>NC_138224.1:17365601-17913119 GCF_964197995.2 Scardinius erythrophthalmus | reverse complement strand
TCTCTCTCTCTCTCTCTCTCTCTCTCTTTCTGTTCCAGCGGGTGAGTTTAATTGTAGCGGAGAGACGATTCACGCCGGCCATTAGCTTTTGTGGTTTCAGCGTTTTGCTTTTGAGCTTTTAATCTGCCCTCTGATGGGAGTTTAATCTTTACTGACTGCACAATTACCTGTTAGAGACAGATGTGTTTTATTACACTGGCATTGAATGCATTTAGACGGTGGGATTATGGTTATTGGGGGTGTCCTAATAACCAGGACAGCAGTATCTGTGTCCACATCGTTTAGTTTTGTATATTATGTACCTTTGTTTTTGTTGTTGTTGTTGTTGTTTTTTCAATGTCTTTCATATTTTTAGCATGAATTCAAACTCCCAGTTCAATTTAACATATTTCACCATATTTGAATCCATTCCTGCCTAAAATTCTCCCAAAATCAGCACAGAAAATGTGGAAAGTCTGAAAATTCCGTCTGGGTCTTCTCCTAGCCATGACAAAGAAACAAAGTCATCTGTCTATGATAGGGTTGTCTATATTCCAGATTGCAAAAGCATTACACTTCATTAAGTAGCTTGGTGTCATTTTATTATTTCTTTAAAAGGGTAAAGAAGTGTGAAACAACTACATCATAGAATTATAGATAGGACCCCTGCAGACCCTCATGACTATGTGTAAAGGTTTTTGTGTGTGTGATTTGCTAATTTTAGTTCAGGTTGTATCATGTCATATGAATTTCTGTTTCAATTAAATGCAGTTCTAACTTCCTATGAATGGAAAAACAAAACATCTTACCACTGTTTCCACAAAAATATATTAAACAGCACTGTTTTCAACATTGATAATAATAATAATAAATGTTTCTTGGGCACAAAATTAGCATTTTAGAATGATTTCTGAAGGATCATGTGACACTGAGGAATGGAGTAATGATGCTGAAAATTCAGTTTTGCATCACAGGAATACATTATATTTTAAAATAGATTTAAATAGAAAAGTGTTATTTTAAATGTTACTAATATTTCACAATATTGCTATTTTTACTGTATTTTTAATTAAACAAATGCAGCCTTGATGAGTATAAAATACTTGTTTCAAAAACATCTAACTGACCTCAAACCTCTGAATGGTAGTGAAGTTTTTACCTTGAAAATAACATTTGTTAAATTATTTATGTGTTGGTCTATCTGTTTATGTTTTTTTAGAAATGTCTACAAAGTGTACACTTACATAGTTGAGATTTAGAGGTTTCTTAAATTCTAATCTTGTTTTGTTCGTGTGTGTGTGTGTGTGTGTGTGTGTGTGTGTGTGTGTGTGTGTGTGTGTGTGTGTGTGTGTATGTGTGCAGCTGGCGAGAAGGATCTATAAGGGAATCCCACTGCAGCTCAGAGGTCAAGTTTGGTGTCTGCTGCTCGACGTCCCCAAAATCAAGGAGGAGAAGAAGGACTTCTACGAGGTAAAAACAGTCTCTCCATTCTAGCATAGCCATGATTTTCTTTAGAGCTTGTTAATTCCACAGAAATGTGTGTGTGTGTGTGTGTGTGTGTGTGTGTGTGTGTGTGTGTGTGTGTGTGTGTGTGTGTGTGTGTGTAAGAGAGAGTCAATCTCTTTGCTTAAATATGACTTTCTAAAATAGCCAGCCCCTGAGGTTTGCAATGTAACACTTATGTGGTTTGACACACACACACACACACACCACAGAGGGAAACATCACCCCAAACGGACAATTGCAGCTTTACTAAAGCCCTGCAGCATCCAAGCAGACAGAAAACATGATTTGCAGGCTGTATTCTCCTTTAACTGGAAGTGTTTGCGTGTGTGGCAGAAATCATGCTGTGATCTTTGCAGAATGCTGACTATAATTCACTGCTAGTTAATATTTCTTATGAACTCAATGCCCTGTCTCTTTATTTCTCCAGAAACTAAAGACCAGAGCGAGGGGGTTGTCTCCAGATGTCCGTCAGATTGATCTGGATGTGAATCGTACATATAGAGATCACATCATGTTCATGCACCGTTATGATGTCAAGTGAGCATCCAAACACACATCAACAGAAATACACACAAAGATACACAGGAAGTTTTGTATGTTTCATGCTACGATGGGCCCTCAATTCATGCAGTGACCATTAGGGCCCCTCACCACACCGTACAAGATGACCACTAGGCAATCTAGGCCCCTTAGCACATACAAAAAACAACAACATGGAGGGGTTTGCAATACAGATGTGTTCTTACAACATGAAATTGTGTAGCCATTGCGCTGGACTTCTGCATATTTTTGAGGCAGCGTCAGAAAGGAAGGAGCCTGGTGTGTGTGGCTTTATTCCGTGCTGTCGTTTTCACCGGTATCAAAATTCAACATTATATTGTCATTTTCTACTCAACCGGCACTTTGCTACAACACAACCTGGTTTCTGCAGCGACAGCATGTTTCCTATAACAACATGTCTGATATATGACGTGAGAAAGTGACATAAACCACACGAAATTCGATCAGAGCGGTCAGACTGAAACCCATTTCCAGAAATGAGATTTGAATAGGATTTCAAACAACATATGAATGTTGCTCAGAACGGATTTGTAAAAATCGCATTATGTTTTGTTTTGTTTTTTGTTCACACTTGCTAAATATGATCAGAATCCAATCGGATATGCACAAAAATTGGATTTTAACAGACACTCTGAATGTTAATCAAGTAGCCAAATATTTTGTGTTTTGTTTTTAGTTTTGTATTTGTTTTGTTTTCATATAATCAAGTTTTTAATTTAATGAAATAAAATTTCATTTCATTTCTTTTATCTGAACAAACATTAACATTTTATTGCAAATATTGCATACACTGTGGTGTTTTAGCAGGCTTTCATGCTAAATTGCTTTGCTGATGGAGAATCTTTTTTTTTTTTTTATGTAGGGCTTTAATCTGCCTGTGTAAAATACATTTTTTATTTCTCCTCGGAGGTGCTTCCATTTCTCATGGCCATAAAACTGCTACATTTAACCAGCATGTGAAATGGAAAAGTTGCGAACGCAATGGAGCGAGAGAGAGAGACGCCTACACCCCACCGTTTCTCTTCGAGTTATTGGTGTATTGAATTGTGACAGGGCTAAAGCGCTCATATTGATTGATGTGACATTTACCTGTGGAGATTTGAAAGGGTCAGATCATTCTCACATTGTGTGTGTGTGTGAGACAGTGAGATAGGGAAAGAACAGAACTTGCAAAAATGTGCTAAAACTTAATGATCTATGGCATATAAAAGGAGAATGGAGGATGTGTACATGATTGTTTTGTGTGTGCTGTGTTTCAGACAGCAGGATCTGTTTCATGTGCTCACTGCATACTCCGTTTATAACACGGTGAGTCAAAAATACCCCTTTTTTAAATAGCCACGCTGATTTCAGTTTGCTTCCCAGTAACGAATTAAATTGCTGTCTCAGAGTCAGCAATCATTTTTGAGTATGATTTTGGTTTATGTGTGGAAAGAAGCTGCACACAATGGATTCTCACTCTTATGGTGTGTGTGTGTGTGTGTGTGTGTGTGTGTGTGTGTGTGTGTGTGTGTGTGTGTGTGTGTGTGTGTGTGTGTGTGTGTGTGTGTGTGTGTGTGTGTGTGTGTGTGTGTAGGAGGTGGGCTATTGTCAGGGCATGAGTCAGATCACTGCTCTCTTACTCATCTATATGAATGAGGAAGATGCTTTCTGGGCACTGGTTAAGCTGCTGTCTGGACAGAGACATACCATGCACGGTACATGCACACTCTCTTACCCACTCTAGAACTGTGGTATTGAACTGGTGTTGAGAAGTAATGATAATAATAATAATAAATCATCATCATAACAATAGTGCATATATTAGAATTTGTGTAATGGAAGAGAAAAGAAATGGAAGGGAAAGTGCATCCATTTAAATTCAAGATAATCCAAATAGCCAGTAATTATAAAATTAAATAAATATCTAAATTAAATGACTGCTAATACTGCTAATAATAATATTGTTATTATTTATTTATGTCTTCTTTTTTTTTTTCAAAGAACTGTGCATCCACTTAAATACAAGATTATCCAAACACCCTGCAATTATACAATAAAATAAATATCTAAAATAAACAAAGAAATATATTATTATTATTATTATTATTATTATTGACTTTACTGCAATTAAAATAATCAATAAAATTAATAAAAATGTAATAAATATCTCAAATAAATTAATGAATTAATTAATTATAATTAATATTAGTAATACATTTAGGCTTATCTTATTCATAGTATATAAGGTCATAAATTCATAATGTTTTGTCTAACTTTTTTTTTTTTCTATGAATACATTTTGGTACTGTGTTCAGTCACCACTTGATGTCCAATGTAAAATCTGGATCCTGAAGCAAAAATTAGTTGAGAACCATTGAGCCACAACACTAATGATGTGTTTACTCATTCAATACTGTATATTGTTTATACAGTATATACTGTATAAACATGCACTTCACATACACTTTCTATACCAAATTGAAAAATGTTGTTTTCTCCTCTAGGTTTCTTCGTACCAGGGTTCCCTAAACTCATGCGCTTCCAGGAGCATCATGATCGTATCCTGCAGAAGATGATGCCTAAGCTCAAACAACATCTAGTAAGACAGAACAGCTGGCCAACCCTGAGTGTTCATGTAACAGAGAATCCACAAAGAAATGCCAGCAGGGATTCATTAAAGGGCAGAGTAATTAATAAAAGGCAATATTAATTAATAAAGAGATGGATGGAGTGATGAATTAATCAATTATTAGTGTGTGAGAGTCAGCCTTTGATGTGGGTGGATTAGAAAGAGGATAAAAGAGAAGGATAAGCTTCACTCTTTTAATATGTGTGATTATATGGTCATATGACACTATACAACCACAGTACTTGCACTATTTTTGCAGTATATATACTGTGAACAATATATGATTCATCTATATGCATGTACCTGAATGACCTACATTTTAGGAATACAAATGGTACCGTATACAACCACAATGTGTGAGAGTGAATGTGCTTTCAAAGAGAGTCAAAGACTTGACCTCCCAGGTCTAGAGTGAGAAAAAATATATTATTTTAATATTATTATTTATTTATTTTTTACAAAGTAGGATTCTAGGAGGAAAAAAAATAGAAAGAAACTCAAATGTGTAACTTGTACTTTTTTAAACATTCACCCATACAATTTAAAGAAGTATACACTGTGCAGTGGGTTATACTGTAGTATTGCTTGTGTGCGCATTCACAAAATGTTTTTATCTGTCTTTTGTTGCCATTCTTTTATTAATAACTGTAACTTTGCTGCCCTCTACAGGATAACCAAGAGGTGTTCACCAGCCTGTACACTATGAAATGGTTCTTTCAGTGTTTCTTGGATCGGGTATGGACTTTTAAAACATTATTTCAGTAAATCAGAGCATATTATCTTTTTCTGCTGTAATATTATTTGTGAAACCTCACTGATTTGAGTGCATTTATATGTGTTTTGAATAGACTCCGTTCACGCTCACGCTGAGAATATGGGACATTTATATTTTGGAAGGAGAGCGAGTTCTGACGGCAATGTCCTACACCATCCTCAAACTACACAAAAGTAATGACTGTGTGTGTGTTGTGTGTTTGTGTGTCTTTACTTGGCTTTGTGGGCAAAATTGCTTCTAAGGTACAGGTTTAGATGCTAGCTAAACCTGAAAAATCTCCTTAAAAAGCATCATTAAAGCTAAAAATGTTTCAAATATTAATGTATTAAATAAAATGATTGATATGTGCAAGGGACAACGTGCAAAATAAACCCTGAAAGGACATAATCATAATAGACTGTATAGTTATTATAATTATTGTGTGGCTCTTCTTAGGATTCAAATATGAAATATGATATATCAAATTTGAACATGTCACATTCTAGTTGTAACCACTTGTGTTTTCTCTGGTGTGTGTGTGTGTGTGTGTGTGTGTGTGTGTGTGTGTGTGTGTGTGTGTGTGTGTGTGTGTGTGTGTGTGTGTGTGTGTGTGTGTGTGTGTGTGTGTTTGCATGTTAGAGACCCTCTTGAAGTTGTCTATGGAGGATCTGGTGAAGTTTCTGCAGGTGACTCTGTCAAAAGATTTCTGTTTTGAGGACGACTTTGTGATAGAGCAGCTTCAACACTCCATGTCTGAGCTCAGACGATCTAAACTGGAGCTGCCACCTCCAGGTACTTTAAACACACACACTCAAACACATACTAAAATCATGGCGAATCATAAAATGTATGGCTGTGTGTCACCACCCATAGAGGGAAACATCCTGCTGCACACACTGTCTCCTGGTAATCTCTCTCTGACTCTATCTACTTTATCTTTTCCTTTATCTCTTGCACATACATACACACACACACACTCATTCACTGCTGCTATGTATTGTTTGTCTAATCTGCGTTCTCTCCCTTTCGCTTCAAACATAGCTTCTGCTTACACTAGTGGGTCTGGGAAAGGAGGGCGCCAACCCTCCTACAAAACCAACCGGTGGGCAAAAACGCACTGACTACTTTATCTGTCAATCAACCAACCAACCATTCGTTCGTCTACCCCTATATACACACGTCCCTCTCCCCTCGTTTGTTTCTCTGTCTCACACAAAACCTGGGTTCTTTTGGGGGAAAACTTTTTTTGGGGGGTATGTATTGCAATAAGCTGAGTTATAAAATTCAGTTGACAGAAAATACTTTTAATAAACACACTTATGAGTTCACTACAAAAATTAGCAATAAAAATATTTTTAACCTTTGTGTTTTTGAATAATAGAGTATTTCCTCATTACCTTAGCAATGCTAACACCAAACTATTAGAATCAATTCTGAGTCTCCTAGCTAATAGGGAACATTCCCAACATTCAGAAATAATGTTTTCATAACTTAATGGGAACATTATTATTTTTTTTTTGCTGGGCTCATGTTCGATTTAAATGGGACCTATTATGCAAAATTCACTTTTACATGGTGTTTGAACACAAATGTGTGTGGCAGTGTGTGTACACAACCACTCTATAATGGTAAAAAATCCTCCCACTTCTTTTATTTAATCCCCATAAATCATAAGCAGTGCAAACAAGTCGTTTGCAGTTTCTATGTAGCGTGACGTCACATTGCACAGGCCCCGCCCACGACTGCTGACGGACTCTGCCGTATTAGCATAGACCCGCCCTGAGCATTTAACAGCAGTATCCAAGTAAGAAATATATTGTTATTAAAGCTAATAAAGTTATTTAGTCAAGAGCAGTAAATTATTTTCTGTTTTTCTCATTGTTTGATTCATATTAACAGCATGTATAGCAGTAGGTACTGTATAATACACTGCTTTTTACACAGATCTAATATACACATGCAATTTCTTAACTTGCCGTTTACGTTCACAGACAAAACCGACTGTTTATGTGAACATTGTGTGTTTTTGACATAACCTTGGTTATTATTAAATATGGCTTTAAAACGCATGCAGATAATACACTTTCATGATGATGAGTGCGACCGCGATAGAGATGATAATCAAAGCCAAACAGATGTTTTAGTTTTTGTCAGAGTATCCGAGGCAGGAGCTGTACAGGCTCCGCCCTCTTCTGGAAAGTGGGGTGGGGAGCAGTAGCTCATTTGCATTTAAGGATATATGCACGAAAACAGCATGTTTTTCCTTCCACCCAAAAATGGGCATTTACAACATGGTATAATAAATTATCTGTGGGGTATTTTGACCTGAAACTTAACAGGCACATTCTAGGCACACCTGAGACTTATATTACATCTTGTAAAAAGGGGCATAATAAGGTCCCCTTTAAAGAGAAATCATACATGACCATTCTCGATTTAAACAATACATGCCATTTGGCCTGTAACCTGCATCTTAATTTTGGAACCAAAGTATGATAAACTAGCACCTTTGAAGGTGGTTTGTTTGGATTTGACGTTTCCGTTCCTCACAGCCCTTTCTCAACGCAAACCAAGAACCGCCCCAACCATCAGTATCTGTGTGTAAACGTTCATCATTCCCTTGACGTTTTCTTCAGTTTCCTTCACTGCGTACTTGAATATCGTGCACATTCTTTGTGTTCCAAAACGTACCTAACACATCCTTTCTCCACATGATTTGTATGTTCACAGTCAGGCTTGAACAGTAAGTGTTGTGTTAATATTTTTATTTGTATTTTTTAGCTTCTTAAATCCTCAATGTTCCCAATCTGAGCTTTGATTTGACACCAGCCGTGGATGTTTGTGGTTTGTTTTTCTTTGAATGAAGTGTCAACTGTAACTCTTGTTTTATTTGGCAGTTTGGCTCTGCTAAAAGACATTCAGCTGCATGACTGTTGCATTTCAGTGTGTGTTTATATTGTCATGGTTTAAAGACTCCATGAAATGCATTTTGCTTTCCAGGGGACATTCTCGTTCTGCAGATTATTTTATTGTTCATAAATTTGTACACACGCCCTGAGAGCAAGAGTCGTCATCAATGTTTTGATCTGTTTCTTATGAAGAGAGAGACTTGCTTATAAAGTTTTCATGGAGTCTTTAATACCTGTCATTTCTGTGTTGATATTGGCTCTGATTGGCTGCTCTGCTGTCACCCGTGCAGGTAAGGAGGATGAGTTTCCTAAGAAACCATTAGGTCAACTTCCCCCTGAGCCTCCAGGATTGACGACAGGAGCAACCAATCATGTGGCTAACGGGCAGCCGGTCGGACAGACAGGTGTGGGTCTCCCCCCTCGTGGTCCGAGCCCTGCCGCAAGCACCAGTAAACGAGTAGAGTCTGGTCCCATCACTGATGGAACACCAGAGAGGTACCAAGAGAGTCGGCCACCCAGCTCACTGGACAAGGTGCCTCATCCAGACAAGAGCGAGAAGGATAGACGGGGTGTGGACACTCAAAAGGAAAGGGTCCCAACCCACATGCCCAACAGCAGTGCAAGAGTTGGTGGGAAGGCGTCGACCCAGAACCAGACAAATCACAACTCCAATGCTAGATCCAGCATGCGCAGGGAAATTGGACCTCGCTGGGTCAAGCCTTCCGAGGGCAAACTGGAAGCAGTCAAGGCTGCAGCAATTCGGGAAAGCCAGTCTAGTCTAAATACGGGTGTTCCACCCTCGCCCAGCTCCCTAGCTCCAGAGGAAGCCTCCGGGGCACAGCGCCGACCCCATTCTCGCACATTCGTTTCAGGCTCCAACCGCGCTTCCAATGCCTCACAATACGACAATGTCCCGGGACCAGACGGAGAGGTTATGGAAATTATAGAGCTGGAGAAACCACCATCTCGCCCCCCATCCCGACCATCCACTGGACCTTCTTTGAGACAAGGCAGTCCCACCCGTTCTCCTAGTGGTGTAACTGGTGTTTCTCCCTTTAGAATGCCCAAACAGAGCATGATGCAATCCAAACCAGAACCTCGTGCACCTCTGCACTATCCACCTGGCATGACGCCTGTCTACACTACCTACATTTCGGATTCTCGGCCAGAGGACAGACTATACGCGACTACGGGACGTGGCTCATCTAACCCTTCGCCTGAGAAAACTCTGATGAACAACAGCTACTTAACCTACCGACGGCCTCCGCCAAACATGCCCCCGCTCAGGGTTGCTCCGGCTGAGCTTTCTTCCCAGATAGACAGTGTTGGCGAGGGCGGGTATTACATGAGACAGCCAACCCGACTGGGGTCTCCTGCTTACCCGCCCACAGAACTGCGTTACGAGGGACACAGACAGAGAGAGGGCTGGTACGGGGACATGGAGGCAGGGCCTCCGCGATCTCCTGTGGGACTACCTCGATCTCCCAGCTTCCAGAAGGCTCAGCTGTCTCCCATTCACCCAGGTCAGGAGTTTAACTTTGCTCCTGCAAATATCTCGGACGCTGTGCTCCATTTCAGAGGACACTACCAAGAGCACTCCAGCAGGCAACAGCTCCCCCCGCTGTTCGGAGGAGCACACTACAGGCAGGCACAGGAGGCCTTCGCAATGCAGGAGTCCATGCTGCTCTGAGAGGGACAGACAGAGACCGAAATAGAGGGATACACTGTATGAGTGATGGCTAGCAAGCCGTTTTCTGTTGGTTTAATGCTTTTGCATTCGGTTTTGTTTGTTTCTTTGTTTGTTCGTTTTGTCTGGCAAGTCTTACTAAACAAGAGTTGCCAGTTTCAGTCATTTGTACTGATCAAAGACTGACTGAAGAATTACATTTTTGTTTTTGCCCGTAAAATAATCTTTAACTGCCGATGTGAGTTATATAACAGAGCTTAAATGTGCAAAGAGAGGTTTTTGTTGTTTGTTTAATTAGTACACTGAGATATTTAAATGGAGGGTTAAAGACAAACTCAGTTACTGATCTATTATCATCTATTTTTTTAATGCATTTCAGACATAAACACATACTTTAGAGGACACTTTATTCCTTGATTGTGAATATATATTTTTAAGAACAAAAATTTGTGTAGGTTAGATACAGTATGGATAATTATGAACAACTAAAACAGTGAACATAATTACTGTTGGACAGAACATTTTGATGCATCACTACAGTGTTCAAATGAAAGTAAAAACCTTGTTTGTAAGGCTTGTTTTTGAGGTTATATCTAAAAATGCAGATATTTAATTTTAAATCGAAAGGGAAGTTTAGGGGGTATGTGCATTCTCAAAATCTGTTAGGCACTGACTAGCAAGTAGATCTTATATTGTCAGTCCATCAAGGTTAAAACATAAAATAACAGATCAAACCGATTGATACTCGAGTTTGTTCAAATTCACTAACAGATGACTCTTTAACCAAGGGTGAAATAAAGTACATTGGGACACTTTTGGCAGTCAAAGTGGCCCAATTTACCAAAATTCATCTAATAAATGTCTGTGATGCCCAGTGCAAGTTATGCAGTTAGTTACTGAAAACTCTGTTAGTATTCAATAATATGGCTGCTAGTTTGTTGTAGCATGCGGCTGCTGTGTTAAGTTGGTTGTACCTGTGCTGTTACTCAGTGGAATTCTTCTAATAATGGACCTTTTTTTTTTACAGCAGAAGATTATCAATTTCAAATTTTACAAAAGCACAGGTTTTACACATTATAACACAATCAACTCATTGAATCTCTACAGATCTATTGATATTTTGTTCCAGTCCGTGCCATTTCCTAATCTTATTTAGGAAACTAGATTAGGCTGCTAACCCACTAACCTGATTTTGAGTGAATCTTTTTTTTTTTTTTTTTTTGTATCAGCCTACTTGACATGATTATATGGCATGGCAACACTACCAACTTATTTGACATTCATTTTAATATTACACACCAGTATATTTGCTACTGAATAAGCAGATGGATTATTTCATACTGTAATATACCCTAATGACCAGCCCAAACAGCTTTCAGAACACTCCACGCAACACTCACTCTTTGTATCCCTTTCTGATGGCCTTCTGCTATCATTCCACAGCAAAAAAAAAATACAATTTAAAAAATATATTTTTTATGTCTTATTCATGGAAAAGCAAACTAATTTATTCTCTGCACTAGCCCCAATTGTTTCCTTCTTCCATGCTTGTCTTTTCAGTATATAAACTGGTTTAGTGCATTTCATTTTGACACCGCATTCCAGTTCAGATTGTTGGACTGAACATCATGTCTTTGTTTAACTACTAAATGCAACTTGATTATCAGATTTCCCCTTCTCTAATAAAACCACATGGGGTGATTTAAAAAAATGGCCACTGTTTTGTTTGTTCTGGCATCTCAAAGAGTTTAATGAATGTAATATGTGAGATCTCATTCAATTCTAGAGACTTGGATGTGTGAAGTTATTGCAACCACCAGATGTCTCCATCTGCTTGAACACATTGTGCAATTTGAGACAAGAGATCATTTTCAAACTTAACCATTCATTAAGCTGTAGGTAAGGGTGGTGTGGGACCAAAAAATGACACTTAATATAAATGTTTAATCTTTATCGTATGAGACTAATGACTCCTAGTTTAGTTATGTCATTGAATAAATGTCAGAAAAGACATTAAATTCAGGCCCTGGTGACATTTTGGTCATTCGTTTAAAACTGTTCACCTTCAAGAAGCTCAACATGTGGAGTATGGCGCTAACGCTTCATGGGTTCAGTTCCTAAACACACTTGTAGATAAATGGGACTTTAATAATAAGAGTGATTGATGTGTATTAACTCATGATAAAGACAGCCTAGATCATTGTTTTCAGTTTCCATGACTTCTTTGTTTCAGCCAAACATAGATGTGGAAAATGTTTGTTTTAATTTGTTCAATCTCCAGCTGTGCATCTCATTTAGTATGAAAACCATCCACAGCCACCTCTTGAAAAGCCAAACTTCACATAAGAACCAAAACATATGAGTTGCCTGGTGTTGAAACTAAACTATGCGTGTCAACCTTTTTCCTGGAACAAACAGATGACTAGAGGAACCTTCAGGTCACTGGAAACTATTAGTTGTCGTGTTTAAAGTGACATAATTTATGGGCGTCCTGTCAATTGATTCGAGGCTTGATCTGTTGATTTATGCTGTCAAATTTGTTGACGCGACTCATTGTTTATAAAAACTGACCTAAAATGAGTCGACCACAGGCCAAATAAAGAGAAAGACCCAACTGAAAGAAACAGCTTAATTCACCCTAAGGTGGTTTAAGCTGGTCTAACTGGTTTCTCAACTAGTTTTGAAACTAAAATGTGACATTTTGAAGACATCAATTTACATCAATAGTACTGAACTATCATTTTTGTAAATAACAGAGTTGTGTTTTTATTGTACAGTATATACGCACATATACCTAGAAACCTCTCGTCAGATGTGGATGTGTACAGACACATACCAGTGAACACCTCTGTTCACTGGTATGTGAACTGGTATGTAGATATCTACATGCATGAACACTCTCTATAGACTAGATTGCAGCTGTCAGGACTAATGATGTGTAAGAGATACTAGGGTTTTACAGTTTTTATTGAAACTGGAATTAATAGAGGGCTTTAATAGAGACAGCGTAATGATTAGTCCACTGCAGGAGAGTTGAATTTAACCCATGTGTAGTTTATTACAAAAACAAAACAACTTGACAAACATGACCTGAAACAGAAAATTGGAAACAGAAAACTCAACAAACAGCACTTACAGGAAACAAAGCTAAGCAGGAGACAATAACATGAGGGCTGTGTATACTTGATCCAGTAATACTAACACTTTCTCTTGTATTTATAAAAAAAAAAAAAAATGTGCATGTATTGCGTTAGATTAAACTGAGAAGGGTCATAGCACTTGCATATTGTTGTTAGTTTAGCTGCTTCTATTGTTCTCTTTTGTAAGTCGCTATGGATAAAAGTGTCTGCTAAATGCAAATGTAAAATACTAAGGACTAATGACATAACAAGACACCTGAAAGCAATGAACCAATGAGAACATGACTCATGAAACAAGGGAACCAATCAGAACCTGAGTTCTGATTAGTAACGCGAGAGGGATTCGAGTAACGCTAGAGCGATTCGAGTAACGCGAGAGCGATTCGAGAGCAGCCGGCTAATTCAGACTAGGGAAGGCAAGAAAGTCACATTACCAACAGGAACATGACTATGAAAACTACAAAAAATAAAAGACAAGAAAACATGGACATGAAACAAAACCACAACCAACTGCGACAGACGTATTTCCTCTTTACTATGTTTTCAGATGTTAAAACCCCACTTTCAAGGAGCAAACCATATCTAGAAACTAGCTTCTGATTTATGCTCCCAACACCCATGCAAAGGCCTTTGTAATGCCCTAACAACCACCATTGTTGATGCGACTCTGTACACCCTAGCAACAACCTGGTATCCTGACAGCATCTTTTGCACATACACATTTCAGAAATTCTATAGTTAGCATTAATAGGAGTTCCTGGATCAACATCTTTGTTGATCCTGAAACAACATTCCAATCAACGTTAGATTTGAGAGACAAGTTATGTCAGTTTATATCAAGTTTCGGCTTATAACCAGGGTTTAGTGCTTCTACATCAGTGTTATTTACCTGTTACGTCCCTCTGATTTTAGGGATAACTTATGGGTAGGGTTAGGGTGAGGATATTGTTAGGACCAGAAATGTTGTTCCATGGTCAACAAAATATGTTGACCCAGGAACATGTCTTACAAAATCATGGTGACCATATTTCGTACAGCTCACAATGAGGTCACTTTCAAACCAAGCAGCTTTCTGTTGGTCAACGCGCCAAATTTCACGCGACCAACGTTGCAAAAATCTGCATGGGGAAATCTTTAGCCCTCACGCAAACTTCCAAATCACATGGATTCCAATTGAAATGGCCCCCTTAAAAATACGCTGAAAGGTGCGGTCACGTTTACTGCCGTTCGTCGAATTTCCGTGGGCAAAATCCAGTCATTTCGAAAGGAATCCATGTGAAAATTTGCGTTAGAAATTTGAAAATTAGGACATTTGCGTGGAAATCCAAATT
Organism: Scardinius erythrophthalmus; assembly: GCF_964197995.2. NCBI lineage: Eukaryota > Metazoa > Chordata > Actinopteri > Cypriniformes > Leuciscidae > Scardinius > Scardinius erythrophthalmus. The sequence continues at coordinate 17,898,641 of NC_138224.1, read as the reverse complement.
TGGCGTGTTGACCAACAGCAAGTGACTTCTGTTTGAGCTGTGCTTCAAACATCACTACACAGCTAAGAATAGACAATGAACTTGTTTTGCCTGGGGAATTTCGTTAATGTGATCTTACCTGAACAATGGTGGTGTGACATCACCTTAATGATAAGCTATTAACCATTTTTGGAGTGTTTTTAGAGGACAGTAATCCTACCTTAGACATGACTCATGTATGAAAACATCACTTATGTTTATGTTTACTTGTGTAATCAAGTTTTGTGTATAGGACAGAAAAAGAGGCAGGAAAGGCCACCTTCTGTTATTGGAAAAAAACACAGCAAATACTTGGTTTTCTTTAGAACGGATAGGTCTAGTTTAAGTTTTTAGAGAAATTACCTTTTTCTTTCGGAGAGCTCACACTTGTTATCCTTGAACCCTGAAGTGGGCCAAGCTAAAGTACCTTTTTAGATTCAAATTTCAAATAGACGCAAATTTATGTGATCTTTTGGACAATTAGTACACATATATTTCCTGTAATCTACTCACTAATATGCAGCATTTCACAGTAGGTGAGGGTAAACTCAGCAGTAAAGAATGTGCTTGCAAACGGTGTGCTATTTATCTGGCTGTACAGTCGCCCTGAGGGACTCTGCTACACCTTAAATTTGACAGCAAAATTCAACAGATCTTCTTATAGTCCAATGAATAAATTCCACATACTTGAGACGAAATGATATGGTTGCAATCCACTTCATTTTCTTTCTTCTTTGTGTTGCTCTCTTATATGGTATTTTCATGATATGTAAACATGACCTGTTGGTCATAACATTGGTTAAATGACTGATTTTTTTATTACTGTTTGTTAATAACCCTTTGATGTATGATGTCTATATCTTTAAAACTCAGTTTTAGCCATGCATTTTACATCCAAACTAAGTGCACCTTTAACCATTTCCCATAATGTAGTCTTTTTAATTAAATGAGTTCAAAATATATTTGAAACTACTTTAAAAAAGAAAAACTTAGTACTATTTTTTAATCTAATCGTGGACAATATTAAAATATATCATGATTCATGATAGCCATTACGTAAGTCAAAAGTAAAATATGCAAATTGAAGTATATCAAGAATCTTGATTGGTCGACATGTCACGCATTCCTAATAATATGCAAAGTGGTCTTCAGTTAATACCTGTCTCTGTACCGACTGCTGAACTGTACGTTTACAATGTACATTTTAAATAGATACAGTAGTTCACTGAACACCATTAAGTTGGTTTAACTTTCAAATGTCACTTATTCAGTGTGTGTGTGTTTGCACGCGCGATTGTGTGTTTGTGTGGAGGCGCTCCGCCTCCACGCACAAGTACATCAAACACACGAGGCTCGCTTGAGTCAGTTGAACTCACAGCGGTATGAAACAAGACACCTTCATTTCATCAATGACACGTACAGGAGGGGTACATATGAACTTTATTACCATGATGTGAGATGTTATAATGACCGCGGAGTAACTAAACAAACAGGAGAAGGTCTTAAACTGTGCCGGAGAACAACCAACGCACAAGAGGTAAAGCTGCTCATTAACTCATTAATATTAACTACAACGTACACTTTTGTCAGTGAATACCTTTACAAAGTAATGCAGTTTGTTTCTCTTTTTTTAAAAACCATTTTATTTAGGTGCAGTACTTGTTAATTTGGTTTTAGTTATTTGTTGATAGATGCTACACTGTATATGGTTTAAACAGGAGATTTCTATCAAACAACAGACCATCACTGTATGTTGGTTCCACCACAGTATTATTATTAGTATTTTTTTAATTATATGAGATGCATGGCTACCTAAACAGGTAGGCTATGGGCATAATCTATCTGTCTGTCTGTCTGTCAGTTGATATATCTATCTGTCGATCTGTCTGTCAATTGATATGTCTGTCTGTCTGTCTATCTATCTATCTATCTATCTATCTATCTATCTATCTATCTATCTATCTATCTATCTATCTATCTATCTATCTATCTATCTGTGCATCATGCAATGAATAAATGTCCTTACAAAAAGTACTGTGGTGGTACTATGATGTGATATAAGTATGGTATAATGCTATAGTAATGAATTTACTGCATTTACATTGGCCGATAGATTATATTGAATGAATGTTATATTTATCTTTCTAAACCTACAGACTTTTAAAAATATGTGGTATCCATGTTTGACAGACAGTGGGATAATAAGGGCACATCACATCATTGTTGTCTCTATTTTTTCTTTCTGGAAGAGGTTCTCGCACTTTTCTATTGTGCTGGCTCAAAGGATGTTCGTCTTCACGCTCTGCCTGTACTCATGGTCCTGGCTGTCATCCATTCACGGTCTGGAGTTTCGCTATCATAACAGCGTGGAAATGGAGCAGTACTTGAAAGATGTCAACAGGACGTATCCTGAGATCACACATCTACACAGCATCGGACAGTCTGTTGAAGGTAAAACAGCTGTGGTGCAGCGTTAAACACAATCATGACAATAGTTTCCTATGTCTGTCTTCTGTGAGTTAAATTCCTCTCTGTCCGTATGTGTTCCTGCAGAAGAGCACACGGTGTTGTACAGTTTGAGGGCATGTTAATTTTAACAGATGCATGCAACAGGTTCAAACTTATTGCCTGGCCGATCATTAGAGAGCTTATTGTGCTACAAATATTTGTATGAGTCTACAAACAGCAGCAGCAGCAGTACAGTGAGCCATTCATGTATGTATCTGTATGTATGCATAAAACAGTCATCTAATTTGACTGGCCCAATATACAGTCCCTCAGCACTGGGATTTTTCACTGTTTGCATTGTCTGTGTTTGAGGGACAACACTGAGTTTTTTTTTTTTATATTTAGATTTACAAATATAACCAGGATGTCCATTAGGGTAAAATTAATAAATAAATAAGATAGAAAAATAAACATAAAAAATAAAAAACATTTTTAAAAATATATATATTTTTGTTGGTGATTCTTTTACAGTATTAAACGTTTTATGTGTGCAACTATTTACAACAAAGCCCAAGATCCACCCACAATCATAAGACTAAATAAAAATAAATAAATAATATGAAAATAAAATAAAATTGTGACCAAAACAATATATAGAAACTCAAGATTTCAAACTTTTTGATAAAATCTTAATAAGGTCCAACCAAAATTGTATTGTCCTTCTGGTGGCGCCGTGCACTTCAGCTGTGGTACATTCCAAAAGAGCAATGTCCAGCAAATAGGAGGTAGTTGGTTCCAACCACAGTTTTAGGATAACCTTTTTAGCAGATATTTTATTAATTTATATTGATTAAGGTATTGTCGAACTGAACAAAAACATTAATTTCCCCCCATATTTACATTTGTGTAAATAAATTTCGATAATAGATGTTGCAGATTAATTAAATAATATTACTTATAAGACTAAAACATAAGTGAAATAAGTGAATGGCATAAGTGAAATAACCAAAAACATTTTTTTTTTATATATATATAACTGATAGTTGGGCAAGATGTGATCCTTAATAAATGGACAGAAATATTACCAAAAACAAGCTGAATGTAGCCTAAAACCATAAAAAAAAAATGTAGGTCCGCGCAATCGCATTTTATTCTGATACGGCACAGAATAAGATATGACATCAGACTCTGTATCGCCTTTTTAAAAAACATAAATTCAGCATATAACAATTAAATGCAATGCAAACCTGCTGCTTTAAATTTTGCACATTCAGCTAAGAAGAGGTCACACTTCGTAGTGTAATTTGCAAGTCAAAGTTTACCAAAATGCGAAACTTCTTCGCATATGAGCTAGCGTGTTTTTTCTTGCATTCGCATGCGTATGAATGGAAGTCAATGGAATTATGAACGAAAGGCGGAAATTCGGCGGATGGAGGTTACAACCTCACGCCAGTAGGTGGCGACAGGTTTTAGTTGATTAGTTTCACGCAAACGAATCACAATTCATTCAGGTGCTTTTCATTGCACTCTTTATTAGGAACTATTTTTTAAGGATTGTAAAAAAGCAATATTACTCGCAATCGTAGTCTGAATATTACCTGCGCCCTCGTGTCTATGGCCGAATCAACAGCACACATTTGATATTCCTTAAATTGCATTTTTTATTTATTTTAATTAGCAAAATGCTCATATGACTGGTATTCATAAGCAGATGCCTTTTAAATTTGTGAATTGTTTACTGACAGTTATTTCATGTTTACATAAACAGTGGCCTCAAAAATATTTGGTACTTTTTAAATCTGTTTTCATCATTGCATTAATTAATGTGGTTAACTTTAGTCCTGAGAAATACTCTAGCAGTATTTGTTTGCTTATGAGGGGATTATATTAATTATCTAATGCAATGACATTCATATATTAAGTGCTGCTTAAATGTCCAAATATTATTTGGGGTCACTTATTAAGGAAACTTTTATAGCACTATTCATTGAGTATATTTCACTTTCTGATGTAACTGGGAAATTCACATTAGTATCTCTCTGAATGTGCTGCATTGCTCAAATACAGTACCTAAAAGTACTGGTTCCCCTTGAAACGTCCTGTGTAAAGGTGTTGGATACAATCCCATCAGCCATTTCAGTCCCACTACATGTTGATCATAGTTATTAAAACACATTATTACTTACTATGAGTGAAACCGTACTAGTCATTCATGCATATTGAAACCACAATGCTTTCAACCTTTGAAAGAGTGAATCATCTTAGGTTTTAGATTGATATAGTCTACTTGTATTTTAATAATGTTAAAATTGGTTTAATCTCTCTTCCACATCAGATAAACTGTTTTGTTAATTTAGTGACTTATACACAACATTTGATAAGGATCTTGGCCTCTGACCGAACTTCACGTCTTGTAGTTTCTAAGCGCCAAATACCAAAACAGTTTAAGTGTAGCAAAGCGGATCATATCAGCGGCAAAATCACAACTCGCTTGAACACTAGTTTCCCATGGTTCTACTCAGGTGCTTGGAAAGACCAGCCAGTTTTACTCTATTACCCCAACAAAAGGATCCTGGGTAGCTTCAGTGCCATGCTTCAAAGGTCTTTCTCTATGCCTATACGGTCATACTGAAAGAACGTTTTGAAGCAGGCTGTTTTGTCTGGGGATGTTTGAAAGGATAGTTTGCTCATCCCATTTGTTATTTGTAAGGGAAATCAGTGCAGCTAAAGATTTGCTGTTTTTCCACAGACGGTCAATCTGACAGTGTTAAACAGAGGCGGTAAACACTTGCCCGCACAGAAGCACAATGCAGCTCCTGTGCTGAGAGATTGGTATAACAAATAAAGCTGACCTTTGATTTGCATTTGGGTGACAGACAAGACAGTAGTTTTTACAATGAAACAAAATGAGTGTCCGGCACTCTTAAGATTCCATGCTAAAGGTTTAGGCTTTTTCTTATTTTAGTGTTGCTCACCCTGGTCCTGTATGACAGTGATTCCCAACCAGATGATTTCGCTCTGTTTAAAGCATACAACTTTACCACTTTTAGAATATAAAAAATATTAGGCTAATGTAAAAAATAATAATAATAGCATTACCATTCAAACGTTTGGGGTCTGCAAGTTAATGTTTTTGAAAAGTCATGCTTACCAAAGATGTATTTATTTGATAGAAAATAGAGTAAAAACGGGGGAAAAAAAGAAGTAGAAAAAATGCAGCAGCCATTACTAATATTATTCTAATATGCTGATTTGTTGCTCAAACATTTCGAATTATTATCATTGTAGAAATCGATTGTGCTGCCTATGAGATAAAAAAAAAAAAAATGGGGTGAAATTTCATTGCATACCATATGACATATAAGTTGGGAAACTGAGTGATATAACCACTCCCTGCCATTTGTACCCTGTTTTTTCTTTTAATAAAGTAAGTGTGTTTATTTACTGTGGCCGCCTAGCTCACGGTTACGGTGAGTGACGGAGACATTGGCTTATCTTTTAGTGAAGGTGCTGCTAGTCTGTGACATTTTAAGTTGATTTGGTTCATGGATCAGGTTGCTCTTTTTGGCTCCGCACAAAAACATCATTGAGTAGAGCACATCCGCTGCCAACTCTCTCTCCCTCCCTCTCTCTCTCTTACTCTCCTTCTGTTTTCTCCATCTGATTTAGATGCTAATATCATGCTGTACACATTCTCTCCACCTCTGTTTCTACAAGGGTGGTCCTCCGTATCCTTCAGACCAAATCTCGTTTACTTCATCTCTAGACAAGAGGAGTGCCCCAAGGCTGACTCCTGGGCCCACTTTAGTTGATTAAAACCTCAAGTAAACCTCTGCTTCCCCCGTTAAAGATCTCTTTCTGCTAATGTAGGTAGTGCCCAAAGCTAATCCAAGGACACTGCGGTACCATACCATTTCATTTAGCTGATGGAGTCACACTTCAAGAAAGCAACCCCTAATGAAGTTGTTCCCATCTCTTTCATCTCTTGGAAACCTTTGTTGCTGGCTGATTGTAAAGCCCATTTCTCCAATCACTTCAGACCTCAAGGACATTGTGAAGCCATTGTGCGCTCTTGCCCTGTCAAGCTAACCCCTTGTCCTAATCCCACTGTGTCGCCTATTTAAGGCCAGGAAATAAGAGACCCGAGCTGACTAGAGGTAATCTAGGACACCAGCTGCTTAGCCTGGAAGACAGTCCTTGTTTGTTGACCGCCCTGTCTCGGCCTAATCAGTGTTACAGTTGCCCACCAGGGTAAGAACGGGGCTGGAGGCTGACTATGATTATCTCTGATGTAATATTATGTTTCTTATGCTTGATTAGTTGGGCCTAATTAGCTAAAGCGCTTGTAGGGTGATTATCAACCCAGACAAATGCCAGTTGTCATTTGGCAACATTGTTGGCTTAATCAAGATTACACTACAGAAATCCTTTAAGCATTCATAATTCTGTACATCATTTTGTCTTGTGTGATAAACAGCAGTAATTGGATTTCAATTCTTGTAGGAAATGCAAAAACAACTTTGTTAATGGAGGAAGTGGCATGTATCGGCTCTTGTGAGTTGTGTAATGGGGTGGTTGACTCTTTGTAACCACTGTTGAAGTTGGAATGAATTGGAAGCGACAGATGTTTTCTTAATGTACCTACATCCGAGTGTAACAGATTATTGAAAAAGAAAAAAATTACTTGGTTGTAGAGGTGGCCATAATGGCAAAAATATATCTTACAATGATTCTTTACATTGTTTTTTAAGACTGGTTCATTTGTTACTAAACAGTAATTTTTAAATAGGGAACTAATCGCTTCAGGCATGTGCACTCAGAAAACTGTATATCAGAAGTTTGAACTGGCAAGGTTTTAAAACATATGAAAATAATTACATTTTTATAATGATGAAAACCATAATAATAATTAAAAAAAACAGCAACTGCAACTGATAGACTTTGCACTGTACTACACTAATGATCTCTATGTAAAGGCAGATTGTGGAGATATTTTTATCTTTCACCATCTAATATAGTCATGCTGTACACCAAGGTTATTTTCGTAAACGAAAACTGAAGCTAAGACTAAAACTATTGGTCAAAAAACATTTTCGTAAACTGAAATAAAATAGAAATTTCAACATTAATGAAAAACTAAAACTAAACTAAACTAACAACAGTTACTGAAATAATCAAATAGTTACTAATAATTAGCCTATGACCATTGCGCTTGAGTCTCGCGTCTTCTGCAGCATCACGTGCATGACACGACGCTCTAAAAACGCAGCACTCAAGTTAAAATTAGTTAAACTTTTAGAAGACGCCTATCGAGACCTTTTTCCCCACTGTGCCCGTGTCTTTTTTCCGTTTTTCAAAGCAAAACCGCTTTCTGTGTGAACCAGCCCTAAGAAGCAGAAAGGCCAAAATAAGTATTTCCACCTCATGCAAATACAGCTGTACCTTAATTCCAGGTATAAGATAACCATCTCATGTGAAACTAGCCTAAACAAGATAGGCCTATACCACACATATTAGACAAGATACCACACTGAGCAGAAAACGGAAAAAACAAATAGCATGTCTATAGCCCAGAAATAGACGTATATTTGTCCGAGTAGAAGTATACTAAATGTCTGGTCTGAAGAGAACATTTGAATATGTGCATAACTATGAGTATATGATTTTAAACAAAACGCATAAATGGATCAATACAAGAATAATGTTTGAAAGGATTAATCATAGAAATAAACTTAAAGAATAATCATAATTGGCATTTGTTTGGTTCTTTGTTCATCCTCAAACAATTATTTTATTTTTATTATTAAGAGGTTTTCACAAGATTTAAATGTAAACTGCAAACATTAAACTTTGCTGAAATGAAATGTCTTTAACTGGAAGTGTTCTGTTAACTCTGCTAAACTATAATTACTAAAACTAAAACTGAAACTAAATGTATAAAAACTAAATAGAAATGTGTTCACAAAATAAAAACTAAACTAAAACTAACAAAACCATTAATGAAACTAACTAAAACTAAACTGAAATTTATAGGAAATTTGAAAATGATATTAAAATAAAAACTAATTTAAAAATGCAAAACTATAATAACCTTGCTGTACACATTTAACTTGGTTCTATGCATCAGTTGTTGATTGAATTTTCAGATGTGGACGTTGCACTCAAAAGTGGAGGCAGATAAACGTGAGTTTACAGAGGCAAGGTTAAAGCAGATTACATGATTGATTAAATTAAGTCCTGCATAAATCATCTGTCATTTTCACTGGAAGGTCCAGCTATACTCATTAAACATTATGTGGTCAAAACATTTTCTTTTTTAAAATAAAACCCACGACCGGTGGTTTGTTCACAGTACGATCTATAGCTTGCAATTAGAAAATAACTGGGGTGAAATTTCATTGCATGCCGACTTTAAGGAGTCAAATTTAAATCTCACAACAACATAAAAACACATCAGAGATCACTCCTACTCTTTTGTTGCTTTGGGAATAAAAGTCCAGGTGCTTTAATAGCTGGGCTGATACTATTACAGTATATTGATGTGTATTGGGCCAGAAGTCCATTGACTTTTCCGATGACATGGAGACTTGGCTGTAAATGTGAATAATTTTTTTTCTCTGTTTGGAGGTTTTGTGTGAAACTGTGAACAAGACTCACTGTCAAAATGTCATCTAATCAGTGCTGACAATGCCAAACCAAGCTGTTAACGTTCTCAATCGATGGTATGTGTGAACAAAGCCATACTATTAGGCATGCACGTTGGAGCATGTTTAAGGTTGTGATGCTCTAACGTACTGTAAGAAGTCTGCTTTAAATGAGTTTGACCCAGTCACAGAGTTTGACGCAATTAGGGCTCGTTCACACAGAACGCGTTTTTGCTTTGAAAAACTCAAGATGCGGGCAGTGGAATGGGGAAAAAACGCAAGATCTTGAGATGCTTTTTTTAAAAGTTAAGCTGATTTTAACTTTTTTAGAATGATGTATCATTCGCGAGGCACTGCAAAAGACGCAAGGCTCGAACGCAACGGTTATACACGTCCGTCTAGCGCGAGTTTACATAGAAAAACAATAGAAAAGTAGCACATTTGAGTGGAATAAATGCGTTCCGTGTGAATGGCGCCTTAGACTTACAAGTAAATTTCATGGACTTGTGTGACATCATGAACAACTGTATAAATTGTGCATTCAACAGCATTTTGGTGGTGAAAAAAATATGCCTTTACCAAAAAAGTTAATCCAGTAATTAGTGTAAAAGTTGCTAATCAGTTGGAGGTAGAGAACCTGACACTCTTTCTAAAAGTAACTAAAGAAACTATTGTGGACTTGGAGAGAGGCCCCCTAGTGAGAGTGAAAGGCTTCAAGTATCTCAAGGTCCACACCTCAGAGAGCTTTACATGGACCACACACACCACAGATTAGTTTGGAGGCCACAATAGTACCTCTACCTTTGGTGCCTGGGGACGTCCCGGATGGCCCCCATGATCTTTGTAAAGGTGCACAATTAAAAATGTTCTCACAGGTAGACCTACTGACTGGTGTGTAAGTTCCACACACACAAAAAAATTGTAGGATGTGTGGATGGGGGTATACATTTAGGCATTTTAAGATGTCTGGAGGGCAAAAATTGGATAGCAATAGCTTTAAAATCATGTATTTTCACTTTCGTCTGTGTCAGTAAATAAAAGTAAACACATGGCCGTGAAGAGTTGCATTTGTTTTTTGGAATGACTGTGCTGTACTGCAAAGGTTACAGTGGTTTCTTGTCAAAAAGAGATAATATTTGGGTTTTATTTTTTAATATAAAAAAAGACTAAGTGACTGTCCTAACCACAACCTATCAACACACTTGTCAAAGCCACACGTTTTACCTGTTGTGGTGTAGGTCTATCTATGCATTACAAGTGAATTTACTGAAACGCTGTCGGGAAATTGTAACCAAATTCATTAAATTCATTCACAATATGCACACATTCATTCTTAATATGCCTAGAATGTTATAAATGGCTCTGGTTGAGTTGTTTGCATGCCTTAAAATTAGGCCACTACTAGTCGTTTAACATTTTGGTAGCACTTTATTTTACAGTCCTGTTCCCCACGTACATACTTATTATAGTAATATCAATAATTGGGTAAAAACTAATAACACTAAGTACACGTAAGGTCATGTAATGTTAAATAAAGTGCAACCTATTGTAGGCTAAAACAGTTTAGCTTAGCATGCACCAATGCTAAATTTGCTATATACAGTAAACGTTATGTTCACAACTTGTAATAATTACTTCAAGCTCATTGTTTCTGCTTTAAATTAATACATGACGTTAGCTAACTGCGTGATTTATAAATGTACATTTCTGAAATGCATAACTTAGACGTAGTCACCTCTGATAACAGATTACTCTGAATTGAAATGTAGACATGCATTTTCTGTAAAGCTGCTTTAAAACGATATGTATTGTGAAATGCGCTATACAAGTAAATGTGAATTGAATTCGCTACGGGCATCTTACATCTCAATTGCAGGATGTAAGTTCAGCTTTGCCATCACAGGAATACATTTCATTTAAAAAATATTAAAATACAAAGGTTTTAGTAAACTGTAATATTACAGTAATCTTGGTTTGGATGACTGTTTCTCTTTTCAAGCTCATCTTGAAGATGTATTTCTTTTAGTTTGTTCTGAAGCCAGCATGCTTTAACTTGCTCAGTGAATGTGAGATCTCCATATTCAGTAGTCCTCTGAGAGACAGAGACCGAGACAGACAAATAGAGTGAATAAGAGCTAGACGTGAGATTACACGGGATTGGGTTGCCAGGTGCCTGCCCAAACTGTGCAAAAACATTATTTGAGTATCTGGTTAACCCTGAAAACAGTGAGACATTAATCATGTGACCGGCACAAGATCCACACTACTTAATTCAGTTGCAAATGCACTGATTCACTAATGGAAACATTTGTTTGCAGTCGATTAACATTTACATTTTGTCTTTCTAGGAAGAGAACTCTGGGTCTTAATACTGGGTCAACATCCGAGAGAACACAGAACAGGCATCCCGGAATTCAAATATGTGGGAAACATGCACGGAAACGAGGTAATGCAGACGTGTTCCTTTGTTATTTAGTACAGGACATGGTTATATTTTCACCAGGTCTTGCATTGTGAGCAGGTCAGTATTACTGATCCGCTTCTAAAGAACCCAGTCTGGCATGTCTGTTTTCTTTAGATCGGGCTAAATTAGGAATTGGAGGCTTCTTTAAATAGATCCAGCTCTTCGTTTGTTTAGTTTTTTTTCCTTCTTCTTTTTTGTTGTTTGGGCGAGAAGGGGCCAGCGCCGGTCTGAAGGGGCGTATTTGGTAAGGGGTGTGTGGGAAAAGCGGTCTGTGCACAAAAGCATTACAGTCCGAGGAACCGTCCGGGACGCCAGTGAGGAGCAGTGGACTGTGACCCTCACTGGGAAAAAAAATAAAAAAATTAAATACAAGGTGGGCTGTATAGGGGGGATCTTTTCACCAATGTGCTCCGCCTCCACACCCACTCAGAACTATTGTGAATTCAGTACTTCCTGTCTTTGTGAGAAGACTAAACCAAATTTGCTGAAGAAAAACTGTGGTTGGAATTACTATTGGAGGAATGGGCTGGAAAAGCTATAGGAGAGAGATTTTTGGGGAAAAAAGGGTCACACTTTAGATTAGGGTACAATTCTCAATCTAAATATTAACTATAGCCGCGTTTCCACCGCAGGAACTTTCCCCAGGAACTAGTAACTTTGGGGTGGGACTCGGTGTGTTTCGACCACAGGAATCAGGGTCCAAATGAAGTTCTGGGTAAAAATGTCCCCCTCAGAAAGTCCCAGCTTGCGAGGTAGTACTTTTTCAAAGTTCAGGAACTTTTGGGGGTGGGACTCGGATGCCAAACATGCTGATTGGTTGAGTTCATGCCGCATTTTGATTGGTTGACTCCACACAGCATTTCATTTCAACTACCATTTTTACAAATCTGTTGGCGGTGCGTGCAGTCCTACGTCATCGGACTAATTTGCTTAATCTTCACGGTACTTTAGACCGCGGTGGAAACGCAAAAAGCAACAGGTCTGGGGGAAAAAAGTTCCTAGAACAATTTGTCCCGGGTAATTTCGGTGGAAATGCTGCTTATGACTTTTGCCTCAATAAAATCCTAATTACTGCTTATTAATAGTTAGTGAGGTAGTTAAGTTTAGGTATTGGGTAGGAATATGGGATGTAGAATATGGTCATGCAGAATAAGGCATTAATATTTGTTTTATAAGTACTAATAAACAGCCTATATCCTGGTAATGTGCTAATAAGCAACTAGTTAATAGTGGGAATTGGAACCTAAACTAAAGTATTACCAAAAATTTACTCTATCCCAGTTTTAATTTGCAGGGATTACTATCCACCTCTACTGCATTTTAAATTAGGCCTATGGGTGGCACTTCTGGTTTGGGGAACTTCGAATCAAAAAGACTGAAACAACTCATTTCAAATAGGGTTGCACTTCAGTTAATCCTTATCCATCAGTTTGACTGAATAAGCATACATTTTCCATCATGCTCTATTTTTATCCATCAGGAAAATAATGTCAATCTTGACATTTTAATGTGACATTGGTATCATAAGAATACTTGTGATAAGGGCTAATTTCAGTTTGCTGTGTTCTGTTCTCCCAGATTAGTTTATTTTTCTATGGATATGAAAAGGACAACAGATGCTGCAGTATTGTGGTCTACTCTCCCGATTTAATGGACATATCCCACAAATAATTTACTGGAATGCAGTAAGAATCTCTCGTTTTCTCCGCAAATCCTCATTCACATCTCTTTTATGGTTTGTTTTCACTCAAGCAATTTAAAGGTTAAATTGGTGCTCAACCAATGTGCATTCTAGTTAGAAACTCTGACTTGAGACTGCGCTGACACTATGTGACTGCGACGTATGCCTTTAAAATACTACGAAAGCGATTCCAGAGCAATCGGCTGGCTCATTCTGTACAGTTTCTCCAGAACGGCTGCACAAGCTCTGATGTTTAATGATGATAGCAATCACGTGTGTTTCGTGTTTGTTCTGACACCTTTAGTTCCACTAATCCAAGTTTTTAAAACCGTAAGAAATCATGTAATCTTGTATTCCTTTATTGGTATTTAAATAACTTTGGAATTAGAATTCAAATTAAGTTCTTGCACATATGTGCGCTGTACATAAATTACTGAATGAAATGCTACTGTTGCTGCATAAAAATGTCTTGTATTTGACACATTTCATCAAATCCACTTTGCATACTTCATCAATCCGAACGTCACTAAGGGAAGCAGAGAGTTTCTGAATTGACGGCTCCGTTTTCAACTCCTTCCCCAACGGCAAGCGACGAATCTTTCTGATCGGTTAAATCCAGCCAAAGTCCATGTTCCTTTGGGATCTTTTGCCTTTTGATTTGACTTAGACTTTAGTCAAATAAGCAACCACCTAGAATGCAATAGCAACACATTAAAAAACACTGTGAACATCTGTGATCATCTTAGAACATCATCATTTTACATAGTGCAGTATTCTGTGTCATTTTGTAGTCGTTTTCTTTAAGTATTTTTTTTTTTTGTAATATAAAAATAACACAATTCAGCTTCAAAAGATTTCACGTATATCAGTAGCTACTGTACCCTTGTCAAGTTACCTTTTAAATTTAGCCAGTCAAAGCTTTACTTGTCTGGCACCATGGTGCCACCTAATGAGACCGCATCCTGTCTGACCCTTTCAAATCACGCAAATGCAAGGAAGGGAGGTGCATTTTATAAAACTGTAAACATGTAAACATTACTCAAATTAGTCGCGTAAGCATTAACGATCAGCATCCATGAGTCATCTCATGAAAAGAGGTGTGCCAGAACTTTGATACACCACTAAAGTGCTCCTATGATGGTCCGAGTCTCTTAATGACCCCATAAGACAGAACATGATCCTTTTGTATAAACCTGAATGGCAAAAAGTCTCTTTTAAACATCTAGCTAAAGAGAGTGTACAGACTGTAAACAAAGACAGGGCTAGTATGGATTACGGAGAGATGAAAGAGGAGAAGAGAGGGGAATTATGCATTACATTAATGCATTACTCAGATTGAATGTAAATAATATATATAGCACATTACATACACAATGGTATTTCAAAGTGCTTTACATAGAAGAAATTAAAATAAGAATAATTAAAACAGGTTAGAATAAAAAATAATCAGTCAGACGCACAGTGGCACAGTACTCGTTCAGAAAATGCCCAGCTAAACGGAAGTGTTTTGAGTCTGGATTTGAATGTGACTACTCTAGGAGCACATCTGATCTCTTCTGGAAGGTGGTTCCAGCTGCGGCTGGCATTATAGCTAAAAGCGGACTCGCCATGCTTAGAGTGAACCCTTCTTGTTGATGTGATCCTAATGATCTGAGTGATCTGTTGGGTTATATTCAGTTTCAACAGGATGGCCTCCACCCAAACAAACTAATGTGTTTGATCACGTTCATCTCGTTTGGAGATTCCTCATCTACATTCATTAATACTTCAAATCTGTTCTCAAGATGTATAGGCGGTGGTAGGAAACTAGTGTTTGCAATCCTTGTCAGAACCGTATCTGGGGTAGAGGATGCTACTGCGGCAATATGTGATACTCGTGTCTTGAGTGCCTTTGGGTCTCGCTCCCTGTTTGTGCCATCGATTAGTGTGTTGATCGGCTTGTTTCTCTACACTCAGTATGGCCTGTCGAGGAGCACTAGATTCATGGGACTCACTGGCTGTACGCTGGGGACGTCCATGACGAAGCTCTGTTGTGTGTTCCGTCTGGTTTGGTGGTCCCGCGAGTAACTTTGTTTCCAGAACTGCAATCCTTTGTAAAAGTCTGTGGCAGTTTATGCAGCAAGTAGATTCTAGAACCAGAAGAGGCATTTTGTCTCTTGTCCTTTTGAATGTAGGCAGTTGTTGGTGACGTTCTTGGTGTGTTGCTATGCTGTTGGTAAGGTGTTCTAGAATGTGCTGGTTGATTGCTTACTGACTATGCATTTAAGGATGTACCGAAATGAAAATTTGGGGCCGAAACCGAGAGTGAAACCTGAGCGCTGAACACTGAGCGGCAAGCGGCTGAAATTTCGGTGCATCCCAAAATGCATGTCGTAAGCGTTTTAAACTGTTTTCCTTTATTGGCGTAAGCGGCTTAAGAATACTGTTGTAAAGTTTTTCTTTCTTCAAAGCAGAGACCAGTGAGACAGTCGGGATCGCGTTCAACTGAAGTTATTCTTTATTGAGAACTCCTCTGTACGCGGCTGTAGAAACTTCCAACATGATCTGATCTAACATAACTATACTAACTATACTAACATAACTAACATGTTATCTTATAGGCATTTTAGGAGGAGGGACTTTTGGGGATGGCATGTAAATGAGTATACAGGTTAAGGTAACCTGCCCCAGACCCCAGCGTGTTTACCAGTATCAATTTAATCAGCATACCTATTCAAATGCTGATACTGGCCAGGAAACTCTGGTTCCACGGGCCATCCCAGAGCCATTTAAGACAAAAGGGTGCGTCTTGGAGCTACTGGCTAGAGCCATTAAAGACTCATTTAAAACACAATAGAGAAAACAGGGTTTAGGAGCTGTTGATACCATTATAACCTAACCTTAAAAGCTAAAATCAGTATTCTTCACTGTGATGTTATGTAAGGAAGCATATCTGAAAACATATTCTTAAATTTTAACCCTTCAGTCCCCTCTTTGAGAGTTCTTAAAAAAACTCTCACAAAATACAAATTTAAACACATAAAGTTAATTCTGTAACTGGTGTAAGTTACAGGCACATCGCATATGTTCATTCTTGTAACTTGTGTAAGTTACAGGCACATATAACTTGCTCTGTGTTGTTCATCTGTAATTGCATGTTGACACAGAAACAAACATGCACTTAGGGTCCGTGAAATCTTACGGGTAATATTCTTTTCTGGTTGAAAAAAAAACTGTTATTTCCTTGTGCTGGACGTGAGTCATTTGTTGGTTGACACACTTGATACTAACAGGTTTCCGAACCATGAAAAGTTATCTTCAGTCATATTAACCAGGTGCAGCACTCAGATAATGGTGCAGGCTTGTAGTCTTGATCATATCCATGGTTGACTGAAGGTTTTGTATTTCTCTGCGTTGTGTATTTTTTTCTTCTTTTTCTTTTGTGATTGGCTCGTTCAGCAGTGGGTGTAGTTGTCTTCTTGAGGTTGTGGCTTCATATGCAGGTGAGACGTCGTTGCATATGGATTTTTGGAACAGCCATCAAGTGTTTATCTGCACAGAGGAAGAAAGAAAAACAAAAGACGACAGAGCAGTATTTGTCCAAACACTAGGGTTGTAGCAGTATTTGTTTAAATACTAGGGTTGTAGCGTCTGCTGCAGTTGTTTCATTCTTTCCCTATTTCTTAATTTATTTGACACCTATGGACCAGTGAGGTAAGGATGGACTAAATGGGGAAAGGCCTATGAGGTTGTCTTCACCCTGGATTGGCCCCTGACGCCTGTTGCGTCAGTTCTTTCCAGGGCCCTCACTGAACCGTGTCCTATTCTGTCCCTGTTGTGTGCACACTGTACAGTGTGTGAGAAAATTGGCACATCTCCATTCTCCAGTGAAACATCAGTCCTAATAAACATCATTAACAGAGGATGGTTGTCTAACTGCAATATTTTGTGGTATAACATTTTAAGGCTGTGAGTTTTCTGAATGTCCCCCAAACAAAGACTGTGACAGTCACTTTCCTTTTGTTCTATTAAACAAAAATAAGTCTTTCATCTTTGTTGTAAGTTACTGGGGAGATTAAGCAATCACAGCCCAAATTGTTAACACCTCAAAAAGCTTACCCACGAGTCCAGTGACGAGGGGAGGGGTTGCTTCAAAGTAGCAAACAAATGTAGTAAGAGCTGCATAACATTGTTAACTTGTCTTAAGTTATTTTTATTTTTTCGACATTCTTTTCCAAAATGTCCGTGCTTGCCACAGTAAGAACAACTGGCTTCTCTAGGACTTTTGCGTTTCTTTGGCTTCTCTGAGTTAACCTTAAAGGATGCTGCTGCAATTTTTACTCTTGCCTTGACATCAAAGTCTCTTTCCCAAATAGCTAAACTGTCCAAGTTGTCTTGCAGGGTTCTATTTGACCATGTAAGATCTAAGAAAGGCAATGCATTTCTATGTTCTGACAAAAGACCATCGGACCATGTGCGAACTAGAGGACCATTATGACCTAACACTTTCTCTGGAGTGTCGGCAATTCCGCTGTAAACGGCAGCGATCTGACAGAATCGTTCTGTGTACTCACAAACAGTTTCATCCTTCTTCTGTACACAATTAGTGAGCTTTGACCAGTCCACTTTCGGTCCAACAATGTTCTTTAACACTTTAACAACTTCCTCTCTCAATTCATCTTTACTGGTCTGTTGCAGTTCAGAATTATTTACAGCACTTTCAAAATCATTGAATTCTGACTCAGTCAAGATCTGTGATATTAGCTGGGTGACTTCAGCTAGAGTCATATCATAGAGCCGCATTTTGCTGATCAATGCTCTTCTAAACTTAGAAAAATTTCTTTGCACTGATGGCAAACTTTCAGCAATTCTCTCAATCTCTTTAGGACCTAAAGATGTTTTGATTGCTTGTGGCTGCAATATGGGGGTTGCACATGGAACGGTATCAACACCTTTTCCCTGAGGCTTTTGTCTAGCTACGCACACTTCAACTGCATTTACATCTGCATTGACATTGTCCTCTATACTATCAAAAGACTGTAAATCAGGATAGCTTTCATCTGACTGTTGGTCTTCTAAATCACATTTGGTTGAGGCTTTGTTAAGGACCACCTTTGTCTTGAGACAGGACATGTGAGTCTGCAATTGTTTGTTCTGATCGTTTAACGTAGCAATACAACGGGCTTGTTCTTGTGCAATGGATAAGCTAAATTCTCGGTAACAACAGATAATGGCTTTCATATCGTTCTTGTGAATACTTGCTCCTAGTACCTTCTTACAATCTTCAATTGACCAAACTTTGACTGCATCAATGCCAAATTTCTTTGTTAAATTCAATCTGACTTCCTCAGTCACGATTGAGTCCATGCATTCTCCTAACAAGGACTTAAACTCATTGTCTGTCCATAACGGGCTAGCTAATCCACCTTTCTCTGTCGTGGGTATCAGCCTAGCATTCCTTCTAACCATTTTGTGACTTCCTTTGTTGCTTAACAATCACAAAACACTAAAACTTCTCTCTACTGTTTTACAAACAGAGGGTACAATCTTGTTAACACAGCTTAACTATTGTTAACTTTCCAAATTACCACACTTAACTTCCCTGCTGACAAGAACAGAGGATCAACAGAAATATCTAGCACGTAAAGCTAATTCTTCTCTGCCTAAAGCAAAGGATACCAACTATTAGCACTTGATGCTAACTTCTCTAGCAAGAGCATACACACAATATTAACATGTAACTGTTAATCTTCCCTGCCAACAACAGGGGGTAAATTTCATCTCTAAAAGAAAATACTTTTTTAGAGGCTCATCTTTAGTTAACCAAACTCTACAGCTGTTTGTTAACTACTTCTCTGAACGGCGCAGAGGAAAACATTTGTACTGGTCTGCATTGGTTCTTTTAATGGAGTGAAACTCACCGAGTCTTTCATTTGTAGAGAAAGATTCCGTCTGGAAAAAAATCAGTCTTTGAGATCTTTTTGGAGCTTGAAGTTTTCAATCTGGATTCAGAAGATTCAGTCTGGAACTCAGTCAGCTTCGTTGAGATCTTTGAGCTTGAAGTTTCAAGATGCAGTTCTTTGAGTTTCCTTTTTCTCCATCCGGGTCACAAGGCACCATCTGTTGTAAAGTTTTTCTTTCTTCAAAGCAGAGACCAGTGAGACAGTCGGGATCGCGTTCAACTGAAGTTATTCTTTATTGAGAACTCCTCTGTACGCGGCTGTAGAAACTTCCAACATGATCTGATCTAACATAACTTTACATGTTATCTTATAGGCATTTTAGGAGGAGGGACTTTTGGGGATGGCATGTAAATGAGTATACAGGTTAAGGTAACCTGCCCCAGACCCCAGCGTGTTTACCAGTATCAATTTAATCAGCATACCTATTCAAATGCTGATACTGGCCAGGAAACTCTGGTTCCACGGGCCATCCCAGAGCCATTTAAGACAAAAGGGTGCGTCTTGGAGCTACTGGCTAGAGCCATTAAAGACTCATTTAAAACACAATAGAGAAAACAGGGTTTAGGAGCTGTTGATACCATTATAACCTAACCTTAAAAGCTAAAATCAGTATTCTTCACTGTGATGTTATGTAAGGAAGCATATCTGAAAACATATTCTTAAATTTTAACCCTTCAATACACAGATCGATATTTTCCCAGATTTTTCCGGTCATGTAAACACCTTAACCTGCATTCTTTCAGTTTTTTGAAGTGCATTGAAGTGATATATGTAACAGGAAAGCATCCTTAGGTGCATCCAACCAGAGTTAGTGTTTCACTGAAAGGTAAAAATATATCATACACGCTGACTCTTCCTCGACCAAAGACATTTTTGAAAATGTGTTCTCATCTCTTGCTGGCGAAGTGGAAGTGGGAAGTGGGAAGTGGTTATACATTGATGTAACTACCGGGGAAAAAGTCGTGTAAAAGTTTTTTTTTTTTTTTTCTTGGTTCGCTGGGTTTATGATTTGCATGTTAACCAGTAAAACAGGTTATTTAAACTATTTGTGGTAGTTAGCATAGTGGCGTGCATAAAAAGGTGCTCACTGGTTTTCATTTACAACTTTAAGCACACTATCGGATCCAGGCCATATCCAGATCTGATGAAGGACCTTCGCCTGAACCCGATCCAACGCAGTGCTGAAGTGCCAACTAGTCTCTCCCTATGGAGGATCCCTTTACCACTCTACGGATAAAGCGTTGTCGGGAAACTAAATTCGCGTACCTACCCCGAATTGATAAAATAAACTAAAATTCTGTATCAAAAATTATAAGGAAACACCAGTACTTTGTTTAGGCTTGGTTTGTAGGGAATTCCTAACCTGCGCACATATATTCAAACGCACATAACTATAGAACCAATTCTTAATGCGCATGTGACCGCCATCAGCGTTTCTCACAGGTTCGCGTTTAAAGTCTGTGTAGAGGGAATGGTGTCGTCTTAGCGGCCCCAAATTTAATAACAAATGATCGTTGCCGATGGAAGCGAATCAATCAAAACTAACTTTAGCTGGAAAATAACTTTACCGCTATAAAGCCAAAACAATCTCTGTTACCTTAAATTATACATTTATCTCTGTAAAGCTGCTTTGAAACAATCTACATTGTTAAAAGCGCTATATAAATGAAGATGACTTGACTTGGCTATATTAGTAGACTAAAGCCCTATTCGCACTGGATTAGTATTACCTGGTGACCTCTAGTCATTTGTAATAATTGCGGAGGTTGTCTGTGATCTTAATCCCGTGCAAATCGGCCATGTCTGTAATTTGTAAAGTAAAAATTCTCCCGCAAAATGACCTACCATATTTCGCAGAACACAGAGGTCCTGTGACCCGTGCGTCCCGTGCGAATTGGCATCTCTGTGATTTGGCGGGGTCGGATATAATTTTTTCAAGGTTTTTGTTTCCTGTGCGCCTTTTTATCCATCTTTTGCGAAGAATGGAGGCTGCATTGGAGTGTTTTGATAGTATTTTGGGTGCTGGGTCATATCGCTATACCTACACCATACAACTATACAATTTGCAGAAAGAGAAAGCTGAAAATCATCAGAAGAGCGAAACAAAAAGAATGATTAGATGGAGATGGATGACATGTATAGCAGCATGGCGTAAAGAACATTATTCTGTTTATGATACATCATACAGCTAGACCTATAACGACAATACATTTCCAAGCAATAGCCTGTTGACATCATATCCGGGAGTTAAGTCAGAAAATTCGAGTAAAATCACAGGCTTCGCTTATCCTGTGCGAATGCGTCTAATAGGGCTTAATTTAGAGAATAGTGAGTGAAGGTGATTTCAGATGCAGCCCAAGTTTCGATGATATTCTGGTCTGTATGGTTTGGGTCCCTTTATAAAGACTATTTGATTTTTCACCTCTGTCTGTTATCATCCAAATGAAAACCATAATTATTTTTGAAAAACAATTGCACACTCTTAATATGAAAATATCAAAAAAGCTGCACCATTTGAGGAGCATTCATGCCTGTAACATAAACAGACATGCCAGAATTTAATACCAAGTATAGGAGCTACTCCTATCACCTTCAAAGTATCATCTACAGTCATGTAAAATCAGCATTATTTTAAGTAACCAATTAAGTAACCAACAGTGAGAGAGAAATTCATGGAAAGCTAAAGTCTAGTGACTGTTAACACAGTCAAATGACCTTCGGCCTTAGTGCAGTGTGACTGACTTGTCTTTTTCCAGCTCTGGTTTTACTTCAATCTTAAATTATTCTGCTGCACGCTGCTCCGGCCAGAGCGGACTCACCGCCTGCTCAAGCTGCGCTGCATGAAAGCACGATTGTGAATATACAGACTGATCTTAGTCCTACCGGAGGTTTTCAACAGTGGCCCCTTTTTTCCCTGCTCTCTCTCTCTCTCTCTCTCTCTCTCTCTCTCTCTCTCTCTCTCTCTCTCTCTCTCTCTCTCTCTCTCTCTCTCTCTCTGTGGTCTTTTAAGTGGTTTAAGCTGTGGGTATAGAGCTGGTAAGTCCCGCCCATCCGTAAAACCCCAAGTGGACCTCTCTAGGTTGAAAAATCGTCAATGCAAGTGAATGGGAGAAAATAATTGTTTTCTGGTCCCGTTTGAATTGTGCCATGAATGTGAACATATGTTGTCTGTGAATTTTTTATATAATTTTTCATGTTACGAGTTTGACAGTATATGGTATCATTCTTCGGCTAGCAGTTGTGGAAAAGACATAACGAGAAAGACTACATGTCGCCTATGTGACGTCACCCCATAAAGTTGACTTACCCGTGGTTTTCGCCAACCTCACCGATTTTGTCCTCTCCCTAAAAGAAGGCGGTGAAGTGCACCAAAGACACAGCCATGTTTAGCGGGATCCGTGAGCTAGTGTCCGTGTGCGAGTGGTGGTGACGTTTCAAACGCGTCGAAAGCAGCGAAGAGTTGTAGTCCACAAAGTGCTCTCACACAAAGTCTAACCGTATCAAACTTCTACCCGCTAAATTGTAGCATTCTTTACACGAAAAATTATATAAAAAATTCACAGACAACATATGTTCACATTCATGGCACAATTCAAACGGGACCAGAAAATAATTATTTTCTCCCATTCACTTGCATTGACGATTTTTCAACCTAGAGGTCCAGTGGGGTTAGCGGAAGGGGCGGGACTTACCAGCTCTATAATGTGTGTCTGTTTATTTAAATCTCTTGTTGTCTGTATGCCAACCTAAAAAAGCAGCCCATGTGCCTTGGTAATCAGAAATAGATCTATAAATATTCTCCTCTGGATTAGTTATTTCACTCAATAAATGTTTTTTAAAAAAAAAAGCTTTTATTGGAAACAGTGAAGTTAATGTTTTCTTACAAAGTTTTACAAAGCCAGATTTTTGACCAGCAGTATTCAGCATAAAGTCTGGTTTAAGTCTGATAAAGAATTGCCTAGTTAGACATGAAAAGACCATATGTCTGACATGTAAGGGACAAATCAGTTCAGTTGGTTTCTACCAGTGGAAATACGAATTGCTGTACAGAGGAAAAAAGTCAATTTTAGTGATAGAATTTAAAACAAGTGTTCATTTTATTAATTACGTTTCTGTTTTGAGTCTTCTTTTAAACACAAGATTACTTCGATTTTTCATCCGATTAATTGTGCCTAACTATTTACACGAAGGCAAATAGTGCGATTAATTGTGCCTAACTATTTACACTAAGGTAAATAGACTGTCACAGTCATGACATTTAAACATTAGTTTCGGATTTATTTTTGCCACGTTGTTCTAATCACTTGAGGTAACACTGTTAATGTCCTCTCTCAGCCTTGTCGGCAAACATACTGCTGTTCTCTTCTAATGAACCATTTAGTCAACATAATAATAATTTTAAAATGACAACGTGTTTTGCAATGTTCTATATACATAGTCAAAGTTTTAAATCTGTATCGATATATTCAGCTTCATGAAGATTATAGCGTCATGTGTCAGAACAAACACGACTAGGCTTCAGTGATAGTTTTAGTTTTGCCTCTTTTACAATGTAATGACAGCACACCCTTCTCAGCCACTCCCGCAATGGAAAAACTATCAGTGTGGATTATTGCCGATAACCGATAGTTCCAGAAATCGGTTATAGGAGCAGATAAATCTGCAAAATCGAGATATCAGTCGAACCTATACAGCCAATCATTTATTAAACCATTCAAGTATAATATGATACAAAATATAATATTCAGTACTGGCGTTCTGTCTGTGAAGAGTCTCTCTCTCTGAACACACACAACCGAAACAGAAAGCCTCTTCTCAGACAGCACGCAACAGTTCTCTTTTGTGATTTATTAAGCTTGAGTGACAAAAACACACAAAATTTAAAAAGTATCCTCATAAGCACTGTCTTAAATGAGTTAAAAAGTCTCAAGGGTCATTCCATGTCAAATCAACCAAATTTCAGAAACTTCCCCGGCTCAAATTAATTTATTTATTTATTTTTTTAAGAAGAAAGACCAACATAAATAGTGATGAAAGCCAAAATGCCAGTAATCCACATTTGTAACCATAATGTAAAATCATATTGAGATAACTTTAATACTTGAGTTACAGGCACACAATTATTCAACATAATTTGTTCTTCAAAAAGTGATCCACATTTGTTTTTTGGAAAAAGTGTACAATTTAACAATTTACTCATTGAGCCACATTGAAATCCCCATATCTCTGGAAATATACCATAAAGGGCCTTAAAAATGTATATACCCAATCTAAAAGGATATTAAGATATATTTAATACAGGCAGTAACAGGCATGGAAACTTCAAAAAAAAAAAAAAAAAACTTTATTTATGACATGTTGACATTTGCATATGATGTAACATAGATTGCTAAAGTCCGTAGATTTAACTAATAGACCTATTCATCTCTGTGTAAAAATAAAACAATGATGCTGCAATCTTTATAATATAATTTGTAACCCCCTGTAATCTGGCTCCAAATCTCCGCTATTAGATTAGTCAAGATTGGATTACTCAGTTAATATCCATCCATCCATCCATGACATTTAATGTTCTGGCTTTCTTCTTCATTTATCTGTCTTTCAACAAAAGAAGTGATCAAAATCAAAGTTTTTAGCCAGGAAACTATTGTCTTTTTATATGAACAAAACATTTCACAACATAAAGGGATAGTTTTCAGGAATCTACAACCAAATACTCACAGCTGTTTAGTATGTCAGCAAAATCCTGTGTGGGTGTGAGAATTCCTCCCTAAATTATTAAACTGGACCCTTCTTCCATTTCTTCTCTCAAAGGTGTTTTATTTCACCAACAAGTGTAAGCTTGGCCTCAAATGCATCACCCCACAGGCGTGAGGGATCTGTCTGTGCCCTCACACACATGCTGAAATGTTTTGGGTGTTGATCTAGAGGTGTGTTAGTGTGAGCATCAGGGTGCCGTATGAAGAACATCATGTTTTTCAGGCCTGGCTTGGGCCCTGTGATCATGTCTGGGGCGCTGAAGGGACTGAGGACACTATGTAAATTGAATGGTAAACAAAAACCAAACCACATCAGTAAAGTTTCAACCACATCACTGAACGTTTTAACAGAGAAATGTAATGACATGTCAACATATAACCACTAAGTAAAGCAATTTGCCGTAATGCAAAAATGATGTGACGTGCACAGTGTTCAGGAACTATTTAAGATGTGTCAATGAACCGTGAAACCAGACTTTACTGTTTTCTTTTGAACAGTATAATTGCCACTGGAGCAGATGTTTTTGTCTGAGATGAGTTGGCGAGTAAGCGCTGATGGGGACAGGGAGAACTACAGGACTCAATATATCATCATCAGTGTGTTTTCAGCTCTCTGTTTTTTACAGAATTTGCTTAGAGGTCTTACGTAGCCAGTGGTTCTTGTGTGGACTTGAAATGCTCATTGTCTGATGAAAGAACAGGACAAAACTTAGTATGCCACTATGTCCTCAAATGAAACCATTAAAAAGATTAAAAAAAAATTTGATTATTCAACTGCATCAGCTTATAAATTTGTTATGTTTATAAAAGTCCCATTATTGACAGCAGTAAGCCTTTCCTAAATGCCAATAATCACTCAAAACCGAATTAAACCATTTAAATTACGTATTAGGAAGGAAACTTTGTTGTTTAAATACGCCCCTACATTTTTCATTGTGCTTTTCTGGGATATTAAGCCCTGTTTAATATTTTATCTATAATTTATTAATATATATATTATAAGGATGTATGCTGTGTGCTTATATACGCATTGGCACGTTTTGTTTATGGGTGTCTGTTTGTATGAGTGAGATTGTTGCTACTCTTTTGGAAAGCTGTGTTATCACATTCACACCGATGAGCTGATGTGTGCTGTGGTCTGTTTCACAGATAAAAGTAATCGTACACACCGTGACCCACTGTTAGACAGACTACAACACTCCAGGACAGACAGTTTAACCCACAACTCTGCTGGTCTGAACTTGTGCTTCATAATCACAGGTCTCACTGTGTCACAATGTGTATGACGATGCACTTTAACTTCAGAGTCTCATTCGCATATAGTGTTCTAGAAAATGGGTTGTCCTTGGGATAAACAAAGGCAGTCATTTCTCAGAAAGAGTACAGAGACATCCACACCTTACTGATACTATCTATCTGTTGTCTCAATGCTTGCATGTTGTCTTATATAAGCACCTCGGGCATCATGTTCTGTGAGTAGTTTCTGGTATAGCTGCTCCTGTAAGATGAGAATAGCAGTGCAAACTCTCCTCAAACCACATCAAAGCGCCCCTGACGTCCTGTGACGTCCAGAAGAGACAACAATGATGTGGCATGAACTATCTTTTCTGTGATCTCCTACTAGGAATGGAGCAATTCATTTCCTGCAGAAGATTCTGCCATAGTTATGTTAGGCATGACAAATACTAATGCAATTTGTGAGGATTTATATTTGAAGATATTACATTTGAATGAACAGATATAAGTTGTGTGATAAGTGTGTATTAGGGCTGTCAATAGAATATTTTTTGTGTGATTAATCATACACTTCATTGAAATTAAGCATACATCATTTATCTTGCTTAACACGTTCATTTTGTCATAATTTGCTACTGTACTGTATGCAAAGTTAGGGTGATTCTCACAAAATTGTATTCTCTTCAAGCTTTTGTCAAGGTAAATTTAGGTGTCTTTCCAAAAAAGGACACTTAGAGACTCCAAAAGGACACCTAAATGATATGAGCCCATATAATTCATAAATGTATGCACAGCAAAGCAGTTTTATAAAAAATAGCAGTATTATCAAAAATCTGTGGTTGAAACTTTTTTCCTTTTGACTATGTATTTGTGTTTCTCTGTGTGCAGGTTGTAGGGCGTGTGTTACTGCTTCAGTTGATCAATTATCTGACCAGCCGTTACCTGAGTGATCCGCTGGTGACACGTATGTTGAACAGCAGCCGTGTGCACATCCTGCCATCCATGAACCCGGACGGCTTTGAGTCATCTGCCCGGGACTGCATGAACTCAGTGGGCCGGTAAGTGAGAGAGAGATAAATAATACAATTTGATATATGAATATCCCACATTTGTACCACAATACCATGCTTATAATAGTGTTTCTACTGTAAATCCATGGTGAATGTTGGTGATTTGTGGTTAAAAAAGCCTAGATCGCTTTCTTCGACGTCTTCTGCGCGAGTGTGAAAATGTCAGTGCGGTTTCATGTGGCTTTAAACTAGTTTAAATCACCAAGACATTTGTGGTTTGTTTTTGAGAACTTGAATACTTCTCACTGGTTCTCGCTATTATTGACACCAGTCAGCGACTAAACGCATTTGCTCTGCGCTGCCTTTTGGACAGAGATAATAATCGCTGCAGTTCAAATGAATAGTGTTGTTTCGTTCTGATTTTGGCAAGTTTGCCATTGGATGTTTTTAATACGCAACAGAAATGGCAGCGCTTATCATTTAGGCAAATTAGTAGTGGGATATGTGCGACCTCTAACAAAATTCAACAAAAAGTCGCAAAATGTGACAATTTAGTCCCAGTCTGGATCCCTGATATTGGAACCCAATGATATTGGTGAATTGTAGCCTCGAGCTCACAGCTGATTGGTCCGTGGTGACATTCAGTTTCAACACTTCCATTGGCATCGGTCCATACCATAGATAGAGTATACATGGTGTAAATAAATAATGTGGTACTAGAAAGGTTTACGCTCTTTAAGTTAGTATATATCGGAAAAAGCAGGGAATTTTTTTTTTCCCATCAAGTGACCCTTTAACATCCAATTGAACAATTTATTTTTGCCTATCAAAAGCTGAATTTATTTTGCTGCAAGGAATTCAGAACAGTTTATTTCCAAGAGTCTGTATCTGTCTGCCCAGAGAAATCATGGCTCAGATGAGACGTTTAGAGATAGAGCCTAATTTTCCCACAAATCATCCAGAACTTTGCTGATAAGCAGGATACAAAGACTCAAAACACACGTCTTATCTGGCATGAGGGATCTTACTCACACATACACACACACAAAGATAAACATCCATTATAGCAAACTTAAACTATTTGGCCCACAGGCTCCCAAACAGCGGTACATAGTTTTGCCAGAGTAGAGGGGTGTTAAAAGCCTGAAGCAATGGAAAATAACTTCCTTGGTCTGTTGCCACAACATGCTGACAAAAAAAATCTACCCAAGAGGAAATCTGTAATCTGAAATCAGAAGATATGAAAACCCATATCTGGATGAATAAGTTTCATTCATCCTGTGGATGTAACAATGCAGCTTTTGATCAGACTGGGCCACCAATGCTGTAAAAGTCTGCTGTTTTCAACGATACCAATCAAAGACTAGTCAGCACCTCACGTTGTCTGTTTTTGTTCAGAGGAAATAGATGATGTAGATGGATCGTATCTATGGAAGCTCCCACTGGGTGAGCTCAATCTAGAATTGCTCTGTATGATTAGCAATAAAGTAAATTTAGCCAAGCTCAAACATTGAAGACAAATAGAGATGAATAGGGATGTCATTCATGTCAAGGGGAAGGGGATATGTATGACTTTTCAAAAGTTATACGGCGGACTTTTGACAGCCCTGGGGATTTTGTTAAAACTACTGATCAAACTTCCACATTTTTGTATTCCTGCCCACAGAAATCAGAGGTGCATTATGGGTGTTGAAAGTTTTGATAAAAGGGAACAGCACAGCCCTTTTTCTCTGTTTTCTGTAGTCACGTAGCACTGATTTATTTAGTTAGTTAGTTAGTTAGTTAGTTGAATAAATCCACTGTATAGTCAAATTTATTAAAAGCCCATCTTTCCGTCTTGAAAAATAATGTATAAAGATGTTCAGTAGTTTGTTCTCATTATTAGAAGTGTTGCCTGCAAAAAGCATTAGACAGTGAAGCAACTCCCTAGTTTCTGAAAGGCTACGTGAGACCAGTGTCAACCATATGTCCAGCTCAGTAAGCCCCAAAACTTTGGAGACACACCAGACCTCATCTAATACCGTAGAAGCCACATCCTTGAATACAAACCATCCTGCTCCTGCAGTCTGAGACCACATAAGCGCTCCTGCTCAGATGGGGATGCAATTGGAAACAGATCTGATCTGGATTTGATGATATGGTGGGTAAACTCGGGGAGAAAGAGATTGAGCAAGAGTCAAAGCGAGAGAGCACACTACAACAGCAGCCGTGCAGCTGTGTACATTGAGGACGATGATTGTATTTTTACATGGTGTGGTTCGCCCTTATTGCCGTGGCTCTCGCTATGAGCTTCCTGTGAGGTTTGGCACCACTCTTAACCAAGTGAAACAAACACAGCGCTGTCAGCCGTTTTCTCTTATTTCAAACCAGCGGATCATGCTTAACCTGTGACAGTTCACATTGTAAGGAAAAGTGATGGGAATATCACAAGCAAATGCATCACTCTGATTCCAGTTCTGATTGAATTAGGCTACTTTGCCGGTGTGAGCAGAAGCAGGAGCTGGATGAAATATTCTGAATGATACCAATCCACAATCTGATTTATGATGCAGTCTAGAAGCATAATCCCATTATGACCGGTCCCCCTAATGAGTCTGGTTTCTCCCAAGATGTTTTTCTCCATTTCTGTCACCTGATGGAGTTTGGGTTTCTTGCCACTATCGCCTTTGGCTTGCTTTGTTGGGGAAACTTGACATTCAGCAGTAGGCTATTATTGATTTGATACTATTAGATGAGAACTGAACTGAGCTGGGTGGCATCACTATTTTTCCCAGAGCTGCTTTACAGCAGAATTAAAGGCTATTTGTAGGGCTTAACGATACATCGAATTTTCATCGTCATCGCAACAGACAGCCTGACACGATGAATAATGCCTGGTTCAGATGACAAGATTTGTGTGTCTGTTACGATAGTCACGGTGTCAGATTACACGATTTTGACTCCTAAAATTGGACAAGAAACATGTCAGACTACACGTTGCTTTACGACCAGTCATCGCGTGCCGTCACACACATTCACTCGCAAACATTCACTCGCATGCACACACACACTCGCTCACTCGCGCGCGCACACACACACTCACTGTCCCTCGCTCACTCACTCACTTCAATTGCGCTCACTCGCGCACACACACTCACACTCACTGTCCCTCGCTCACTCACTCGCGCACACACACACACGCTCACTCGCACACACACACACTGTCCCTCGCTCACTCACTCGCGCGCACACACACACTCACTGTTGCTCGCACTCTCGCTTACATACTCGACCCGTCGTGGAAGACCGTTAAAAAATTAAACATGCTAGTCTTTCTGTCGTGATGTCGTGAAGCATCGCAGACGCGACGTAGGTTGTCGCCCACATACGAGAAACGATCGAATCTTGTGTCCGGACGCCCGTTGTCGCTTACGAATCCCCACGACACCCTACGTCAAACGGATCGTGCCAAAACCGCGCTAAAATCGTGTAATCTGAACCAGGCTGGTAATAAACGTTTGACCTAACACGCAAAGAACCTATTAAAGCACTAAGACATGGGAACAGTATAGCTAACATTCACATTTGAATATTTATCGCAAGTATCGTCATCGCAATATTAAACAATGTTATCGCACATCGCAGCTTTTCCTCATATCGTGCAGCCCTAGCTATTTGTGCCATTGATCATTATTTTCTTGCTTATCACTGTAAAGCTGCTTTGAAACTATCTGTTTAGTATAAAGTCCTTTATAAGTTAAGGTGACTTGACTTTTCTTGACTTAACAATTACATAAATCCTTTTAGTAACTAAGCAAGAACCAGAAGTTATTCAGTAACTTTGTCTGTAGTAATGCCATGAAATACTCAGGAAAAGTTGTTGCATTGTAGTAAAGTTTATACATGCATTTAAATCATTCTCCTTATGTCAGACATTTTCCTACCCTGCTGTACCACCACTTCATGTATTTCTTGTAAACCCATACCTTAGATTTGTGTATGTGCCAAGTCTGCAGAGAAAAATATACATACCACGGAAAAACGTTTATACATTTCACAGGAAACAATGAATCAACACTTGTAAGTTTGACACAAAAATACACAAGCCGTGTCACCGTAAAAACGGCCTGAGTTTATGGCCTGAAAGGTACTATTTGCAAGTACATGTTTGTTTATAATGTAGTTCTTGAATCAATGCAACAAAACGTTGAATTCTCAGTGTTGCTACAAGGGGCGCAACAAAAGACATTAGCATGAACGTTTACAGTCTGATGCAAAAATGTGCAACAAGTGCGTCCAGAACTGCTAACAGAACTGAACTTTAATTTTTTTTATTTAGCAATTTATTCCTGTGATGGCAAAGCTGAATTCTCATCGGCGAAAATTGTCTCATGATCCTTCAGAAATCATTGTAAAAATCTAATTTAGCACTATTTCTTATCAATGTTGAAAACAGGTAATAAATTCAAAAGGACAGCATATGGAGCAAGCTGTGAAGCTTTAACCGGTTGTCAATTCTAAGCCCTAATAAGGAACAATTATTTTCATTTTATTTTTGGGGATTATTTGCTCCGATCCCCTAGTCGACTAAATCAAATCATCCTTGGGATCTAATAAAGTATGTTGTATAATCTCAGATATTAGTTTGTGGGAAAAGGTTATATTAGTCCTTTGCAGATAGGAATTACAGATTATAAATAGCAATAT
Organism: Scardinius erythrophthalmus; assembly: GCF_964197995.2. Taxonomy (NCBI): domain Eukaryota; kingdom Metazoa; phylum Chordata; class Actinopteri; order Cypriniformes; family Leuciscidae; genus Scardinius; species Scardinius erythrophthalmus. Next base: position 17,866,753 of record NC_138224.1, on the reverse strand, counting down.
CATGTGGCCACCCTTAAGATTCAGAGGAAATGTAGCATTCTCAAAGGACTTATTGACAGGAAAAGGATGTTCTGATAAATTCATTTGGGAAACGGTCTGTATTTGGAAGCTAATGAAATCCGCTCTTGCCAGATTTGTGTCCAATATGGCAATAATTTGACCTTCCGAATTAAGAAAAGACAACTCTTGAGGTTTTAGACATTTAGGGCGACTTGACTCGATCAAAAGGTCCACAGATGGTTTGGCCTGGCATTCGTAGTTTTCTCAGCGGAAAGAGGCAAATACGCATACGACTGGTCAGTTTGTCATTGGCGTCAATCTGAGGTTTCAGTGAAAGTACTATAATTTGATGCCGAAAGCACAGCTGGACTGCAGGAATTTTCCATCAGGTCGAGTCTGCAGTGGAACGTGGCCACTATATCTTCATTCTATATATCCATCTTATATATCTCTCTCACACAGCAAAAACATAGAGGGTATTTTCCTTGAAAGGGCAACCTGCAATAATTTCTGTCTCATTTTATCATACAGAGCTAATTAGAAGTAAGCCATTCCTAGGTCGACTTCCTGAGTAGTGTAAACACTGCGGCTCTTTTAAAACATTCGCGTTTGTTTGAGCGGTCGGACATGGCAGATACGGGGCGGGGTGGAAGGAGGATTCGGGAAATCCGTCTTTGTTTGGAATCGAATACAATTATACTAATTAGTGAATCTGCTCAGTATATACTGTGTATCTAGAAAGTGAACCTGAAAGTATTGTTCAAGAATGAACCTCATCACACTGCATGCAAGTGGTATCTTGAAAATATAAAGCATTATTTTACTTTTTTAGATACATTTCTCTACATACATCAAATATATTTTCACTTTTCAATGTACACACATTTTTTTTTTAAATACTTATGGTGACTTTTTGTAATTTGTGGCGTTTGACAGAACTTGCGCATTCTGCTAAACAAATACTTTTGTGTTCTGTTGATTGTTTGTAACGCCATGAGAGTGAATAAACAATGACAGAAGTTTTGGTTAATTATTTCTTTACAGATCAGTGAAACACACCAGAAAAAATGTCCATTCTGCACTGATCACTCCACAGCCAGAAAGCACAACATAAACATTTAATGCTTTTCACTCAGGGATTAATGGCTCTCACACATCCTGGCGCCCCGTGACAGCCCTGATACTCCTCCAAATTAAACTGACAGACCTAGAGTGCAAGCTGACAGAGATTTTATGGCTGTGCGCATGCATAGAGATCTAAGTGTGTGGCGTGGCATGTGTGTAAAATTGTACTGATACAAGTCATCCTGAAAACACCATGATCTAAGCTGTCATTACATATAAACAGTGGTTAAAAGTAAACCACACCGGGCGTGGCTCCATCTCTGATAGAGTGATATCATGATCATTCTAGATATCACAGATGGCGCAATGTGTCTTATGCCGAGTTCAGACTGCACGATTTTAGCCCCGATTTTGGCTCGCCGACAGGTTTTGAGAAATCACCGACAAATGGCCGAAATCACAGGCAAATCGGTGCTCGTTCACGCGAGTGACAATCACGCAGTGTGAATGAGCAAAGACGCGATCTGAGAGAATCACCGACGAGTCGCCGACGCCCGTGAGATATTTGGCATGCTAAATATCTGGACCTGTCGGCGATTCAAAATCCTGCTGTTTGAAAAGTGTTCTGACTGAAAACTACATCGGCGATGACCGACAGCCAATGAGAGAGCAAGATACAGAGCAGCGGGGAGTTCGGGGAGGAGTTATAGGCCACAGTATCAGTATTTTAATAGATATATTTACAATTATATCAAACAGAAACAAAGCACAAACATTTGCTTGACCAGCAGCAACAGCAGCACATTGCAAAATTATTTATTTACCCCAAACTCTCTTTGCAGAACACACAGTCCTTGTTCCTCTTGTCTTCCCAGCCATTTCCTCATACATATGTTTTTCTTTTTCTCCTGTTCGCAGCAAATCAGTGCACAGGCAATTTGGATCGCAAGCTTCTTGCAGGCTATCATTTTTAATAACAATTTCAGTCTCGCGCGAGAGCTGCGGTCTTACGCACGCGGGATTTTGCGCTATTTCCTTATCACTTCTCGCGTGTGTTTGGTTGCGAAACGTAGTTTGCGGGCCAGACAGGAGTTGTCTGCGATTCTTCCTCCTGAAAGTCATGCGGTGTGAAACCTCCTGTCGCCGATGCATCGTGCAGTGTGAACACACCAGCACCCAGGATCAGCTACCCTAACAAAACCACATCCTGAGCTTATATAAGAGAAATGGCATACATTGATCTGATCACAAATGCAGAAAGCGTCAGACAAGATGAAGGCCTTCAACGATCTGTTCTGCCCCGTCAAACTAACAGCTCACCACTAATGGAAACCTCAAGAGCTCTTTTAGACAAATAGTTTATAGAGCTGAAAGCAGTTCATCAACCATTGTTTTTACGACAAAATGTGTTTTGCGCCACATCGATCAGCTGGAGTGTCTGGCGTGATTTAGATCCTAGGGTCTTAAGAGAGAAATCAGGTGTCTGGATGAGGCCGGCAATCAGCGAAAGAAAACAACCCAACTCCAAACCGTGCCAGAGACACAAGAGAATCTGAGTGGATTTATGAGGTGCTTAATCAGTTTTCAAAAAGCTTTCAAACAAGTCGAAGAGCTCCAATATTTGGCGAGAGAACCTGGCATAAACAAGCTCATCTCTGCCATTAAACTACAAAAGCAATCGAGGCTGAGAGTGCAGGCCAACTTTTTGTTTTAAATTGTATTGTGAAAGCAGGAAGAAAACAACTCTGTGTTCAAACGCCAGCGAAATGTGGCACACACACACATCCTGTTTATTGCGTCTAGGTTGGTTTCATATGCATCTGACGATGACCACCCAGGAAGGCTCGATTGTTGAACCTCTAAACCTCTGTACAAAACCCAAACAAATTTTTTTTTCAATTGTCATTGGTTTCTGAGTCATTTTGTGTTTATATATATTGTGTTTATATATATATATATATATATATATATATATATATATATATATATATATATATATATATATATACAGTGCTATGCATAAGTTTAGACACCCATACTAAAGTTGACTAAAAAGAGGAATAAAAAATCATCTTTTGGAAACTGAACTTAATGCCTTAATTTAAAAAATGAGGAAAAATCCAACCTTTAAGGACACCAATTTTCTTTGTGAATGAATAATGTATCGTAAATAAATACATGTTCTTCCTTAAAATACAGGGTGCATAAGTTTGGACATCCCTATGTTAAATTCCCATAGAGGCAGGCAGATTTTTATTTTTAAGTATTTTTTTTATTTTTTATTTTTGGGATACTATGCATCCTGATAAAGTTCCCTTGGCCTTTGGAATTAAAATAGCCCCACATCATCACATAGCCTTCACCATACCTAGAGATTGGCATGGGGTACTTTCCATAAGATCATCTCTCAATGCAAATCAAACTACAGTAGCCTAGCTATTAGGCTAACTGAAATAAAACCATGCCAATCTCTAGGTATGGTGAAGGCTATGTGATGATGTGGGGCTATTTTAATTCCAAAGGCCAAGGGAACTTTATCAGGATGCATAGTATCATAAAAAATAAAAATAAAAAAATACTTAAAAATAAAAATCTGCCTGCCTCTATGGGAATTTAACATAGGGGTGTCCAGACTTATGCACCCTGTATTTTAAGGAAGAACATTTATTTATTTACGATACATTATTCATTCACAAAGAAAACTGGTGTCCTCAAAGGTTGGATTTTTCCTAATTTTTTAAATTAAGGCATTAAGTTCAATTTCCAAAAGATGATTTTTTTATTCCTCTTTTTAGTCAACTTTAACATGGGTGTCTAAACTTATGCATAGCACTGGATATATAAAAAATATTATATTTATTTTTTCCCATACTGTATGGTTGTATGTAATAATTCGGTATATGTGCCGGCATCCAGACGTGCTGCTTTAGCTGAGCAGAATTTGTTGACTGAGAGAGGCTGTTTAAAAGCACTTCAAAGCGTTGCAACAGTAAGCAGATAGGAATCCCTGAGGGAAGCACTTCTGTATGGCGTAGAGCGGGCGCTCTGTGTTCGGGATTAAGAAGGATCGCTCCACCCGACGGTGTCACGGCAAAACACACTAATCCACCCGCACAAATTTAGACCTGCCAGTGCAAACTAATGCAGAGGGCTGTCACTGGCCTGTTAGTTGGCTAGTTAGTCGTTTGATGTTCTTCATCCTTGAAGATTTTGGTGTCAGCAACACAGATGCAGGCTGCAGCTTACACAGTCAGGTCTGCTGTTCAATATGTCCACAAAAGAGTCAAGTTATTTGTTGAAATATTTGCAATTATTCCAGAAAAGCACATTTATAGGCCATAGTTTCATTGAGTAACTAGTTCCTCCTCCCCTCCAGGTATAATAAGAACGGCGTGGACCTGAATCGTAATTTCCCGGATGCATTTGAGAGTAACACCGTGCAGGAAAGGGAGAAAGAAGTCAGGGCAGTGATGGACTGGCTGAAGACGGAGACTTTCGTCCTGTCGGCCAATCTCCACGGAGGTGCGGTGGTGGCCAGCTACCCCTACGACAACAGCAACAGAGGTCAGTTGCTTGTACACATTAATGAACCCTTTTTCAGTGGCTTCCTCCAGTTTTTTTTTTTTTTTTTTAAGCATAAGGATTCATGTTAAATGACAGCAAAAAAATATTGTCAGCTCTTAAAGGAGAACTCGGCAACTCTAGCGAACTCTAGTCACTTCTTCGCTGATTTTCCCTTTTGTTGTCGCATGTTTTCCCCACGAGCTCCCCCTACAGCTGTGGGGGGGGGCGTATATTTCACAACACGGTCGTAAAAAACTCACTTGCGGCGGCCTCCTCCCCTTTCTACCGCTGCTCATGTGCATTTGTTTTGATCGGAGCAAGCCAACTGTATAGTGTGGAGCTATGTTTACCGAGGTGGGTAACTATGGGTAATACATCATACATTGCCGTAAAGCAATTCGTTTTTCGCGCTCGTTCTCGTTTCTCACGAGACTTCCAATTTCTATCTTGCCGGGACAGTAGTCCCCAAGTTGCAAGGTTGGTTTTCCGCCTGGGAACGCTGGGGGGAGCGGGGAAAGTCACCAATATCACCAGAACAGGTTGTTTAACCATCCAAATGATTTCTAGACAGTTTTATTAAGTTAAAAAAGTTACCAAGTTCTCCTTTAAAAGCCACCAGATTCATTGGGCAATTCATTGGAATTTCAAAGCAGAATGGTATAAAAGGGTATAATGGTATAAAAAGAAAAGTTTCCAGAACAACCGAGCTGATGACCGAACAGCAATTCAGTTGGAATTGTCTCGAGTCCAGCATCTGAATCTGCACGGCTCATCGCTGGGACTGCAAACACGCCGTGATCATGAGATTAACGGGAAAGTTATTCGCTGTCTTTCAGGAAGCGAGCTGCAAGGAGGCCAGAGCATCTCCCCCGACGATGACGTGTTTGTCCACTTGGCAAGGACCTACTCCTACAACCACACTGAAATGCACAACGCAAAGAGTTGCTCCGATTTGACGGGCTTTGTCAACGGCATCACTAACGGATACTACTGGTATCCTCTAAAAGGTAAAAGTGTTCAATGCAGCATTTTAATATTTGTGACCTGTGCTAAGTGCTCTATTAAAAAATCTTGAAAATGATGTATGATTTGTTTGAATCGGGCAAAAAATTTATGAATGAGTCGATAGTCAGCAAAGTAAGTTTTGAGAAAAATCTATCAAGTTTTCTTAAGGTTCCAAAACAAAATCACCCAGCAACCATACCTTAAAATCCGTGGTAATACCACCAAATTTGGAACACACCAAAGTCAAAACTAAATATCTATAGAAAAAAAATATATATATTCAACTTTTTTACCTGTATACCACAATTGTTTGATTAACATCAATGAAAACAGACAGCCTATATATAAGACCTACAGTACCGCACGGATCTAATATAATGTTACTGTTAGTGCCAATCGATGGTTCTGTACTAACTGAATGTGTTTTTCTCTTAGGGGGAATGCAAGACTATAACTATGTGTGGGCACAGTGTTTAGAGCTCACACTGGAAATCTCTTGCTGCAAGTTTCCTTCAGAGTCACAGCTTCCTGGCCTATGGGAGGCCAACAGACCTGCACTACTGGCTTACATGCAGCAAGTACACCTAGGTAGGTACTGCTTAGACACACTTGCCCACTTAATGGTGTCCCCATTATGCATAGTATTCCAAAAAAATATAGAGTCATACAAATAGAAAAAAAATCCCTCTTAATCATAACTTATGATCCACTAGAAGTGTGTGCAGGTGTTTGTGTTTAGACACACTGCCATGTGCCTGTAAATTCTTATTTTTTTGGTTTTGCTGTGCTCGGGACATTTCTGGGCTGCAGTAGCATTTGGCCAGTGCGTTTGGCGACACCCTCAGACAATGACGACGCAGACTTTATCGTCTGTGTCTGAAGCTCCACTAAGTTGTCCTGTATCAACATGAAATATAATTTGCTAATGTTGCTACTGTCTTGTTGACTGCTATATGTAATTTGACAGATTACTAGGCATCGTTAGTACGTTTTTATGATAACACAATTGTTTATTAGCGAGCTAGACTGGCTAAACTCGCTTGCAAATTACAGCCAGTCATGTAATTAATAGTGTAACTGTCTGTTCATATACACAATACTGTTTATGATAAACACAATATAAAGAAGAAAAAATGCTCACACAAAAGTCACTTTCTAATCACTCAACTTTGTGTTGGTCAACGCTGTGAATTTGAACACAATCAAAACTATGCAGAGAACTTTTTTGCCCTCACGTGAAACTCCCGATTGTCCTGATGCAATAAGTGTATTTTTCCAAGTAACGGTAGATGTGTGACAACACCTTTAGCTCTTTCATTAACTCGAGAAGATAGGTGATTTCAGATTTTACCAGTGAAACGTACCACCCACACTTAAGTGGCCCCTAAATAAACAAACAAGTAAAGCAAACATTTTAAAAAAGCAGTTTTGCCTAACCATATAATTGTAGCCATGAAATAATGAGCTAAATTTCATGCGGTATAGGGTACTGTATTATTACAGCACAGTAAACATATTCTGTTACAGTCACAATGAAATTACACACACACACAGCACCATCCTGACCGTGATTGTCCCACAGGGACAAAGCCGCCGTCCACACCCAGCATTGACACAACTGTCCCTGTAACCCAACCACAAGCAAAACATCTCCACATACACTACCACACCTCTAAAACAATGTTGTGAAAGAAATGGCTAACCACCTAGAGAGCACCTAAAGTTGTATAATACCACATAGACACGACTGCTTGTAAGATGGTGCTGTGCACCTTTAAAGCACTATATGCCCCTTTTCACAAGATGTAATATGGTGTCCCCATAATGTGTCTGTGAAATTTCTGCTCGAAATACCCCCCGATAATTTATTATAGCTCAGGGGTCTCCAACACGTCGCTCGCGAGCTACCAGTAGCGTGGCCTGATTGGAGGTAGCTCGCCATGGGGACGTTAACATATCGCGTCTTTTGCGAGCGCAAGCGCGCTCATAATTGAAGCGACGCACTAATTTTTTCCAGGCGCAGCGAGATATCATAATCATATAATCATATCATGATATCTCATTATTTGATGGCTACAATTATATGGTTTGGCAAAACTGCTTTTTTAAAATGTTTGCTTACCTTGTTTGTTTATTTAGGGGCCACTTAAGTTTGGGTGGTACATTTCACTGGTAAAATCTGAAATCAACTACCTTCTCTTTATTGAAGGTGAATTCTCAATTCACCAAGTTTCTCTTAAACCTTATTTTAGTATTGTATTACATGAGTAGCTCTTGGCCACTTTTATTTTTAAAAAGTAGCTCTCAAATGAAAAAAGGTTGGAGACCCTATAGCTTGTCAAAATTGTCTCTTTTTGTGTGTGAGCAAAAACTTTTTGTGCGTGTCCCTTTAAATGCAAATGAGCTGCTGTTCCCCACCTCCGTTCGGAAGATGGCCGATCCTTTACACGAGGCGTGATTTCAGTCAATAACAAAACACGCGAATCTCAGTCAGATTTCAGAAATAAGTAGCGGAGTGCAGCCTTACGGAGAGACTCAGAAAGAGGTTGCACCTGGACGTTGCTGAATGGTTAGTGGATACATTTATGTAACGTTAGTTGTTGTGGAGTTACATTGATTCATTTCATATACTCGCATGTGCCGTCATGTTAAACTTTTATACAAGTTGACAGTTCCCTGGGGTCTTTAAAAGACAGCTGTGACATTTGTTTGGTCAAATAATGTTATGTGGTCGTCTGTGCAGCCAACGACAGAACAGTTTGCATGCTTTGTGCCAACAAAACAATACTTTTGGCATTGGTTTTGTAGTTTGCGAAAACAAAATGGCGGCGCCGTGGGTGGAAGTTTTACAGTCTATGTGATAATGGTGGAAACGTGCAGATTAAGGGGTAGTGATATTACAATAAGATCCCCGTCTTACGTTAGAAGGGGAGCGAAGTTTCATCGTCTTTTTTTTTTTTTTTTTTGGACATGCTTTGCAGAGAAAGGCTCACCAAAACTGGGTTGCCATCCGTTCCGTATACGGAATCGTCCCGTATTCAAGGTATCAGTGAAGCGTCCCCTATGATCGGAACGCAGTTTGTCTCGTATTTTCAGACATACGCTCTAAATTGAGAATGAACCATTTCTTTGAGACACATCTTTGTTTGATTTGCAAACATCTAGACGTTCGCTGAATGCTTTAAGACTTAGCAGAATCCTCTACCTCTACCGGCTGGCTTCACAGCCATCACATCGGGACTCGCGCTAACGGCAAATCCATTCTTTCACTGTCCTCGTTTTGATTCCGTCTTATCAGTTTGGGCGACTAATGGTGCGTTCCAGGCAACCTGTAACCCGTGTTTTTCCAACCTTATACCCGTGAAAGTGCACTGGAACGGCTGTCAAACCCGTGACTTCCCACCCGTGAACTCGTAATAGATCGATGCACTCTCAGTTACGAGTCGTGAGTCGTGGTTTTAAGTCGTGATTTACGTGCTCAAAAACCTGCCTGGAGCGCAGCATAATCAACGTGATTATTTTTCATAAGTCCAATAGTCAGCAACGCAAGAAAACATACAATATACCTGAGGGAAGACGTTATCAAAAATTTTTCACTATTGTAAGTTAATTTTAAATAGAGAAAAACATTTTACATTAAAGTAACTTGTACCGTTGGTCGGACCTCGTTATTGAAACGCAAAATAACCAATAAAATCTCAAGCACCAAAAGCAGCCCATACTAATCATCTAAGTTCTCTTTATCTGGAAAATATGCACTTTTCATTTATTCATACACGGTTACAAAAACATTTAGGCCTTTAATGCCTTTTTTTTTTTTTTTTTGGCTGTAATTTCAAAGACGTTCAGTTATTGTGCTTTTAAATATTATGCAATGTATGTATCTTCCTGGCAAAAAAAAAAAAAAAAAAAACATTTATGTTTATCATTTTGAATAGAGGCTGATGATACAGTAATATCCGTTGGTGCAGCTGTATAGGCTATAGAAAATGGGTAAAATTCAACAATTTGAACATGGAGCCAAATTATTTCTATAGGATTGAACCATATAGGGCCTTTAAAAGTAATAAAGATATCTTAATATCCTTCTATATTCTCATTTTTAATAAAACTTTTCTTATGAAATCTTCATTTTAGAGTTACAGGCACACAAACTTTGGAAAAATACCATTTATTGCACTCTGTAATGTCCAATTTTGTAAAAAAAAAAACCCAACAAAAACAAGATACATTTCTAGTTTCAACATTTATTTGTTCTTCAGAAAATGTGCGACCATTGAAAATGTGTACTAATTTAACATTAATATCCCTATATATTGGGACTTAAAATGAACCATGTTCCGCCTTAAAAATTAAGAAACCAAAAGAAAAGTGTGTTAAGAATTAGAATCTAAAAGAATATTAAGCTATTTTTAATATGAGTTGCAGGCATGCAAACTTTGGGCAAAAAAACAAAAGTAGTGTTTTTTCCCATTTTTAAAATGTCACCGTTGGCATAGCTTTAATAAAACGAAGATGACTAAAGTCAACCGATTTAGCTAAATAGCCCAAACAATCTCTGTGTAAAAGTACAATAATGATGCAGTTTTTAAGTCATTTTAACCCCCCTGTAATCTGACTCCAAATCTCAGGTGAAAATTGTCTTTTTGACCCATTTTACAAAACTGTTAATATACATCCATCACATGTAGCCTAATATTTTGGCTTTCTTCTTCATTTACGTTTGTCTTTCTTCTGAATATTTTAACAAAATCAAAAAATTGAGCCAGGAAAGTTTCTGAAATTTGGTTGATTTTTCCACAAAATGACCCAAATGTGTTTGTCTGAGAACCGTTTATACATCTTTTGTACACATTTTAACTGCAGATGCTAAAATTATATGCACTGTGTGGTACAGTACAAATATTTTGAGTGTCCCTTATTTTCCTTTCCATAAGTTGGCAACCCTAGTTGTCACTTTTCATGTTTTCTGTGTTGGTAGATGCACCGGGGACCCGATTATTGCTCTTAAACACAGAACAAGTCAGACTTTCATGATATGTCCCCTTTAAGTCACTCATATGTACACAGACAGTGTTTACATGCGACTCCATAGAGAAGAAAGAAGAAATATTTTCCATTTTTCTGGTAGATGATTGATAGGTGGCCGCTTACTGGCCCAAGTGAAGGCCAGTGTGATATTTTGCAAACAGAAATGAAGTCAGAGTTTGTATTTTATTTCGCACAGGAGTGAAAGGAGTAGTGATGGACTCAGACGGGAAGCCTGTGCCAAACGCTGTAGTCGAGGTGTCGGGAAGAAGAAACCTGTGTCCATTCAGTAGCGATCGTAACGGGGAGTACTTCAGACTGCTGCTGCCCGGCAACTACACCATCACGGTAAGATACCGCCCCCGTGTGGTCAACTTCAAATCTCACTTCTCTGAAAGCTTTACAGACGAGTCACAGCACAATAGTATCATTACAAAAAAAAGACTCCATGGTCAGGGCAAGAGTTATAAGCAATCACATTTTAAAGCGCTATTTGAGTTGTAAAAGTTGTTTCTCTGCCAGTTACAAAACACCTTCAGAATGTGGCACCTTGGGGTTTGAGTTAGCCAGGGATTTATTGAGCAAATAAAGTGACGGAGCACAGTATGCACCACGTATAAACGCTAATCATTGTGAAGTAATGAATTACACTTAACTGTAAAGTTGGGGTTAAATGGTCAGAGCTCAAGGTCAATTCACTCAGACTAAATACAAGGTTGAGATTTGAAAAACAATAAGCAGCTAAAACAAAGGCTTCTAGGTTTGTTTTTTGTAAAAAAAAAAAGCAAATTTTTTTTTTTGATTGTGGCCTTGTTGCAGAATCAGTTATTTAACCTGTTAACATGCATCAGGATGAAATGGTTTACATTAAAATCCCCTTAGGAAATACTCACAATTACATCAGAATGAATGTAATATTATTAAAAAGTATTTAAAATTAGGTAATTTCAAGAAAAATGTATGTAATCATTTAAAAGAGCAGTGTTTTTTTTTTTTTTTTATCTGTATGGTTACACATTTAATATATTTTCAAAATTATATGGTTAAAAGTATTTGTTCTCAGTTTATGCAAATTAGCTCATGCTGAATGAACTAACATGGTAATTAAAAAAAATCCTCATTGTGCATAATATTATGCATAGCCTATATGAACAGAAAAGTATTAGATTAAAGTATTAGATTAGAAAAGTATTATGCTTGCAGGCACATCAGAATCAGTAAGAGCTTTATTGCCACATGTACAAATACAAGACACAAAGTATAGACATGAAAATTTTAAAAACAGGCATTTAACAGGCATACATATGAACATTTTACAGGATAATAAATGAAAGTTAATAAGACATTGCACTAAACAATGGGAGGCATTTAACTGTTCAGGAGTGCCAAGTGTATTGAATCGCTGGTCGGAAGGCAACAGTTCACATAGGTTGTGTGAGTGGAGGCTGTGATTTTCAATATTAACCAACTGTAGAACCACTGCTAGGAACTGAACACATCCTCATAGCAGTGTGAGGATGACAGCGCCAGCCTGATGCCGGAAGTGGGCGGGGTAAAAGCATCTAGGGGGTGTAGATGGGTAGGTTTAGGTATGGTGTATATTATAAGGTGGATATGTATGGTATGCGGTTCTGCGGTCAGACCTATCTCGTGATTTTACTCTGGGTGAGTACAGGTCCTGGAGGGTGAGCAGGGGAGCACCAATAATCCTTTCAACAGTCCAGGCTATGAAGGTAAATGAGTAGCAAAACTCTGGAGCATGTAAATGTATAATTGAAACCTTGTACAATAAATATTTGTACTTGTATGCTGAAATTGGAGACAAGTCACAAATGTGTAAAATGCTGTTTGCAGTACAATCTCAATTAGGCACTTGCAACTCTGTGGCGGCGAGAGAGAAAGGAGGGCACAAAGGAGTCGTTTTATTGGTTGGCGCCTAACTAATGAAATGGTACTTTTGTACGCGATGATGTCACGAAACCCGTGTCCTCGGGGACGTTCTGAAACGCTAACGTGTCTTAATGCATTTGTTAAGCATTTTCCTCACATAGAAAGAAAACCAAAGGGCTTAATGCATTAAGACAGTGGTATTAAAAGACCAAACTCAGTACTAACACCCTACTATGTTTTAGTGCAAATCACCAAACCTGCTGCCTGTTTTATTAACAAATGTATAACAAATTTGTTTATTTTACTTTTGGTCCATTAAGCCCTTTGGTTTTCTATGTGAGGAAAATGCTTAACATGTAATTAAACGTATTGCATTCATATTGTGGGCTCATCTGTACACAGTAGGCTATGCTTAATTAGTATGGTGTTTACCGAGCTTGATAATTATAATTTCTTTCTTTTAATATCACTGTCTAATGCGTACAAATGCATCATCGCGTACAAAAGTAGTGCCATTTCATTGGTTAGGCGCCAACCAATAAAACGACTCCTTTGTGCCCTCCTTGCTGAATTATGCATCTGATATATCGTGAAAATAGTAGCAAAAGCCTAAGTGATGATGTAATGTAAATGTAAGAATAAGTGCACTACAAGTTTATGTCTGTCATTGTATTTTTGTGAATGACATTTTACACATCGTAGCTGTGAGTGTAAATTTTAGCGTACGAATAATTATTGCTACTCTTTTACCTTCATAACGGACTGTCCGGTGTAGTCGTCTTATGTAGCTGAACTTCAGCTGTCTATGAGTCAATGTGACTGTCCCACTTCAGGCCCTGGAACTTGACTCCCCAACGGCAAGGTAGGGAGTGTTGGGGTGTTCCTCCCCAGGTTGTTATGACTGCACCAGACAGCCAGCTGTAAGCAGACTCGGCCGTGTAGGGGGTGCAAGAACACATGCTTGTGGAGCACAAGTGCTGATCGTCCAGATGTTAGAAGAGAATTTTCCCAGCCTCACTAGCTGATACCTCTCTGTCAGCAAGTTGGTGACGCAGAGAGCCGAGTTCATTTGGGCAGGAGGAGGTTCAGAATGAACAAGATGACATTCTGAAAGAAGGAAACACAATATGAAAACAACATCACTACATTTTACCATCCTCACATCAAATCCATTTATATTTGGAATACAGACATACACTTCACTCCGACAGACAAATTCACATCAAACAACTTTACAGCCATGACTAAACAAATAGTGCTGGGAGCACACAATGTATAACCATGTTGTCTCCAGCTGCACAAAAAACTACTAATTGGTTATACTGTATTATCTAGTCATGCCAATAAAGCGATTCAAATTTAATATACATAAAAAAGGAGTAAAATTCTCCCTCACAGGATTTGGTGTTGGTTACTCATTGTTGCTTTGTCTACAGGTGACATACCCAGGACACAAGACCCTCACACAGAGCATTAAAGTGCCATATGGTCCTGACTCGTTCTCTGCCCTGACACACAACTTCCTCCTCCAGCAGAGTGACAACAGCTCAGCAGGAACAGCACAACCCCAGTCCTGCACCACTGCAATCACGACACTTACCTTATTCATCCTACAAAGACTGCTGCTGTCCTGAGAGGGACCAAAGACTCTTTTTAAACATTAAGGACAAAGTCGACTGCCTTTCTTGCACATTCAGATTTGTTAATTCTGTACGAAATCATGATGCCATATCTAGCATTGTCAAACAATCAATAGTACACATGGAGCATGTAAAAACTCGATCCACAGCCTTGTTTAGGGTTTCACAGTGCAAGTTTTTGAAACAGATAGTGCTTTATAATGCTGTCAAATTTAAGATGCCTGCATTTCTGCTTTCAATATGGAAGACCAATTGCTACAATACTGACATATGAAGATTGATAAAAGTTGAAGGATATGTGTGTACAATTTTTAACTCTTGGAGAAACTTGTTTTTATTTGAAGATGCTGCAGATAGTTTGTCAGGAAAATTACCTTAACCTTTTTGCATATTAATGTGTCTTTGCAGCTGTGTAACATGAAGACAACCAAGCCAAAAAACCTGGTGCTCTTTCTACCTCACTCAGTCTTACTTTACTAAGACTGGCAGTGCCCTCAATAAACATCGTCTACACAGTGTCTGATTTTTCACATGTAAGATACTGTATTTAAAACACAATGAGTAGTGCTGTAAAATCTATTAATGGCACCTAACAACTAATTTTATAAACAAAAACTAATAATGAGTCTTTTAATATGAGAAGTGTAACAGTTTTTTGACAAAAAGAAAGAATCTTACTTTGAAAGGAGGAATGAGCCCAACACTGCTTAAGTGTATTGCATGTTCACTGAGGGGGACCCTAGTCAGGTAATATAAAAAAAAAAAAATGCCAACAAATATTACAATAAGGTTCATTACATTAGTTAATGTGTCAACTAACATTACTGTAACTATTGCTCATAGTTAGTTCATGTTGGTTGATACATGAACTAATGTAATGAACCTTATTGTAAAGTGTTACCAATATTTCTAATATATACCGGTACTGACATTACATTACACACATTTACATTTCCTGTCTTCTCTAAATCATGGGGTTCACCACCAGTGGGCTGTGAGAAGTTGCATGGAAAATATAAGAAACATTAAAAACTTGATTTGTTTCGCCCATTATTTGTGAAAGGCACTCTACATCAGGGTAACTCGGTCCTGCACAGTTTAGCTCCAACCCTGATCAAACACACCTAGTTTCTAGTGATCCTGAAGACATTGATTAGCTTGCTCGGGTGTGTTTGATCAGTGTTGGAGCTAAACTCTGCAGGACAGCGGCCCTCCAGGACCGAGTTTGAGGAACCCTGCTCTACATAATACATGACTATATTCAGTAGTGGCCAAAAAGGGATATTTGAGGGGAAGAACAAAACACTAAACTTGGTTAAGGGTAAATATCTGACAAAATTGTGCGGCAAACTACAGCCACAGGTTTTATTTCACTACGCATATTGACTACAAGATAATCAGTTATTAATATCTCGCTGGTTCTCTCTTGTTTTTGCATGTGTTAATATAATGAATGAACACTATGAATTAAAATTCCACTCAATTAGCCAATAGGTTTTAATGAAAGGCAAACATGTCTGAAATGTACATCTATCTCATGAAATTACTGATTAATAGCCCCATGAGTCATATCAACTTTTTTTTATTTTTTTTATTACTAGCTACACTTATTGTGTCTATTTTTTTCTGTTTTGTGTTTGTATTACTGACTGCTTTTAAAAGGATTTCATAATTCACCATGACTCACCGTTGTTCTGAGTCTGTGGCAGGTCTGCTCCCTCTCACTCCAGCTACGCTCAACTGTGTGTCCTGTGGTACAGACGTGCCATTCCAGCAACCAAGACAAACTGCTGTGGGACAGTATTACAGGCACAGGCAAACTCATCTGTGAAGATACAACATGAAGATACTCAAATCAAACAATGGCAAAACTCATTTCATATTTAACAACTATTTAATGAAAACATAAGCATCAATATGCAACTATATTTTGTAAAAGGTGTTTTAACCCCATCATTCTTTATTTGTGCCCATCGACAGCAGTTTCAAAGAACCCGGATGTTCCTTTGCCAAACAATTGTTCGCAAATATTACTTATCTAAGTAATTCTATAGCCTAGCTGAAACCATCAATTATTCTTGTCTGCACTGTTTGAATTATCATAAATAAGATAACCTCAAAATGTATCCTATAAACACCATCCCTTGGTTTCACAGACAAGGTTTAAGACTAGTCCCAGAATAAAATGCATGTTTGAGCTGTTTTAACTGAAAGCTATGGAAGCTTGTTTCCGCCACAAAATAATTAAAAAAAAAAAGATAATTGCGACTTTTTATCACACAATTGCAAGTTTACATCTCGCAATTCTGACTTTATTTCTCAGAATTGCGAGATATAAAGTCAGAATTGCGTGAAATAAAGTCGCAATTGCGTGAAATAAAGTCGCAATTGCATGTTTTAAAGTCAGAATTGCGAGATATAAAGTCAGAATTGCGTGAAATAAAGTCGCAATTGCGTGAAATAAAGTCGCAATTGCATGTTTTAAAGTCAGAATTGCGAGATATAAAGTCTAGTCAGAATTGCGTTAAATAAAGTCACAATTGCGTGATATAAAGTCAGAATTGCGAGATATAAAGTCACAATTGCGTGTTATAAAGTCAGAATTCTGACTTTTTTTCCTCGCAATTGCGACTTTATATCACGAAATTCTGACTTTATATCTCAGAATTCTGACTTTATATCACGAAATTGGGAGATATAAAGTCAGAATTGCATGATATAAAGTCGCAATTGCGTGTTATAAAGTCAGAATTGTGAGATATAAACTATTTTAAGGTAAAAAAAAAAAGTCTGTCTTTTTCCCCCCTTAGAATTGGACTTTATATCTCACAATTCTGAGAAAAGATGTCAGAATTGAGAGATATAAACTCGCAATTATGTGTTATAAAGTCAGAATTGTGAGATATAAACTATTCTAAGGTAAAAAAAAAAAAAGTCAGAATTGCGTGAAATAAAGTCAGAATTCTGATATAAAGTCAGAATTGCGTGAAATAAAGTCAGAATTCTGATATAAAGTCAGAATTGCGTGAAATAAAGTCAGAATTCTGAGATATAAAGTCAGAATTCTGAGATATAAAGTCAGAATTGCGAGAAAAAAAGTCAGAATTCTGACTTTATAAGACGCAATTGCGACTTTATATCTCGCAATTCTGACTTTATATCTCAGAATTCTGACTTTATATCTCAGAATTCTGACTTTATATCACGCAATTCTGACTTTATATCACGCAATTCTGAGAAATAAAGTCAGAATTGCGAGATGTAAACTCGCAATTGTGAGATAAAGTCGCAATTATCTTTTAAAATGTTTTATTCAGTGGCGGAAACAAGCTTCCATAGAAAGCAACTTGCACTGACAAAAATATATCAGTGCTACTGATATTAAAATTCCACTCAATTAAAGGTTTTAATGAAAGGCAAACATGTCTGAAATGTACATCTATCTCATGAAATTACTGATTAATAGCCCCATGAGTCATATCAACTTTTTTTTTTTTATTTAATAAGATGAACATTAGTAAAAAAAAAAAAAAAAATCTGAGGCACGTTTATAAAAGCTTCTTTAAATGTCCTAATTGAACTAAGGCCTTATCCTGGCTTAATCTAAGCCCTGTCTGTGAAACCAGGCCAATGCTAATTTAAGGGCCATTATATGGGCCACACAAGTCCCCCACATGCATGTCACACGTCAAAAGGACTGTAAGCTGGGTTAGAAAAGAAATGAGACAATCCAACCACCACATTACTGAACGACGGTCATTCTGTACTTGATCAAGTTCAAAGGGCAGTTCTAATAAATTTCCTTGCATACTTTTTACAAGCAGTCAAACAACAAATTAACACACTTATTCCTGGAAAATAAAATGTATCTTGTAGCCTATCGGTTTAAGTTCATTAATATTAAGCCAGGTTTAGCATTGATTACACAAATCAGAAGAATAGTGAAGAACTCGGAAAGGTTAAATGATAAAAACCACACCGTGAAACATTTCACAAGCCAATTCAATTGGGCACTTGGGGAAGGATTAACTGACCAAACCTGTACTTTGAAACCTTTCACATACCAGAATTGTGTTACCAACTTACGCACTCAGAGAATGGTAAAGTGACCAAAACTGCCCTGTGAAACATTTCACAATATGTCCATTTGAGCCTAGTATGACCTGACTAGATGACCAGTTTTTAAACTATAAGCTGATTCATCAAATGGCTTGGACCGTTAGCACAGCCTCTACTATGTCTTTATTACACAAGAAAAAACGGGACCGAACAGTGAGAAACACAGAAATGCAACAAAATTCTGAAAGTTCACAAATCAGGTGATTTCCTAAACGTGGTCTTCATGTTTTTTGGAATTAGACGTTAAACATTAAGAACGCCTTTATTATTACTAGCTGACTTACCAATGGGGTTGATGGACAAATGTGAAAATTTTCACAGTCACAGCCTTGCTTTCATACATGTCAAGGTGCTGCTCTGAATAAGGTCTATAGCCTATTCATTTTTGGCATACTTCAGTGTACTTGTAGACAGACTACTGATCACTATAAAGTGTTAACTTGAAGATCGCCATTTTGGAACAACTAATTTTATTCCAAGTATAGTTTAGTTGTAAAATAGTTTTAGTAAAGTACAATTTGAAGTGTATTTACTGTACTTTTGTGTGCTAAAATGGAACAACTTCAAGTAGTGCACCAAGTATGCCAGAGTAGGGACTAATTACATGCTTGACCAATTAAATTAAAGTGTACCTTAACTGTTATTAGTACATTACAAATGTATGCGTGTAATCCAACTATACTAGCAACATAGGGCTGTAACGATTCCTCGATTAAAGCCGAGTACTCGATTTTAAAAAAGTCCTTGATTGCAATTTACCCGTGTTGAGTAACCGGCAAAATATCGGAAGTGGCGCATACAGACGAGAATACCTGAACCGCATTATTACACCGTTTTCTAAGGCTACGCGATATATTTAAAACCATTTACAATCATAATATAGCATAGTGCTATCGTGAAATCACAAAGGCTGTGATTCAGTTAAATAAATATATGCGCTGTTCGTTTGGCCAATATTAAACAAGGATATGATCATGCCTTAGGCCGTGTGTCCACCAAAGCGTTTTTACTCGCGGCTGGCGTGTTTTTTCAATTGTTTTCAATGGGAGCGCCGCGTTTTTAAAACGCCATGAGCGTAACGAGGCGCTGAGCGTCTTTTTCACGCTGAAGCGCTGAGCGTTCGGCGTTTTTTACTGGTCGCCGAGAGTTGAAGAATGTTCAACTTTTGGTAAAACGCAGCGCTCATCACTGTCACTTTTTACCCAACCGTCCAATCACAGTGGAGGAGAGGCGGGACTAATACCACACCGGCCAACCGCGTCCGTCACATGATTCTGCTTGTACAACGTACGTCAACAGATGACAACAAGCATAATAACGGAACAAAATCAAGAGCCAGAGAAAATACATTACATATTGTATTGACATTTTAATATAGAATCAACACAGAAACAAAATATGTGTGAAATGAGATACTAGTAAGACTTTCGCGGATATTCCGTATCATAACAAGCAAAGTGTCTCGGTCTCAACCGTCTCAACTGAAAAAACGCTGCGCTGCCAAAACGCTCTCAAGCGCCCACAGCTGAGCGTTTTTAGCAGAGCGCCTAGCGTTTTCAGCTGGCTAATAACGCTTTGGTGGACACACGGCCTTAGGCTTAGTGTAACCACGCCGTTGGCGCCTTCTGCGGGTAATTTGTTTTAATACGTAGCCTAAAGTTATGTTTATATTAGTTTATATCATATATTTTACATGGTGTATTTTAACAGCGTTGTTCAATAAAACCCATATGATTACTTTGATACTTTATTTGAACCAACAATTTTTGATTGTTAATATAAATGGGTAACACTTTACAATAAGGTTCATTAGTGAACATTAATGTATAAACCAACATGAACTACAGTAACAATGAACAATAGCTACTTTTTGTAACTGTATTTATTAATCTTTGTTAATGTTAATTAATACAAATCCAACCTTTGATTTTAATAATGTATTAGTAAATGTTGAAATTAATATGAACTAAGATTAATAATTGCTGAAGAAGTATTGTTCATACTTAACATTAGTTAACTACCTTAGTTAACATCCTAAGTAATGAACCTTATTGTAAAGTGTTACCTATATTTGTATTTTAAGTCATTTTAAAGGCTGTTGTTCACTTGGATCTATTTTTATTACCACAATTTTTGTATCTGATTACTTGATTAATCGATGGAATAATCAGTAGAATAATCAATTACTAAAATAATCGATAGCAACAGCAATATACCTGCATCATTATACTTTTAGCTTATACCAAATACTAAAAAAATGCACACTTTGTACTGAATAACAGTATAGCCTACTTTATTACACTGCAAACCCCTGTAAGTTAACAGAACTCAAATTAAGCCATCCAATTGCCTTTTGTTTTTGAACCTATAAATCTAGTGTTTTTAGTTGATAACATGCTACCTGTCCATGATTACAGTAAAGTTATGTAATCAAATATTTTCAGTTAAAGGAATAGTCTGAATGAAAATTCTGTCATCATGTACTCGCCCTCAAGTTGCTCCAAACCTGCATGAATTTCTTTCTTCTGCTGAATGTTGGTAACCAAACAGTTGATGGACCCCATTGACTTCCATAGTAGGAAAACAAATAGGTACCCATCAACAGATTGAATGTAGGCTTTTATTCACACATAAACATCAACTCATACATCAGTTGTGGTGGTAAACAGAAGCTCAAGCATGTTCACTTGACAAGAACCAACAAGGTTCATGTGTATTAAGCAGCACAAGCATAATGTTTGAGCTTGTTCATCAAAGTTTATATGCAAATAAAAGCCTTCATTCAATCATTTCATCATATATAAAGCGATCGTGTCAATTCAGAACATTTTTTTACTAAACCACTCAATTCATATGGATTAGTTTTATAACTTTTTGAAGCGTCAAAGTGGTAGCGTAACTGTCAATGCTACAGGACTGGGTCAGATTGTATTTAAAAATATGCATCTTCTATCTACGAAAAAGACCATCTACGAATGTCTTAACGTTACGGGTTTGGAACAACACGGGGGTGAGTGTAAATAATGACCGAATTTGACATTTTTGAGTGAACTGTCCCTTTAAGGCAGTAATCGCGACCACGCGAACTTTGTTACATCAAGCGAGAGATAACTTATACAAGTTTAGTGACAAACAACGCTCTGTTTATCGTTTCACATTATATTACACAACTTACCCGGTCAAAAGACAACGAACGTGCAAGGAAGAGGCGACCAGTACAAGGCGTAGGCCTACAATTCAGTTTGCATTTCGCAACAACTCTCCTCGCGGCTCACACAAGCGGCACAACGATCATGACGCGCAGAGCCGCACTGCGCAGCTGCGGGAATTGCGCGGCCTGCACCTGGTCTGGTGTGATTACGTTGCCAAAAATTACGTCAAACTAAACATTCAAGAAAAAAATTGCAGCCCTTCTGATACAATAATAGTCCAGTCATTTTATGAAAAAAGGTTGAACAAATTGCAACTGAAGCAAACTCAACTGATTTTGTATCCTCAATATGTCCTGAGTAAGGAAAAAAAAGCCCAGAAGAATCCCATTAGAGGAAAGTTTCGAAAAAGACCCAAATATAGCCTATTCATTCGTTTTCTCACGTGAATAGGAAAACAATTTTAACCTTTAGATATCACCATGAAAACAAAAACAAAAACCAAACAAACAAAAAATGTATTACAAGTTTTTTTTTTAAATATTTTTTTAACATGGACAAACGGTGCATAATCTAATTACATATGTGCTAATTTGCATAAATACCACAACAGATCTAAACAGTGGGTATAGCCAGGTGAAAATGTCTTGTTGAATCTTGTTGACACATAACAGTAAAATACTTGATGTTAAGGTCTGAATAGAACCCATTTAGGCTACCCATGAGCATTAATACATAGAGGCAGGAAGAAGTACTTTAAACCAGCCTTTATTCATTATTATTGCAGAGATGGGGTTTGGGGCTGGGTCCGTGGGACTGTTTCTGGGGATTCACTTTTTTATTTTACCTACCTTTTGTCTTCTGCATTCTCCTTACCATTGTCTCCTGTTCTTCCCTCAGACTCGTGCCCCAGAAACAGTCCCACGGACCCAGCCCCAAACCCCAAACCCCAGCTCTGCAATAATAATGAATAAAGGCTGGTATAGCCTAATTCTTCCTGCCTCTATGTATTAATGCTCATGGGTATCCTAAATGGGTTCCATTCAGACCTTAACATTAAGTAAATACTGTTCTCTTACGAGAGGTTCTCTCGTATTGCGTAGTTGCTTACGCTACGGGAAAGCCTTTCTTTCTCGAGATACTGAAGCCAAAAATTATCCTTAATTTTTATAATCTTGTCAACGCAGTGCGGCAGCCTGCAGACCTAGGGCAAGCTTACTAGCGTGCCCATTGGCTGCCCTGCGGCAACTGCAGCAGCCTACCGCTGAGCCCTTGGCGTGACGTCACGACCAATGAGCGCGCTTGGCGCGCTTAATGCGTCACAGCCCGCGAAAAGGGGTGTGGCTTAGCGTATATAAACAGGGCTCGGAGGCTGCTTCTCTGATTTCTGTCTTTTCAGCGAAGCTCTACGCATCGCTGCTCTCTGAGGAAGCCGCCGTCGAATCAAGCGACCAGCACGCCGAGGATCTCAGCCTGAGGACGCCGGCCGCCTTCGCCGCCTTCAGCTTTCCCTGCCTGCTTCGCTATCCGGCGAATATATCCTTTTACTGCTCTGTGTTGTATGTGTTTGTGTGTTCGCCCCGCGACACACTTTGCATCTAAAAGAGCGCGAGGCGTTGTTGCAAATGCCTCGCTCATCCTGTGGCTCGTGCAGAGCCGCGCTCAGCGACGGAGACCGCCACGTGATCTGCGCTCTCTGCCTGGGTTTCGACCACGCAGCCCGCGCCCTTCACGGGCGGCTGCGAACAGTGTGAGGACTTGCCGATGTCGACCCTGCGGGCTCGACTCGCCATGTTTCACGATCCTCCACCTTCTCCGGCTGCCTCTTCCGGGCCGCGTAAGAAAAACGCCGCTCTCAAAGGCCTTCCGAGCCGGTGGTTATAGCTGAGCGCTCGCCGGAGCCCCTCCCGCGAGCCTCGCTCTCTCCTTCTCCCCCGCCCTTCACCGACGCGCAGCGGCCGGCCTCTGCCCGCACTGCCGTCGCCTCAGGGGATGAAGCTGACCAGCTGGTTACTCCCCTCTGTCAAGCCGCGCAAACGGCGCCGCTCACAAGGGATGTCAGAACGGACGGTCACGGGCTATAGCTTCCTTTACGTTACAAGGAAGCTACCCCCCCCCCGGATGACGCACGCCCTCTCCCCCTCTGTTCGAGCCGCGCAAGGCGCCGCTCACAAGGGATGTCAGAAGTAGACGGTCACGGGCTGGCTTCCTTTACGTTATAAGAAAGCTACCCCGCGTCTCGGTCGCGCGCGTCACTCTCCGGCCACCTCCGTTTCTCACACATTTCTCAGTCCCCTCCTAGCTCAGGCGACTAGAAATATCTATATTGCAGTAAACGAGCCTGTTATACACGCACGCCTGCAAACAAACGATGTCACAGCACATAATGACATCTTCCCGCTCTCTCTCCCTTTGTTCGAGCCGCGCAACTGCGCCGTTCTCAAGGGATATCAGAGCGGACGTCACGAGCACCGGCGAAAGGAGGAAGAGAGAGTGTTTACGTCCCGCTTAGGCCGGACTCCCTCCAATCCTCGCATATTTCTCAGTCCCCTCTAAGTTCAGGCGGCTGGAAATACTATTATTGCAGTAAACGAGCCTGTTGTAATACACGCGCGCCTGCAAACAAACGCTCGGTCATATGCTCGCACTGACTGGAAGCTCATGTGTGCCCCTGTGGCTCAGTGGCAGAACATTAGACTTCCGCACCAGAGACCCGTGTTCGAATCCGGCTCTGGCAGCAGAAAAACTTTTTTCTGCTTGCTTCTCTCGAGCTCGCGGCCAGCTTTCTTACATACAGAAAGCAAACCCGCATCTCACGGGATACAGATTTCTCAGTCCCCTCTAAGTTCAGGCGGCTGGAAATACTAATACTGCAGTAAACGGGCCTGTTTTAATACACGCGCGCCTGCAAACAAACGCCGAAACGAAACACGACGCTCGGACATATGCTTGCACTGACCGGAAGCTCATGTGTGCCCCTGTGGCTCAGTGGCAGAACATTAGGCTTCCGCACCAGAGACCCGTGTTCGAATCCGGCTCTGGCAGCAGAAAAAAAAAAAAAAAAAAAACTTTTTTCTGCTTGCTTCTCCGAGCTCGCGGCCAGCTTTCTTACATACAGAAAGCAAACCCGCATCTCAAGGGATACATATTTCTCAGTCCCCTCTAAGTTAGGCGGCTGGAAATACTAATGCTGCAGTAAACGGGCCTGTTTTAATACACGCGCGCCTGCAAACAAACGCCGAAACACGACGCTCGGTCATATGCTCGCACCAACTGGAAGCTCATGTGTGCCCCTGTGGCTCAGTGGCAGAATTTTACTGGAGAACCGTGTTCAAATCCGGCTCTGGCGGCAGAAAATATTTTTTCTGCTGTCTTCTCCGAGCTCGCGGCCAGCTTTCTTACATACAGAAAGCAAACCTGCATCTCACAGGATGGTGCTTGAGTATTTATGAGCGTCTAAACATATGAGCCATCAAAGCATTTGCTCTATAACGCCGATGGTGTTACAAGTGTAGAAAATGTGCCCACTCCCATGTGCTCACTGCTACACACAAACACGGTCCCCATGGTAACGCGTTCAGAGCGCTCTCTCATAAAGCGGTCACACGCCGCTCGAGTAATAAGTGTAGTAAATGTGCCCACAACTCTGTGCTCACATCTACCTGTAACTCGCTCTGCCACTCGGTTACCCCGGGCAACAGCGGCTCAAGCCGAGGGTGTTATAAGTGTAGAAAATGTGCCCACTCCCATGTGCTCACTGCTTCACACAAACATGGTCCCCATGGTAACGCGCATAGAGCGCTCTCTCATAAAGCGGACACAAGCCGCTCGAGTACTAAGTGTAGTAAATGTGCCCACAACTTTGTGCTCACACCTACCCGCTGCTCGCTCTGCCATTCAGTTACCTCGGGTCGCACACCCTCTAAGCTCCCAAACTCTGGCCGTGTCATAAGTGTAAACTCTGCGCCCGCTCAGGTGCACGCGCACTCACTTTTAGACATTACAATCCCCACGCCGCTTTCGCGCCAGGGGTGTTTGTCAGCAAATCGCGCTCCATCCTCTGGGACCGAGCTACCGAACACTGTACAGCCGGCCAATACTGCTTACCAGCCCCCGTGTTCGAGCACCAGCGGCGCGCACGCCGCTCCATCCTCTCTGATACAGGTTCCCCAATCCCGCGCAGCGCGGCGATCTGAACCCAGAGACCATTCGACCCCTAGCTATGCATGCGGAAGCATGGGAAGCTATTCAGGGCGCGTCAGAATGGGTGCTGAGTACTATAAAACACGGCTATTCGCTTCAATTCGCTCGTCGCCCTCCGCGCTTTCTAGCACAGACGGAGACGAAAGTGAGTTCAGAAGCTGCGCACCTGCTTCAAGCCGAAATAGCGAAGCTACTGCGCAAAAGGGCTATAGAACAGGTTCATCCTTCTCTAAGCGAGTCGAGCCTTTACAGCCGCTACTTCCTCGTACCCAAGAAGGACGGAGCGTTAAGACCTATTTTAGATCTGAGACATCTGAACAAAGCCCTCATGAGACGGCCGTTCAAAATGATCACAACCAGAAAATCCTCGCGCAGATTTGCCCAGGAGACTGGTTTATCTCTCTCGATCTAAAAGACGCATATTTTCAGATCCAGATAACTCCCCGTCACAGGCCATTCTTGAGATTCGCCTTCAACGGTCGAGTATATCAGTACACAATCCTGCCCTTCGGCCTGTCTTTGGCACCCCGTACATTACGAAATGCATGGACACGGCTCTCGCTCCCCTGAGAAAACAGGGAATGCGAATACTGAATTATCTGGACGATTGGCTTATTCTAGCGCTGTCAGAGACGGAACTTGTGTCTCACGGAACAGCGCTTCTCAGCCATCTGGAGGAGCTGGGTCTCTCGGTCACTGGACCAAGAGCTCGCTATCGCCCCGTCAGTCAATTTCCTTCTTGGAATAGAACTGGACTCGGTGGCTATGACGGCCAGACTGTCGGAGCAGCGCGCGCGCCGCATCCGCCTCCTCGCCGCATCCGCCTCCTCGCCGCATCCCTCCAAATAGGCAGCCGGGTTCCGCTGAGGACATTCCAGCGTATCCTGGGGCATATGGCCTCAGCTGCAGCAGTGCTCCAGCTGGGCTTACTGCGCATGCGCCCGCTTCAACGCTGGCTGAAAGCGCGCGTGCCCCACCGAGCCTGGGCGGCCGGCGGCTTGCGAGTCAGAGTGAATCAGAGCTGCTTTTCAGCCCTGCAGCCCTGGCTGGCAGCCGAATGGTATCACACAGGAGTGACTATGGGAGTGATTTCACACCGGAAAGTTGTCTCGACAGACGCTTCCAACCTAGATTGGGGAGCGCTCTTCGAAGGCAGACCGGTCTATGGCCGCTGGTCAGACCAGGAGAATCTCCTACACATAAACTGTCTAGAGATGCTCGCGGTCGAGAAAGCTCTCAAACACTTCCTCCCATTCCTCCACGGTCACCATGTTCTAGTCCGCACGGACAATACATTGGTAGTGGCCTATGTGAATCGCCAGGGCGGTGTCAGATCAGACGCTCTGCACCCTGGCGGAACGCCTCCTCGTGTGGGCTCAGCACTCTCTGCGCTCGCTGAGAGAGCCGCGCATGTGCCTGGCCACCTGAACGAGGGCCCCGACAGACTGTCCAGGGACAGCGTTCCCCCTGGGGAGTGGTCTCAACACCCCCAAACAGTCCAGTCACTGTGGCGCCGTTTCGGCAAAGCGAAAGTCGACCTTTTTGCGTCAAAAGACAACGCTCATTGCCCAGAGTTCTTCTCGAAGAACGAGGACACGCTGGCCCAGACCCGGCCCAGCGGCCCGCTGTATGCTTTTCTCTCTGCTGCCTCAGGTCATCAAGAGAATCAGGGAAGCGCGCCACACAGTGCTCCTCTTAGCCCCATACTGGGAGAACCAAGCTTGGTTCCCGGATCTAATACAGCTGGCAGACTCAGCCCCCTGGCCGATACCGGTGAAGAGAGACCTTTTCTCTCAAGCCCGCGGCTCGATATGGCATCCCCATCCAGAGCGCTGTCTCTGCATGCGTGGAGCCTCAACGATTACACGCTGATCTGCCAGACGGGGTCATGAACACGATCATACAATCTAGAGCCCCCTCTACGAGGCGGCTCTACATGTCGAAATGGTCAGTGTTTAACAGATGGTGCACTGCTAAGGGGCTCGATCCACAGACATGTGGGGTATCGCGAGTACTGTGTTCCTTCAAGAGTTACTGGACGCGGGCAGGTCCCCCTCCACGCTCAAAGTCTATGTCACGGCCATTTCAGCGCTCTCTGTTCAGAGCTGGGCCGCGCATTAGGAAGGAACGAGTTCGTCATCCGCTTCCTTAGAGGAGCCAGGAGGATGAACCCCCCGCGACCCCCCTCGGTTCCTATGTGGGATCTTTCACTGGTCTTGGAGGCCCTGAAAGCGCATCCCTTCGAACCCTTGGAAACTGTGGATATGAAATACCTCACGCTCAAAACCGTTTTTCTGATAGCACTGTCTTCAGTCAAACGAGTGGTGAAACAGCTCTTTGTTTCGTTTGGCGGGCGCACCAAGGGTCTCGCCGCCTCGAAACACAGCCTGTCCAGATGGATAGTGGACGCTATTGCTGCTGCTTATGCGTCTAAAGACCTGCAGTGCCCATTGGGCATTCAAGCTCACTCCACCAGAGGCATGGCCTCGTCGTGGGCGTGGTCCAGCGGGATTCCCATTCATGACATTTGTGCAGCGGCAGGCTGGGCCTCCCCCTCCACATTTGTTAGGTTTTACAACCTGGATGTTCCCGCCTTGCAGGCGAAAGTGTTATCAGTCTAAGTCTCGCGTATGCCAGCCCACTATCTGTGCGCGGGCTACGTTGTGTGATTTAGCTCTACTGGTTGAGCTGCACTATGCAGGGAATTGTCAGTTCGGACCGGCCGTGCCGCTCCTAACCCCCTAGTGTGTGCTTATGTACGGCGCTAGCCCTCTTCGGGCCGCCCGGCTCTCTGCTATCACGTTCCCCGGGCTCTCCCTGGGACTCATTCAGTGGATGCTGGGCGCGCACGGCGTTGACAAGGGCGTTCCCGTAGCGTAAGCAACTACGCAATACGAGAGAACCTCTCGTAAGAGAACGTTTCGGTTACTCACGTAACCTCTGTTCTCTCTAGAAGAGGGAACGAGTATTGCGTAGCCCGCCGTGCTCGCACCACGAGCTCATTTCGCTTCATGCGACAGAAACCAGAGAAGCAGCCTCCGAGCCCTGTTTATATACGCTAAGCCACACCCCTTTTCGCGGGCTGTGACGCATTAAGCGCGCCAAGCGCGCTCATTGGTCGTGACGTCACGCCAAGGGCTCAGCGGTAGGCTGCTGCAGTTGCCGCAGGGCAGCCAATGGGCACGCTAGTAAGCTTGCCCTA
Source organism: Scardinius erythrophthalmus (assembly GCF_964197995.2). Taxonomy (NCBI): domain Eukaryota; kingdom Metazoa; phylum Chordata; class Actinopteri; order Cypriniformes; family Leuciscidae; genus Scardinius; species Scardinius erythrophthalmus. The sequence goes on along the minus strand of NC_138224.1, from coordinate 17,837,888 downwards.
GGTCTGCAGGCTGCCGCACTGCGTTGACAAGATTATAAAAATTAAGGATAATTTTTGGCTTCAGTATCTCGAGAAAGAAAGGCTTTCCCGTAGCGTAAGCAACTACGCAATACTCGTTCCCTCTTCTAGAGAGAACAGAGGTTACGTGAGTAACCGAAACGTTATATGTCAACAAGATTTTCAGAACAAGAATTTCCATGGTGATATCTAAAGGTTAAAATTTGTACCCTATTCACGTAAGAAAAAGAATGAATAGGCGTATGAATAGGCTATATTTGGGTCTTTTTCGAAACTTTCCCCTAATGGGATTCTTCGGGGCTTTTTTTTTCCTTACTCAGGACATATTGAGGATACAAAATCAGTTGAGTTTGCTTCTGTTGCAATTTGTTCAAGGTTGACCCCCATTTTGGCTTAAAATGACTGGACTATAAGGCTGAACATCAAGGACCATGACCAAAATCACATAGCATTTGAGCCTGTTCATAAACCACCCTCACTGTTTCAAAGGGGCTCTGAAATGTTGTTTTTCTTTTTTTAAAACCATGAAAAAATGAATCAAGTAGAAGAATGACTAAAGTTTAGCATCGGGTCAGGAACGGAAGGTTATTGAAAGAAACAAGAACAGTAATGCACACCAATATTTCTTTCTATTACCTAAATATTTCTGCAGGTGGCAGTGTTGCTCTTTTCTCATTATTGTCTCTCATTTAAGAACTCAAACGTTTTTCTTTCTTTCCACAATGCACTATTCCACTATTAGGCAACCAAATCATAGCAAACTGATCAATATACAAAAACATCTAAAGGCTATCAATTAAATGGACGATCCCTCACTAAATTATATGAAATATTTTGTTGACACATTTACATTCATTTTGTTCTATATGTAATGTAATAATTATTAATAGTATTACAAGTTAATTATTTAATTAATTATAATCATTGTTATATAATACATGTAGGGTATTGCATTGAATTTATATAAATTTAACAAGTGAATATAATTACTAATTTATTTATGGGAATTAATCTAATAATACTTCCCCCATGACTGATTTTAACAAACAGATATTCATTAGACCAGTTCTTTCTGTCCATTTCAGTAAGCATAAATGTCTAAACGGCGAACAGATTGCCTATGGCAGAATTTTTCAGATGCCCTCTGCTTCTTCCTAAAGAGAATTATGCTAATTTTCAAAAAGAGTTCAAAAGAGGCCCTTGTGCAAACAGCCTTAATGTAGCGCAGAACATAAAAACAGAGAAACCATTTGCTCCTCTCTGTGGCTCTGAGCAGATGTGGGTGTTAAAGAAGCTACAATTTGGACCAGAGCTCTTTTAAATGCACTTTAACAAGCAATACATAAATCTCTGATTATGTTCGTCTACACCTACTTATCTAACAAGAAAATCCAAAACACAAGTTAGAAACAAGTTTTTGGGACAGAATTCAATGCGACAGCTTGAGTTAATAAGTTTGGAGGCAGTACATGTTCTTTTTTATTCAGAATAAAACTACATTAAAGCCTGAGGCCAACATTCAGTTGTTATGAGCCACTGTGAAATATTCGTGTTTCTAGACATAAATTGGATGATTTGTTTTATGTATTCAGCGTACAGAAAGAAGAGGGCACTCTTGAAAATGGAGCAAATTCAAAGGTGCAAAATGTATGTGGCCTTCAGAAATAAATTACTATTTGTAGAGTTCGATCAGACACTCAGGTGAACGCTCGACTGACTCGTTCATGAATAAAACGTCAAAATAAAATGCAACAAGTTAAAATATTTAATATTTTTAATAATATATTACGTACAATATATAATTAAAAATATTTAATATTAATATTTAAAAATGTAGCTCAGTAACATTGTTTTATATAATCTGTATTTGAAACCACAAATTATAGGCTGATCTAAACTAGAACAAACATTGTGACAGTTGAAAGTTTTCAAATCAGGAAAAACAAACACGTTCAGGATGTGTTAACGATAACAAATGCAGATTTTTTGGCTTCAGAATTTGGGTTTGCGCCCAACAGATTGTGTTTATCCACACCTGCACAATTAAAAAATTGCATACCAGCCTTCTCACAGCTGCTTACAATATTTTGTCATTTATGCGGTGATCTCCCTGTCTTTTCTGTTTATGATCAAATATGACTATAACTATAGTTATTAAATGTTAATTTGAGTTTCAATTTTAACAGTCTTATATTTATTATGTGTAAAGAAATGAGTGAATCAGAATCAAGCACTCAAGAAAGTCGTGTGAATAAATAAATGAATATTACTGTCCCTTAGTCAGACTTTTATATAGAGAATATTTTTGGGGTCACTAAACTTCACTAAAACTCAAAACCAAACAGATGGCCACTGTGTTTTAATGGGTACGCTTCTGTGCGTGATAAACAAAAAGTTTTATGATTTTATTTTTGGAATACATTTCAATGCATTATTTTGTTCCAAATGAAAAGCAGTGATGGTGAAATACAGTCAGATCCCATTACCGTGTGGCACAGATCAATGCATAATGCATATGAATTGCAGTATATCTAGTCAATTTGTTTTGGCAGGGAAGATTGGCTGGTGGACGCCTGGCAATCGACTGCGCAGCAATCAGAAAGAAGAGCTGGACGCTCGAACACACACCTGTAATATTCAGAAACCCCAGAGAGACATCCATGTGCATGGGCTGGTTTGTTCATGGTCAGAGAGACAACAGACTGAAAAGCATCAAATGATTTAACTGCTACAAGCGGCGCTAACTGTCAGCCTGCAACTGCGATTTAAGCTAAATCATGTTGGTTTTAATTATAAACTTTCCACTGTATGAGCTGACAAAACGTCTTTCAAACTGTGTGTTTATATTTACGGTCATGTTCAAAGCAGATGCTTTTCTTGTCATGGTGACTTACAAGAGCACAAAAGTACATAACCGGCAGCTAGCTGAGAAAACACGCCGCTTGCTAAGCCAGACCTCTGTTTCTCACCACACGCCTTTAGCTAACACAGACATGAAACACTGAACATAATCTGGCTTTACACATTTTAATTACCTGTTCTGTGTAACAATAATGTGAATTATGAACCAGCCGCTAAAAACACACTGGTAATTGCACAGTCATTTGTTTCTGCAAAGATGATTGCTGAAAGTACCCATCAACCCCAGGCTTTGTTCGGAAAGCGAGGCCGACTTTACATTTGTGTGCTTGTTGAACTGAACAGGAACTAGATGGCTGCTTTTCACTATTGACATGCCTCTCAGGTGCCTGACTTGTGTGGTGGTGGGTGATAAGATGGGCTTCCAATCAGGGTGAAAGAGCTCAGCATTCAAGTCAGGTGAACTCAGTCTGAATCCCTCGCTGAGACTCGGCATACAGATATTAAACCTTTGCTAGCTAAGGGTTTATTAATTGTTCGTTCAAATCGGCCTTATTCATACCAGTGAAGTAAACTCATGTTGTTTTAAATCAACTGCAGCATTACTTGCACCATCATCGCCAATAAGAAGGATAATATTCCTCATGACACCTCATTCATTATCGTATGTTGCACTTTCATTGCAGTACAGACCTGATCAAAAGAAACAACAGTCTCACGATTCATTCAAAAGGTAATGAGACATTACTGATGCTTGCAGAGCCATGCCTCTGAAGACGACGAAGCAAAAACAATAAGATGGGGGACGTCGATATGTGCCTCTATTTGTGGTCAGTGAACATAATGGTTTGTTAATGATGACTGAACAAATATGGAGGAGACGAGGTGAGATTCTCATTGACTGCTGCTATCGGACACATTATTAGTCTAATTGGAAGTGAGACGCCGTCAGTCTTATGTTAACAATCCCGGCATGGCTAACAGTCCCTGAAATCTCATCGCATGTGGGACAAATCAGACATCTGGCCGACAAAATGAAGGGTGGAGAGAAAAACTAATTAGTTTTATGATGAACAAATGACGACAAGCAAATGCATTCATTACTGCGAGTGACTGAGACACAAGAAGATAAAATGACTTTTGGTGACTTTGGCTTCTCTGTTGTATTGATGCTTGCTGTTCTTAAAGCAACTGTTTATTAGCAAGTTCAAGGTCACATGCTGCCGTGAACTACCATATTCTTACTGTTTGTTGGCTTATTGGAATATCGACTTAATATAGCATCCATTCTGCAATCTAAATGTAAAATGTGATAATAAGCGCCTGGTAACTTATTGTTCACCAAACAGGCAAAGCAACAGATCCCGTGTCAGTTTGAAGTGAAAATCATTGTGATAGCTTTGCAGCTATATTGGCTCCTCTCTGTTTTTATGCGACGGATCATCCGCCCTCCTGGTGGAGGTCCTCATTATCTTGTTCCACCCACTCGCTATTTCAATTATTTGCCATGCTCGACTTCAGGTCGACTACATCATATGCCACTGGTGTTCAGACAAACACGCAGAGCTCAAAATAATGCTGACACGTCGTCACAGTTGATCGAGCACGAAACCTTGTAAAAGCCAAAACGGACGACGCATAAGTCCAAAGCAGAAGCACTGAACCAGTCTTTCCTGGGCTTTTTTATTATTATTATTCACGTATTTTCAGATGTGAAGCGTTTTCAATGTATCTAGCCTCAAGGCTTCGACACAATCAGAGTAATGTGTAAAAATTTCAGATGGAAAGATATAAAAGCGCGCATGGCAATGGTCGAAATTAGTATGAAGGGAAAATACACTGAACAAAAGCTGAACTGAGCTGAACTCAAAGATCTAAGACTTTTTCTATGTACAGTACACAAAAGGCCTATTTCTCTCAAATATTGTTCACAAATCTGTCTAAATCTGTGTTAGTGAGCACTTCTCCTTTGCCGAGATAATCCATCCACCTCACAGGTGTGGCATATCAAGATGCTGATAAGACAGTATGACGAAAACCAGCCAGTATCTGGTGTGACCACCATTTGCCTCACTTGATCAGGTTGTTGATTGTGGCTTCTGGAATGTTGGTCCACTCCTCTTCAAGCTGTGCGAAGTTGCTGGATATTGGCAGGACCTGGAACACGCTGTTGTATACACCGATCCAGAGCATACCAAACATGCTAAATGGGTGACATGTCCGGTGAGTATGCTGGCCATGCAAGAACTGGGATGTTTTCAGCTTCCAGGATTTGTGTACAGATCCTTGCAACATGGGGCCGTGTATTACCATGCTGCAACATGAGGTGATGGTCGTGGATGAATGGCACAACAATGGGCTTCAGGAATCTCGTCACGGTATCTCTGTGCATTCAAAATGCCATCAAGAAAATGCACCTGTGTTCGTTGTCCATAACATACGCCTGCCCATACCATAACCCCTCCGCCACCATGGGCCATTCGATCCACAACGTTGACATCAAACCACTCACCCACATGACGCCATACATGCTGTCTGCCATCTGCCCTTTACAGTAAAAACCGGGATTCATACGTGAAGAGAACACCTCTCCAAAGTGCCAGACGCCATCGAATGTGAGCATTTGCCCACTCAACTGCAGTCAGGTCGAGACCCCGATGAGAACGATGAGCATGCAGATGAGCTTCCCTGAGACGGTTTCTGACAGTTTGTACAGAAATTCTTTGGTTATGCAAACCGATTGTTGCAGCAGCTGTCCGGTTGGCTGGTCTCAGATGATCTTGGAGGTGAAGATGCTGGATGTGGAGGTCCTGGGCTGGTGTGGTTACACGTGGTCTGCGGTTGTGAGGCCGGTTGGATGTACAACCAAATTCTCTGAAACGCCTTTGGAGACGGCTTATAGTAGAGAAATGATCATTCAATTCACAGGCAACAGCTCTGGTGGACATTCCTGCAGTCAGAATGCCAATTGCACGCTCCCTCAAAACTTGTGACATCTGTGGCATTGTGCTGTGTGATAAAACTGCACATTTTAGAGTGGCCTTTTATTGTGGCCAGCCTAAGGCACACCTGTGCAATAATCATGCTGTCTAATCAGCATCTTGATATGCCACACCTGTGAGGTGGATGGATTATCTCGGCACAGGAGAAGTGCTCACTAACACAGATTTAGACAGATTTGTGAACAAAATTTGAGAGAAATTGGCCTTTTGTGTACATAGAAAAAGTCTTAGATCTTTGAGTTCAGCTCATGAAAAATGGGGGCAAAAACAAAAGGTGTTTATAATTTTGTTCAGTGTAGAAGGGCTGGGTGACAAATATCAGAAACCTAAACCCGAAAACCAACTTGAAAGCAGTTTTTGTAGACAGACTTTGTCTGGGACGCAGAACTGCATGAAAAGCTTTATATTTCATAAGCTCTTTGCTACAACTCATTTTAATATATTAGCTGTTGGCTACATAATATCTGAAGAATAAAACACCAATTAGGATTAAATAACCGACTCATCCACACCACACGGACAATGTGCCCTTTGTGTTTCTAATTAAATACATTGTTTTGAGTGGATTATTTTCATTATCTCATGTGAACAGAACAGCATGACCAGCGAGGACAGCAATGCTTGCTCAGACTGGTGCAATGTTAGCAGAAAATGACATACTGGACTGTAAGATTTATTTCCTAAGTCCATCTCTACTGGTGTAACACAGGTGTGACATTATTTCACTAAACCAATTACGGTAACACTTTAGAATAATGGTCCGTCATTAATAACTAACTATGCAGGAAGTGATCCAGGACTAATGAGCAGCACTACATTAACACTTCAGCTACTACTACTAACTAATATGGAAACAAGCTTAACTAATCAGTAAGTAATATCGAATTTAGGACTAAGATATTTCCTTATTAGGTAATCAATAATTACTTAATGAGATTAGCATCATTAATAACTAATAGGTAATTATGACAAATTATAAAGAATTACTAATTAATTACTAATCACAACATTAACGTGTCTGAGACGTTAGCAAATGTCTTTTTTTTTTACTCTCAACGTGGTCACAAAATGCATCAGTAATTACTCAAGGGTTACCTAGTCACTATGAAAATAATAATGAACTATCTCCTAAATTTGATATTACTTACTGATTAGTTAAGCGTGTTCCCATATTAGTAAATAGTAGTAGCTGAAGTGTTAATGTAGAACTACTCATTAGTCCTGCATTACTTCCTGCATAGTTACTTATTAATGATGGACCATTATTCTAAAGTGTTACCCCAATTACTGTAATAAACCTGTGAATGTGTGTTCATTGTATCTTCATTTGTCTCTCTATACACTCTGAAACTGTTTGATCAAACTGTTCAATAGAAACACACTCAAAATAAACTTAAACTGGAGCCTTTTCTGAATAAAAGTGGATGTAAAGTTAAATATGCTGCTTTATAACTTATGCTATAGACTTCAAACCTACAACAGACTGAGAAAATGTTAGGCTGCTGCACAGCTATGTTGGCTTCTTTTGATTTATTTTGCTATTAAATTACACGTGTTTCGAATCAAATACTGAATGGTTAGCAACGGCCTTTTGGGTTTCAGTTTATTTTGATGGTCCTTTAACATGTTGACTATAAGTAACGTTGCACCTACATGTCCACTAACTCTCATTAGGGTGTTAGTAGAGGATTAGTAGACTGGTAGGGTTAGAATAAGTTGACATGTAGTTGTAAAGTTACTTATAGTGAGTAGAAAGTCTGTTGGAGGACCATCACAATAAAGAGTTGGAAGATATTAAGCAGACACTCTACTAATACTCTAATGAGATTTAGTTGGCATGTAGTTGCAAAGTTACTTATAGTCAACAGAATGTTCAAAAGGGACCATCAAAATAAAGTCACTGTGAACTCTGTTCAGAGAACATTTGGTCCCTCTCTACAGAGAGTTAAAATAACTCTGAATCAGAGTTAAAGTTAATGAGATACTTAAGTGATTAATTAAGTGATGATTGGACATTAATGATGAACACCTGCTGTTAACAAGTTCTCAGCAGAGGAGGATTAAACAACTCCATAAACAGCATTACCAGCTTCACTTATTACTAACCAGGGGTGCGTTTCCCGAAAGCATCATTGGCCAACTATGGTCGCAAGTTCATCGCAATGTCCATTGAACTCTATTGGTAACGACGGAACTTGCGACCATAGTTGGCCAACGATGCTTTCGGGAAACGCACCCCAGACTGACTTTATTTCTGTCAGACGTCTACAGAAAGTCTTATTGAGAATTAACAGAGGTTTAGATGTTGATGATTTATTGAAAATGTATGATCACCATTATAGTGATGAGTGTTTCCTTCAGTTGGGCAGTTTGACTCTTACTGCGAGTTTGTGGTTTTTGTAACAGCTTTTACCAAAACACGTAATTTGTTACAAAGAAAGCCAAAAAAAGATGATCAGGTGATATAGTTTTTAACAGCAGATAGTAAAAAAATGCACTTATATCATCACTGTCCAAAAGTGGTCATTTGATGTTAATAGATTATATTCACTAACAATACTCTCTTGCCACGGATTGGACATTTTAATTTTTTTTAAATACATAATAGGGGATTTTTTTTTTCTAAGACACAGACTTCAAGAATCAGCATATGAATCTCAACAATGGTGACATGCTTCATGCTGCAATGCATGCTGGGAGCCACAATAGTATAAAACTCATGGCTCCCAGCATGCATTGCGGCATGAAACATGTCACCATTGTTGAGATTCATATGCTGATTCTTGATGTCTGTGTCTTAGAAAAAAAAAATCCCCTATTATGTATTTAATAAATTCAAAATGTCCAATCCGTGGCAAGAGAGTATTGTTGGTGAATATAATCTATTAACATCAAATGACCACTTTTGGACAGTGATGATATAAGCGCATCATTCTACTTTTTGTTGTTGAAAACTAGATCACCTGAACATCTTTGCATCTGGCATTCTTTGCAACAAATTACATGTTTTGGTAAAAGCTGTTACAAATACCACAAACACTCAAAAAAATAAGCTAGAGTCAAACTGACCAACTAAAGGAAACACTCATCACCATTATGGTGACCAACCATTTTCAATAAATCGTCAACATCTAAACCTCTGTTAATTCTCAATACGAACTTCTGTAGACGTCTGACAGAAATAAAGTTAGTCTGGTTAGTAATAAGTGAAGCTGGTAATGCTGTTTATGGAGTTGTTTAATCCTCTGCTGAGAACTTGTTAACAGCAGGTGTTCATCATTAATGCCCAATCATCACTTAATTAATCACTTAAGTATCTCATTAACTTTAACTCTGATTCAGAGTTATTTTAACTCTCTGTAGAGAGGGACCAAATGTTCTCTGAACAGAGTTAATTTAACTCTGGGGATTTTGCTGTGTGGATCCTTTTTTTGTTGTTTTTGTTTTTTGTTGCTGTTGTCAAAAATAGTGATGGGCTCTCAGAATCCAAATGCCCGAAGAGCAATGAAAAGCACTTTCGGATCTGATTCGTATACCCTGACAGGCATGTAAAAACTCAGCATGCATATGTAAGGTCTCATTTGTGCAGCTCATTTCAGCATCTGGTGGCAGATGTCTCAGACCTCAGTGTCCTCTGAGGGAACGTCTGTGTTCTCATTACTGCAGTCCGGCCACATATCACTGCTCTGAGCTCCTGAGCTCCTACAGGCCACGAGTTTGTGTTTGTGTTAGTCAGGGCTGTCTATAGCAATGCAGGTTAACTCACTGAATTACAAAGAGGTATTTTTGAGCCGATATAGAATCAACAGTAACTCGAAATAAGCACTCGTTACAACCGAGGTCTGCCAAAGAGCATATCTGAACGCACAACATGTCGAACCTTGAAGCAAATGGGACACAGTAGCAGAAGACACACCGTGTGTGTGCAAGTCCTGTCAATTAAGAACAGGAAAATGAGGCTACAATTCGCACAGCTCACCAAAATTGGGTAATAGAAGATTGGAAAAACGTTTGCTGGTCTTGATTTCCGCTGCGACATTCAGATGGTAGGGTCAGAATTTAGTGTAAATAACACTGTGTGGCATGGACCTATCCTGTCTTGTATCAACGGTTCAGACTGGCGCTGGTGGTGTAGGTGTGTTGTGGAAGATGTTTTCTTGGCACACTTTGAGCTCCTTACTACCAATTGAGCATCATTTAAACACCACAGCCGACCTGAGTATTGTTGCTGACCATGTCCATCTCCAGTGTACCAATCTTCTAATGGCTACTTCCAGCAGGATAATACACCATGTCACAAAAGCTCAACTCATCTACTTGAACATGACCACAGTCACCAGATCTCAATCCAGTAGAGCATCTTTGTGATGCATTCAGCATGACATCACAGTCATGATATAATAACATCATCTACAAAATCCCATTTGAATCTTCACCAAAAGTTTGACGAGTGAGGGGAATTTTGCAAAATTTATGAGCAATTAAATGTTGAACAGTTTAAAAGCAGTTAAGTTGGTAACTAGCGGCCGCCCTGCTGCTGCAGTGTGTAAAAGCAGATATCATTACTGTATTTTACTGGGTTTGAATTCCCTGTGAGCTTGTGCTATTTCATATCTGACGTTTTTGGAAAGAAGCACGTACGGCTCACTTATGATTTATGCATGCCATAAATAGAAGATAGGAATTGTAAAATTGAAAATGTATCAAAGCTGAACATTTGCTGCTTGGCTTAGCAAAGAGAAAAGTCCTGTTTGCATGAGCGACTGCTCTGTGATTGAGGAAAAAGGTATTTAAGACCAGAACGGTGTGTCCTGCCTCTGCATAAAGGACTTACGGGACGCTGCCAGAAGAAACTTTAATCAATATAACATTGTTGTGCCTCGCTATGCAAGTTTAAGGTCTCACTAAAAGAAAGTTCATTGAACGCACAGTCACGTTCACTATAAACCTGACAACACCTGATGGCTACATGTGCTTTGATGAAACATTTTTCACAAGCAATTAACCTCAGATATCTCATGTCAAAAGTTTACATCGAATGCTTTGTTTATTCAGCTGATACAGATGTGCTTATCAGCGATTATGAGTGGGTGTAATGGGTCTGTCACTCGTAACTTTCACCTGACTGGATATGAATAGCAGTAATTCTTGTGAGGAAAAAAATGTTTGAATACTGCTGATCTTTGATTAAAGTATAAAAAGTGAAGAGTCATATAACCCTAACAAGCCAAATAACTTGTGTTCCACAGCAGCTATAATTAGTTTCTTCCCACTACAAAATATTTAAATAAATTTTAAGAGCTACAGCAAAGGGGAATGTTTTCAGTGATTACAAATATGTATATCAAAATTCATTCCATTTAATTTCTTGACTGATAGGCAGAAAATAATGTTTGTCATATGGGAAATAGAAAGCGTCAACAGTGACCACGAGCAACTGTGCTGAGTATATTAAAACCCTTTCACACGTAAGTTTAAAATATTCTGGCTGACCCCCCAGCGTGAGTTTTTCAAGGCAACCGTTATTTAGAACGTGTCACTTTATGGTTTCCATGGTGACGCGTCATTGCTTGTCACGTGACACACCGCAGCAACAACAGAGCTGAATGAATGATGATCTGCTTTTATGTCATTTTTCCTTTTTTATTCAAAATATTCACAAATTTGTTAGATATGTCATGAATTATCTGATATTCCGATTGTCAAATATATGCAAGTGGAAGTGTTTTGTTGTTTAAAACACCTTTATAACGATCGCGTTAGTTGAGCTGTATGCGCGATGGGCGCCGCCATCTTAGTTTGTGCCGCAGACGCAGTTCAGAGAATCAGATCTATTGGATTTACAACACGTGAATTCATCCACTTCTCCCGAAGTACATGAAAGTAAGTGGCTGGTGAACTGGGAGAAGAATAGAGTAAACTTTAAAGTTACTTACACAATGTGTATCTTATATGAATAAAACGTGTCTAATTATAATGGAAAGGATTATTATTGCCTCTTCCTTTGACATCAGTGTGTATTTTATAAACTCTAAATGTATTGGTTTTTTAGTACTTATATGTCTGAAACCTAAAATAAACATTATGTGGTTGAAAACACTGAAAAGTTGTGATATATGACAGCTCTGAGCGCGCCTGTCTCTGGCTCAGCGCCAGCCAACGCGCGAAAGCATATTTGAATTTAGCAGTTGATCACGTGATGCACTGACCGTTCTAATCACACCGGTGTGATCGTACGCTCCAGGGACCAGCCTAGACTGATCACACCGGTGTGATCGTACGTGCGAAAGGGTTAAGATCAGGATTTCCCATACCACATATCCACATAACATCCACCTAATGAGAAGCACCAGAGGTGTATTTTCACAGGGACGTCTCAAGTAGACAGCTGCATACTGAAGGGAGAGATCTTTACAGCTGGATTCCCTAAATAATTCATGATTCTTCAAGAGTGTCAAGCAATAAAACCCCTTTTAGTCACAGACCACAGGCACATGGATGTTTACAGATGCTGTAGACATCAGGCCTGTGGGGATTCCACAATAATGTGACGCCCATCAGAGGATTTCAGGTCTGTGAGGTTTATGTCAGATAAGACTGAGTGAAAAACTAAAAAACAACGAGTGAAGCCTCTTATCCAACCAGTAACTCACAGATGTAGACCAGAGGTGTGACAGGGAATAGGGAACAGATCTAAATGCGGTTGACACTATTTTTTATTTTTTTTTTACCTTAAATACTTTAAGGTAAAAAAGCAATCGACATTCTGGCAGCTTATTTAATATTTGCATAATCGGTTTACATTTTGCGGTTTGGTTGTCACATGTGCTTGATTAATATTGTCACATCTAAATGAGGCTTGTGTGTTTGGCTGCTGTCCTTGGTGTCTGTGTGAAAACTAATGCATTCATACAGAATAGAGAAAAATTAGATTTTTCTTTTACCTAAAGTTCTTCTTCATATTTTTATCATTATTATATTTATACATGCTTCATTTATTTTTATGTTCTTGCTTCAGTCTTTGGTGACAGACATGTTTCCATATATATTCTCTATGATTATTTCCTCTTATGGTTATTTTTGTTTCATAACAATGTCTGAGCTGGAATAAAACCATCAATGACACTCACTAAGTCTCATGTGTTATTATTATAGGAAAAGTCAAATTGTGCTAATTGCATGTCAGAGCTGCTGTGTTCAGTTAATGAGTGTCACATACATGCATGTGACTGAGATCAAATGAGCCTGTTTCTCACAGGATCACTGATTTCTAATGATTTATTTAACAGTCTGTAATTCTAAAGATCAATTTAATGTGATGTAATGGTCATCCATTATTAACCATTGCTTCCTAATGTGGGATCCAGACCTTTATGCATTAGTAATGCATGATTTCAATAGAAAATGGCACGCAATTGCAATGTCACATTCATTAAAATAATTCAAACTAAGTTGCAATTCACAACATTTCACTGTTTAAATATTAATGTTCCCTTCATAAATACCTACAATAATATATTGCTTAACCTGCTAATTGACTAAATATTTTGTTAGTTATATATGTGTAATTGGAAAAAGAAATCCTGCTTTTGGCAATTGAATTATATGTATGTATGTATGTATGTTTACAAAAATATACTAAATATTTTGTTAGTATATATATATATATATATATATATATATATATATATATATATATATATATTAATTATTCAGTTGCCAAAAGCAGTATATATATATATATATATATATATATATATATATATATATATATATATATATATATAATTATTCAGTTGCCAAAAGCAGGATTTCTTTTTCCAATTACACATGTATTACTAACAAAATATTTAGAATTTTTTTGTTAAATATGCCTACATATATATATATATATATATATATATATATATATATATATATATATATATATATATATATATATATATATATATATATATATATATATATATATATATATATATATATACACTCACCTAAAGGATTATTTGGAAGACCTGTTCAATTTCTCATTAATGCAATTATCTAATCAACCAATCACATGGCAGTTGCTTCAATGCATTTAGGGGTGTGGTCCTGGTCAAGACAATCTCCCGAACTCCAAACTGAATGTCAGAATGGTGAAGAAAGGTGATCTAAGCCATTTTGAGCGTGTCATGGTTGTTGGTGCCAGACGGGCCGGTCTGAGTATTTCACAATCTGCTCAGTTACTGGGATTTTCACGCACAACCTTTTCTAGGGTTTACAAAGAATGGTGTGAAAAGGGAAAAACATCCAGTATGCGGCAGTCCTGTGGGCGAAAATGCCTTGTTGATGCTAGAGGTCAGAGGAGAATGGGCCGACTGATTCAAGCTGATAGAAGAGCAACTTTGACTGAAATAACCACTCGTTACAACCGAGGTATGCAGCAAAGCATTTGTGAAGCCACAACACGCACAACCTTGAGGTGGATGGGCTACAACAGCAGAAGACCCCACCGGGTACCACTCATCTCCACTACAAATAGGAAAAAGAGGCTACAATTTGCACGAGCTCACCAAAATTGGACAGTTGAAGACTTGAAAAATGTTGCCTGGTCTGATGAGTCTTGATTTCTGTTGAGACATTCAGATGGTAGAGTCAGAATTTGGCGTAAACAGAATGAGAACATGGATCCATCATGCCTTGTTACCACTGTGCAGGCTGGTGGTGGTGGTGTAATGGTGTGGGGGATGTTTTCTTGGCACACTTTAGGCCCCTTAGTGCCAATTGGGTATCGTTTAAATGCCACGGCCTACCTGAGCATTGCTTCTGACCATGTCCATCCCTTTATGACCATCCTCTGATGGCTACTTCCAGCAGGATAATGCACCATGTCACAAAGCTCGAATCATTTCATGAGTTCACTGTACTAAAATGTCCCCCACAGTCACCAGATCTCAACCCAATAGAGCATCTTTGGGATGTGGTGGAACGGGAGCTTCATGCCCTGGATGTGCATCCCACAAATCTCCATCAACTGCAAGATGCTATCCTATAAATATGGGCCAACATTTCTAAAGAATGCTTTCAGCACCTTGTTGAATCAATGCCACGTAGAACTAAGGCAGTTCTGAAGGCGAAAGGGGTCAAACGCAGTATTAGTATGGTATATATATATATACTGTATATAGCTACTCAGCACAGTATGTTTCTAGATGATATTTTAAAACAATGACTCAGAGGTCAGAATGCCTAAGCTTTCTTAGTAGAATTCAGTACCAATAATCCTTATAAATATTTACAGCCAAAATATGTTGTTTTGCTAATTTCTAGATTTTATGGAGGGTGGATTACTCAATTTCTATCATCATTTACTTACCCTTATGTCCAAAGCTGTAAGATTTTTATTCACTAGACACAAAAAATATATATTTTGAAGAATGTTGTCCATGGACATAAAACACTGGGCCATCTCAAAATATCTTATGTTGTGTTCCACAGAAGAAAGAAAATCATAAAGGTTTGGAACAACATGAGGACGAATAAATGATGGCAGAATTTGCATCATTATTTGTTTATTTTTTGTCTCCCTTTAAGCATCACTGAACACCTTGATTTCACTTTCACATGTAATTCAATAGCATATTTAACTTTGTTTCTGATCAAACGTCCACAGGCTGACAGTCAGAGTTTTGTTCTTTCTGCGTGACGGTCTATGAGCAGATCAGACACGAGTCAAGGACACAAAGACGTCTTCACTGGAGTCTGACTATTTGACAAACTTCATTGTTATTCTATCACTCGTAGCAAGATTAGAATATATCAGAAACGCTCATGTGAAGGTGAAGAGGTGCTGATATACTCCAGAATTTTGTCCTACAAGAAGCCCTGTGACATTTAATCTATCGCTGAGGGGGAGACGAGAGATGGGACGAGTTTCATCAAAGTATGTCAACACTGGAGAGGAGGGTGAAAGACACGGTACAACTTCACGTCTGAAACACACTTTGATTACTTGAGAAAACTGAAATATTACAGACCAATGAGCATTTAATTCCCTTGTCTTTGCAGTGGGTTTGTTTGTGAATCACTGAAATTAAAGGCTCAGTGACTGTAATTAAAGATATAGTCTGTAAATCCTGTACTACATACTACATGCAGCCTACACACACACACACACACACACACGTTTTGCTATGCTGAAATAACATTGTAGGAGTAACAATGCATGAAGACATTTATCCGATTTCATCTCGCACTTCAGGGATTCCATAGTTTACAGCATCTTTGACTATCAGCATAAAGTAGTAGTAGTAGTAGATAACTACATTAGTCCCCGTGGGGCAATTGGGTTTGCGGCACAGTCGCAAGGCACAACATGACAGGACATCAGACATATGACACAAACAAATAAAATAAAATACACTATACACCCTTGGGTCTGACCAGCCCAGCTGGACATCTAGCTTATCCTGACTGATTTAAGGCTTTAATGGCTTGTGGTGCAAAATAGAATTTGGATCTGTTCTTGGTCAGAAGGGGTGGGTAGAAACAACGCCTAGATGACAGTAGATGCCAACGGGTGTGTGTAATCACATACAATATTATTGGCCTTTCTCACCATTCTGTCTTTGTAAATGTGTCCAATGCTCGGTAGTGTTGTCCCAAGTAATTTGCTGGTAGTAGTAACTGTTTTTCTGATTATCCTTTTCTGTGATTCAGTGGCATTTCTGAACCGACAGATAATACAGCAAGTTAAAACACTTTCAATAAAATCAGTATAAAACATTTGAGGCATCTTGTTATTGACATTAAAAACAAGCAGTTTCTTTAAAAAGAACATTCTTTGCTGTGTCTTAGTGTGCAAAAGATCAGTCCATGAATCCCATTTAAGCTTGTTGTCCAGTACAATGCCAAGGTATTTATAGTTTGTAACAACCTGAATAATCTCCCGATTGATAGAAGTGTCGGTGGGTTGCTGTGACTTTCTAAAATCTATAAACATTTCTTTGGTCTTATTGGTATTTAAAATTAAGTGTGACTTATTGCACCATTCTAAAAAGGAATCTAAAACTGGCCCATGATCTACCTCCCCACCCTGTAGCAGACTCACTAGCAACCTGAATCATTTGGATCTGTTCTTGGTCAGAAGGGGTGGGCAGTGCTGTGTCATCTGAATATTTAATAAAGTGCCTGTTTTGAAAAGTGCTAGTGCATGAATTTGTGTATAAAATAAATAGTAAAGGAAATCATTTTGGAGAGCCTATGGATGTTATCATCAGATCAGACAGAAATGAGCCCACTCTAACCTGCTGGACTCTACTCGTAAGAAAGTCCATGATCCAATTAATAATACCTGAATTAAGATAGAATTCACTGGCTAAAATGTCAGCAAGAATCTTAGGTTGCATTAAAAGCGGATGAAAAATAGAATCTTAGCATGAGTCTTTGGTTTCTCAAGATGAGAATGCAAAAGGTACCCTGGAAATCCGGAGTTCTCGCGAGAGCACAATTTGAATTTGATCAGTGAGTTACTCTTGCATTGAGTAATGATGCTCATTAACTATACCCTTGTAGCCGAGCTGCACCAATCACATAGGTGTATCTGATATAGGCGGGCCAGAGGCGAGCTAAACAGATGACGACAGCGCTGCGACGTCAAAGTCATTAGTAAACATTGCAAGATGGCTATGGATGAACACCAGTTGTTTGAAACGGCTTTGGCGGCTACAATGAACGAGTTAGACTTGGCTTTTTATCTAAAAGAGGAACAGAAGACGACGCTCGAATCGGTCCTTTGCAAGAAGGACGTTTTTGCTGTTTTGCCGACCGGATACGGCAAGAGTCTAATCTACCAGTTAGCTCCGCTGGTAGCTAAGCTAAAGATATGTCACCCCGTGTATTGTTGTGATTGGTCGTAGTGTTATCCAATTGCGTGCAGTGAGATTTTCAAATGCATGCTTGGTGTTGCCCCTCGAGTTGGGCGATTTTCATTACTCAATGCCAGACCCTTAATCTGTCAGATTTGGGTCTGGATTCCCAGGCTATGCAAAAGGTGCATTAATGTCAAAATTGCATCGTCCACCCCCCTGGAGGCTTGATAAGCGAATTACAGGGGGTTCATAAGATTGCGGGTTTGTAATACAATGCACCACTTTACCAGGTGCTCCAGGCACTTCATGACCAATGATGTCAACGCAATTGGCCGGAAGTCATTGGACTCTGTGGGTCTTGACAGTTTTGGCACGGGTACAATTGTAGATGTTTTCCACAGGATGGGGACTTTACAGAGATTAAGAGAGGAGTTAAAAATGTCAGTGAACACAGGGGCTAACTGTTCTGCACAGTGCTTGAGGATATTACCACAGATTTTGTCAGGGCCAGGACTTTTCCGTGGATTACAGCGACTAAAAAGGTGAAATACATCCGATCGTCTGATGTTTAATACAGATGTAGGGGGTGGAGGGGGCAGCACGATGCCAGCTCCAGCACCGCTGCCACTCTCAAAGCGACAGAAGAAGCTGTTTAGCTGGTTTGGCCTTTCCAGTCCCTCACCTCCAGGCAGAATCAGGGAAGGATTCCCTCTGCCCTCATGGGGGACATTGGTCAGGGTCTTCTTGATCCCCTGCCATGCCTCACGGGAGTTGCCTGACACCAGGGTTGCCTCAATCTTCTGTCTGTACCTGTACTTATCCAGCTTTATTTGTCTTTTAATCTGTCTCTGTATGTCCCTTTTGATTCCTGCATGCTTTTTTCTTTTCAATAATAAAATGCTTTAATTTGTTGGAGATCCAGGGCTTGTCGTTTGGAAAGAGTGGTTTTTATGGGTATGACTGTGTCTACACAGAAATTGATGTAGTCAGATTTTGTTTCTACCTGTTAATTTATATCAGGGCATTTAAAAGTCTGTAACTGCAGCTTATAGGCAACAGGAACCATCCACTTAGACTGGAAGAGACAATTGACATGTAATGTGATAAATCACAATTTGTTTTGTTTTTACATGCCATTTTGGACTATTTTACCTGACTGATAAGAGACATGATAGTGTGTACACAATTATTCAAAAGTTTGGGGTCAGAGGTCTTCAAATCGAATCAGCATATTATAATGATTTCTGAAGGATCATGTGACATGTGACACTGAAAATTCAGCTTTGCCATTATATTAAGTAAGGAATAATTGACGACAGGCCGTAGAATTATTAGAAAAATAATGCACACCCGAGGTGGTAATGTGCTGCCAGGTAATGTTACACCTCGGTGTGCATTATTTTTCTAATAATTCAACGGCCTGAAGTCAATTATTCCGCTTATACTACAGTTACCACACCTCGAAACATTGTTCAGATTATGTATTTCAAGACGTTTGTAAAGTTTTTGTCATTAAAATGCTCTTGTATGTAGGACTAATTTCTTACGCATCTAATCCAATGCCAATGCCAATGCGTTGCTAATTCCAAAACGTCATTTTAGAGTTAGTAACGGAGGTTTGAGCCACTGATAGCAGACTAATGCTAGCTGACACATTCTCTCGCTGTTTTCATCGACTGCAGCAGATTTTAAACACCGACTTTGAACACAGACTGAACGCGCTAAACACGCGTTTGGGCATGATCAGTCATAAGTATCAAATTACATTCATAACCGACCTTAAAGTGTGTCCCCGGCTTTATGCAGTTATTAATGCAGTTATTAGAGAGAGATGTTGCAAAAATGAGACAGAAAAGCATGTGCGTCAATATTATTATTTATTTATTAATTCAATTCGTTATAATTAATTTGTTCATTCTTTTTTATATTATTGACAGATGACAGTAGACTAGCTAAATAAATGAAACACAAAGCCATTTTAACAAGTAGGCCTATCAATAATTATTTATTTGTTATATATTATCTGCAATAAAAATCCTTGCTGCAGGACTATTTATTTAGCCTATATTCAGTTTAATTTTCTATTGATTATAGATAGCCTAGGACTATATACTTTATTTATTAAAATTAAACTGCATGTTTCCATTGATTGTGAAGCTAGACATTGAAAATTGCAGATCAAGCGCATGGGGCTGCATGTTTTTTCTTGTTATGAATTGTATCCTGTTTTCCGTTATTACGGTTGACTACGCGAAGTGATATGGAACTGTAATGCGGTCAAGACCTGCCTGGAACTACTTTAGCTGTGCGTTTCCCTGAAAATAATGCACACCTTAGAACGTTCTTCAACCAATCAGATTCAAGCATTCAACAGCCCTGTAGTATAAATTGTAATAATATACACTATATACTGTTTTACTTAAATAAATGGAGCCTTGGTGAGCATAAGAGACTTCACTGACTTCAAAAGCGTTCACTGAACAGTTGGTCTTGGCATGACTAGATCTGCTATGCATGTTGCTGCTGCAGAGCAAGTATGGATTTGCTACTGCCATTAGATACACAGACATGCTGCTGCTGCAAGCATACTATATACGATATGTTGCTGCTGCTGCATAAATTGACATAGATAAATCCCGTAGATCTAGGCAGGTGGAGCTGGGGAGGTGGAGGATTTCAGGAAAACGTACTTGGTTACTTACGTAACCTCGGTTCCCTTAGAGATAAGGGAACGAGTACTGCGTTGAAAACGCTGTGGGAAAACTCCTTTTCTCGAGAATATTGAAGCCTTTATTTTAAAACGCATTGCTGCAGCACATGCGAGAGCTAGAAGCTCGCGTGAGCGTGCTGATTGGCTTGTGCAAAGCAACTGCACGAACCAATGGCGGATCAGCAGAGGAGCACGGACCAATCGGGGCGCTTGGCACTCTGCCAGAGTCAAGCGCGCGAAACCGCACGTGACAGAAGAGTATAAATACACAGAGAATCCACCATTTGACAGGTTTAAATCAACTGAAGCGAAAAGACACCTGCCATAAGAGACAATAGCACGGCAAGGCAACGCAGTACTCGTTCCCTTATCTCTAAGGGAACCGAGGTTACGTAAGTAACCAAGTACGTTCCCTTACGAGAACGTTCTCTCGTACTGCGTTGAAAACGCTGTGGGAACACTATTTAAAACGCCGTGCTTGTCGTCTTTGGCCAATCTGACTCACCGAGAGCTCCAGGAAGTACAGAATAGCCTAGGATAAAGAGACCGGATCTTCGGGCCCTTAGATATCCAAACAGATAAAGCTGGGCCAAGGGCCAGTCTTAAGAATCCCACAACTCAAGATGACAACCAGTGTCTGAGTCAAAAACTAGTCTGGGTCCACAGAGCCAGCGTTAGATAGAGACTACTCATGCCTATAAGGCAGGTACCATAGAGGTTTAAGATGCGGACGGAACGGACCAGCCGGCCGCCGCATAACATCCTACATAGGCATTTTCGTAACTAGTCTGGATCCATAGAGCCAGGGCCTAGCTAGAGAGAATTCGTACCTGCGGAGCAGGGACTTTTGGGTTGTAACGTTTCACAGATGTGGACGAAACAGACTAGCCGGTCATCGCACAAATGTGCCAGAGGGAATGTCAAAACTAGCCTGGGTCCGCAGAGCCAGAGCTTAGATAGAGAGAACTCGTGCCTGCAGAGCAGGAACTTCCAGGTTGTAAAATCTCACAAATGTGGACGGGACGGACCATCCGGCCGCCGCACAAATGTCCTCGATAGGAACACCACTCGACCAGGCCCACGAGGAGGCGACGCCTCTCGTGGAGTGAGCTCTAACACCTATGGGACATGTAAGGCCCAGTGAGGTGTAGGCCAGAGCAATGGCATCCACTATCCATCTGGACAGCGTGAGCTTCGTGACGGGAAGACCTTTGGTTCGGCCCCCGAAACAAACAAAAAGCTGTTCAGACTGTCTGAAAGAGGCTGAACGCTCTAAATAAATTCTCAAAGCTCTGACAGGGCAGAGTGTGAGAACATCACTGAACTCTTCTGAAGTGGGAAGAGCTGACAGAGAAATAACCTGGGCTCTGAACGGAGTTGAGAGCACCTTAGGAATATATCCATGTCTTGGCCTAAGGATGACCTTAGAGTCATTGGGGCCGAATTCCAGACAGGAAGCGCTAGTAGAGAGCGCCTGTAAGTCACTTACTCTCTTGACTGACGCCAGTGCCAACAGCAGGGCGGTTTTCAGGGAGAGAGGTTTTAGGTCGGCTGACTGAAGTGGTTCAAAGGGAGGTCCCTTAAGAGCCCGCAGAACCAAAGAAAGGTCCCATGCTGGGACAGATGGCGGCCGAGGCGGGTTAAGCCTTCTGGCGCCCTTAAGGAAGCGAACTATAAGGTCGCATTTTCCTAAGGAGGCTCTGGCTTCCAATACATGCTGTGCAGCAATGGCTGCTACGTATACCTTGAGAGTGGAGGGGGAACGACCCGCATCCAGCATCTCCTGGAGAAGGGATAGTACTCTTGGTACTTCACAAGTGTGTGGGTCGAGGTTTCGAGCTAAACACCAGCTTGAAAACACTGACCATTTATGGTGGTAGAGGCGTCTGGTAGACGGAGCTCTAGCCTCCCTTATCGTGTTCAGGACGCCCTCTGGGAGGTCCTGGGGTACCCGTTGAGTGGCCAAGCGTGTAGGGCCCACAAATCGGGACGGGGATGCCATATAGTCCTGTTGGCCTGAGCCAGGAGGTCGCGCCTCACTGGGATTGGCCAAGGGTCTGTCACAGACAGCCGTATCAGCTCCGGGAACCAAGATTGGGTTCGCCAGAGAGGAGCTATCAGGAGCACTACGCATTTCGTGTCTCTGATCCGTTCGATGACCTGAGGGAGCATCGAGACCGGAGGAAACGCATAGAGGGGAAGGCTGGGCCAGTCGTGGGCCAACGCATCCCTGTTCTTTGAAAAGAAGATTGGGCAGTGACGATTGCCTTCTGAGGCGAAGAGAACTACTTCTGCCTTCCCGAAGACCTCCCAAAGTAGGAGAACCGTCTGAGGGTGGAGAGACCATTCCTCTGGGGGAACCCTGCCCCGAGAGAGCATGTCTGCTCCTGTGTTCAACGTGCCCGGCACGTGAGCTGCCCTGAGCGAGCGCAGATTGGTGTGAGCCCATAACAGTAGCTGGGTGGCTATGGCAAGCAGGATGCGGGACCTGAGGCCGCCCTGGCGATTTATGTAAGATACCACTGACATGTCCGCCCGGACCAATACGTGGTGTCCAGCCAGGTATGGGAGGAAGGTTTTCAGGGCCAGAAAAACTGCTCTCATTTCGAGGCAGTTGATGTGTAGGCGTTTCTCCGAGCTCGACCAGAGGCCGGAGGCAGGCCTGCCCTCGTACAGCGCTCCCCAACCTGAGTTGGAAGCGTCTGTTGAAATCACCCTCCTCTCTGAGACCACCCCCATGCTTACGCCCTGCTGGTACCAGCTGGCGTCTTTCCAAGGGGCCAGGGCTTGAACACAGCGCTGGTTTACCTTGATAACCAAGTGGCCTGAATGCCAGGCATGGGGTGGCACCAGAGGTGCTAGCCACAGCTGAAGAGGACGCATACGCAGTAGGCCGAGTTGGAGTACTGATGATGCGGAGGCCATGAGGCCAAGGATCCTCTGGAACGTTCTGAGGGGTACATAAGAGCCCTCTGTGAGCGATGCTGCGAGCTGCTGAATCGTTAGAGCACGGGCCGGTGTGGGCCATGCTCTCATAAGTACGGAGTCGAGAACTGTTCCCAGGAACGTGATACGTTGGCTGGGCAACAGAATACTCTTGGCAAATTTGACCTTGAGCCCTAGACATTCTAGATGTCTGAGGAGCCAGGCTCTGTGAGTATGTGACTCCGCCTCTGACTGGGTCAATATGAGCCAATCGCCGAGATAGTTCAGGATGCGCATTCCCCGCTGTCTCAGGGGGGAGAGAGCTGCATCCATGCACTTCGTGAATGTACGAGGTGCCAGTGCCAGTCCAAATGGTAGGACTGTGTACTGATATGTCTGCCCCTCGAAGGCGAATCTCAAGAATGGCCTGTGGTGGGGGTTCACTTGAATGTGAAAGTAAGCGTCTTTTAGATCTATTGAGAAAAACCAGTCGCCTGGGCGAATTTGCGCCAGGATGTGTCTGGTCGTGAGCATTCTGAACGGCCGTGACATGAGAGCCTTGTTCAGATGTCTGAGATCTAAAATGGGTCTCAGGCCGCCGTCTTTCTTTGGAACAAGAAAGTAACGGCTGTAAAAACCTGACTCGCTCTTAGAAAGGGGGATCTTTTCGATGGCCCCTTTGGCCAGCAGACTTAACACTTCGGTGCGGAGGACAAGACTCAGTGTGCTCCTTACCGTGGTTTGTAAAACAGCACGGAAACGCGGTGGTCTGCGGGCGAACTGAAGCGAGTAACCGCGCTTTATGATGTTCATTACCCATTCTGAAACTCCGGGAATAGCTTGCCAAGCTAGAGCCCGCAGAGACAGAGACATTATCATATCTGGAACGCCCAGTGTTGGGGGTTCGAACTGACATGTACGTGAGGGAGAAATTTTGCTCGATTTGTGCTTTTTGTGGGTCGCTGTTAAAACAGCGTTTGTGTGCAGGGGTGCGTGACAGGTGACGGGCCCATGTTCTGCATTTAATACTGCTCCAACCGCCTGAACTGAAGAGGGGGCTGAGAGTAGCACTCGAGCGATCTTCGGGGCTGGTCCGGCCGCGGCGGGACAATGACCCCTCTTTAAACCGGTTAGGACGGCTTCTTGAGCTCGTGATCGAGCGTGAGCTTCGGCTGCGGGCCCTGGCGCTTAGGGAACAGGAACCGTTTTGCAGGCTTCATGCGCTGGCTAGTCTCAGCCACTGGGCGGGGTGAAGCTACCCTCTCAGGTCGCGGCGTGCTCTTGGGGCGCCGTTGGACCGAATTGGAGCGTTTAGGGAGGAAATGCTTCATGGCGCTGGAGGCTTTCTGAGCCTCAGTGAAGCGTTCTGCGAAGCCGCTGACAGATGGGACGAAGAGACCAGATGCTGTGACCGGAGAATCGAGGAAGGCGGTTGTGTCTGCGTCCCTGATTACGGTCAATGTCAGCCATAGGTGGCGCTCTAAAACTACTAGGCTGCCATGTTGCGGCCCAGTGCTTGAGCGGTGGTCTTAGTGGCCCGTAGCGCTAGATCTGTCGCACTTCTGAGGTCCTTAAAAGTGTCTTGGTCAGGGCCTGACTCATCCATGTAGCGGAGGAGCTTCGCCTGAAACACTTGGAGGGTCGCCATGGCGTGCAGAGCAGAGGCGGCTTGACCGGCGGCAGCATAAGCGCGGCTGGCAATGGCCGAAGTAGTTCTGCACGGCTTAGATGGGTGCACAGTCTTAGACCTCCAACTTCCTGCAGTGGGAGGGCATAAGTGTGCAGCGACCGCTTCCTCCAGTGGGAGGAGACACACATAACCTTTTTCTTTAGCGCCGTCAACAGTGGAGGGCGTTGAAGAAGCAGATGAGCGGGTTCGCGCTGAAAAGGGCGCGCGCCAGCTTTTAGTGAGCTCTTCGTGGACCTCAGGCAGAAATGGAGCGGCACGCTGACGAGGGGCCTGTTGGCGCCCCGGCAGGTACCACTCGTCGAGGCGGCTTCTGGCAGGCTCAGCTGGAGAAAAACCAGTAGAGTCCCAGCTCGTTGACAGCGCGAGACATGACGCGGAAGAGTTCGGCGTCGATGTTCGCTCGAGTGTCAGAAGGGTCTAACTGAGACGGGGGGAAGGGGTCCGCGGAGCCCGACCAATCCTCGTTCTCAGATGCCGCCACGGAACTGCATCATGCATTAACATCAGCAGATCCGTCAAAAGAGACGAATCCCGCCGCTTCAGACAAGGGGCGTTGGTCGCTCTGAGAGAACAGAACTGAGAAGCGCGTGGGGGAAGCACGTGGAGAAAAGCCCAGCGTGCATCCGCTAACTCACCGCGTTCAGGACGCCTCATGATCGCGCCGCTTCTTCCTACGGGTTTGCGGGGCGCCGAAGACGGAAGATGGGCGGGATAACTCACCGACGAAGCGAGAGCGGGTCTCGAGCGGAGAGAAGAAACAGGCATCCCGTCGCAGAGAAGGCAGCCGCCTATAGTGAGCGCTGACTCGGCGTGCTCAGGGCCGAGACAGGCAGCACACAGAGTGTGTGTCTATAAACACAAGCAGGGGAAACCCGCAGTATTCACAGATAGAGAGCGGCATTTGAATCAACACCGCGCGCTGTGAAAACAGCGAATTTGCTCTTTTAGGATAGAGAGAAAGAGAAAAAGGATACTCGTCGGATGCCACAGGGAAACGCTCAGCTGGCAGATGCCGGGATGCGAAGCTGTTCCGCTGGACGGCTGTTCAACGACGAGCGGCTTCTATCCGGAGAGGATCAGCGACGAGGTGAGTCGAAAGCTGAAGGAGATAAAATCTGTCAAATGGCGGATTCTCTGTGTATTTATACTCTTCTGTCACGTGCGGTTTCGCGCGCTTGACTCTGGCAGAGTGCCAAGCGCCCCGATTGGTCCGCGCTCCTCTGCTGATCCGCCATTGGTTCGTGCAGTTGCTTTGCACAAGCCAATCAGCACGCTCACGCGAGCTTCTAGCTCTCGCATGTGCTGCAGCAATGCGTTTTAAAATAAAGGCTTCAATATTCTCGAGAAAAGGAGTTTTCCCACAGCGTTTTCAACGCAGTACGAGAGAACGTTCTCGTAAGGGAACTCTGATAGCATACTGTAGGACTAGCCTACAGCAAACACTGAACCAGACTATTTAAATGTTGACCAAGCAATCTCATTGGCTACAGAATCAGCAGAGGCTAATCAGCTTGTGCCATGTGTTAATGGTGAGAAAGCATGAAGATTGCATGTAAAGCCTGCGCCTTTTAGACTTTTAATGACTGAATTATATATTTTAATAATGTAACTCTCAGAGTAGTTTTGGCATGTTAATTAATATGCCATTGTTAATATATTTGGTCTCGGTGGGCTAGATCTGCTACGCATGCTGCTGTTCCGACAAAGCAAGTATAGACTTGCGACTGCCATTAGAAACACAGATAGATACAGAGCTTTGTACATGTACATGTAAGATATGTTGCTGCTGTATGACATACAGAAATACCCCAAACAACCAGATGACACAATACAAGCCAACACACATGCATAATACATAAATCCTCACACAGAGATAATGGAAAGACAATTGGATACTACAGTCACCAATAGATTGAAAGACAATTGGTTACTACCGGATACTTTGCAAAGCCCAGAGTTATTTAACTAGTGACTTTTGCAATGTGTACCAGGATGCCACAGCCTTATGGTTGTTTAACTATTGACCTAAATCAACTATGTGTGTCTGAGCCAATATGCCTCAAACTTTCATAATTAGAATGTGCACTATGTGTGACTTTAACAAAATTGTCATGTTGCATGTCATGCAAGCCGATAAAGATGGAGAAATAACCCCCAACCGCCACCTGAGCAAACATGCATCCAGGCGTTCATTCAAACAGCTACCACAGGATAACATGCAAATCTACACATTCTATCTTCATGAAAAATACCTCAATTTCATATAATACGTGTTCTCTAAAAACCTGCCAGTCATTTTTGTGCATAATATGATCAGTGTACAGACTGCAGGGTTACTCTGAGACGAGCAATTAATTAAATAGTTTTTTCAATAATTACAAATTTCATTGATAAGTGTTGGAATGCTGGTGCAAAACCTATAAAGTAATGTTGAGAAGTCCAGCACAATTTTACCAAGACGCACCTGGGGTGTCAATTCAGACATATTAATACTGAAGAAGGAAAAAAAAAAACTCCAGAAACCACTAGAATTTAAACTCAAAGTTGACTTCAAATGTTTACCCTAAAGGCAGGATAAAAAGCTCAAGTTTTAAATTCCTCAGTAGGCAGAGTCGTCCTCGATTGGGGGACTGAGTTGAGGTGGGGGAAAGTTTCAAGCCTGAGAGTTTATACTGTGCCTGCTTTTGTTAAAACATCCCACATTCGATTTGTTTTTGTGAATGAATGATTTAGCTTGTCCTTCTCTTTGAACTTATTGGTGTTGCATAAACTTGTTTGATGTGCTCTTCTAATTTTTTTTTCTGGTCAAAAAAATGACCAATCCCTTCTTTTGGGTTTGTAAACACACACACACATAGGGCCCTATTTTAATGATCCAAGTGCATGGTCTAAAGTGTACGGCGCAAGTTCACTCAGGGCGTGTCCGAATCCACTTTTATGGTTTAAAGACAAGAAAAATGGTCTAAAAGGGTTGTCCCTATTCTCTTAATGAGCAATGGGTGTGTTTTGGGCGTAACGTGCAATAAACCAATCAGAGTCTATTCTCCCATTCCCTTCAAAAACCAGTTGTGCTCGCCATGTGCTTCACTATTTACATGACCGTGTATTTCGTTACATGACGAAGTTTGCAAGTGGAAAAACTGAACGCTTCTCCAGAGAGGAAACGGATCTGCTCCTGCATGAGGTTAAAGCACACAAGCAGACCATCTACAGGACATGCCGGATTCCACCATTTGTTATACACAATAATAATCTTTTACATTGTAATCCTTTTATTTTTAATATTTGGCTAGTTTGTTCCTGCGCATCTGTGTGTGTGTAATAAGCAAAGTGTACGCGGATTGTACACCCGCCTATAGGTGTGCGTATATTACTAATGTAAATAGCAACGCGCCAACAATGCGCCAGAACACACCTCGTTTTAAGACCAGCATGCCCATGGGTGCACAAATGCATTTGTATTCAAACAACGTGGCACAGGAAGTGAAAATGATAACTGCGTCGGGCTGAAACTAGCAAAAAACACTTGCATCACGCCTGGCGCTGCATTGCGCCGGGTGTATGATAGGGTCCATAGAGGCTGATCTCTCTTATCAGGTCAAAGCTAAATGTTGTGTCACTTGCTGTGTCATTGGTTTTAATATACATTACAGTATATCTGCTTGAGCTCAAAGGCGAGACACTCTGAGACACTCCAGATCTTCATCCTACAGTGATAGAGAAGAGCACATACATACAAATGTGGAGATTAGCAGCTGTGTTCACTGAGAGCTGGAGGGTTTATCTATTATCTGTTTCCTTTGGACCCCTGCGCTTCGCTGCTCACTGGGGAAAATCCAGAGTGACTCGAACACACACACGGAGAAAAGCTTCGGTAAAAAACGCTCGAGAGTTTTTGCCTTCGAGGTTCTACGGGTTTGTGTGGGGAGTCTCTGAATCAGGCCGTGACCCAGATGACACGGAAAAGCTGCATATAGTTTCATATACTTGGAAATGTAAAGCAACCGACGTGTGACATCAGTGGATCGATTTGACTATTAAAATGATTATATGTCTGGGAAATCCTCCAGTCGGCCGGGGAGAATTTATGCGAGCGAGTCCCACACAGCGCCTGGAGATATGCAGATTCAATTTGAAAACACACATATAAAATGAGTTCAAGAGATTTAATGAGAACCAGCTCCCAATAAAACAAACACGAAGAAAGAAAGAAAAGAAAAAAACAGCAAGGAGAAAGAAGAGGAATAGATGGAGGCCACAGGCACATAAAATAAGCTTGGAGAAGTTAAACGTGACAAAGGTGCAAGCCTATTTTCTCTGAGATGAAGTGCAGGGGATTCTGTGTTTTGGTGTCCAAGGTCAACAGGGACGAATATCACGAAAGTGTTTGTGTCACAGAGACATTAACAGGTTTGCTCAGGCACTGCAGACACATTGTTTTGCTCCTTCAGTTTGACTGTTGACCTTGAGTTTCCTTGAGTTTCCACCCCATGAACAGGTTTAAGTTTTAGATGTTTTCAGCACATTGACAACCTCTGAGGCTAAACAAAGACATTCAAAGCTTCATATGAGCTTTAAGGTATTTTACAGGCGGAACAAAATGAAAACGTTTCCTTTTCATTTGCATTTTATATTAATAAGCGTCACTCATTGAAGATCTGATGATAAAGAGAAGTTTCTGTTGGATCTTGGTGTCTTGTTAACAAACTTAAGACACTGAAGGAGTCTTGGTGGAGGTTATCGAGCATTGGATTGCTTCCATGTTTTTTATTTGTATCGGTCAGCCCAAGCTTACCTCAGCACAAACTCAAATCTCTTCCCCAAACTCAATAACTCATCTCAATCCTGGCCAGTGATAGAAGCCCCAGGCGCTTCAGTTTCCCATGTTTCAGCTGCTCAAAATGTTTCTCTTCTTGACCAGACTGTCAGAATTTAAATTGCTCAGCACATTTTTCCATACGCCCATATGAGAATCAGACGGCTTTGATTCTTGCAAAATCGATGCTGTTGTGCTTCATGCCACATCAAAAAAGGCATATAATTTACTTTCAAAAATAATTTGTGTTATTAAATCTAAACGTCATTATCGACGTGACTTTAATGAAACCCCAAACTATGATGAAGAAATTAATATTCAATATTAATAAAAATCTGATATATTTATATAAGCCAGGTCACTTATTTTATGGCATTTTTGTGATTAATATGTATATAAAATATAAAATATGAATCTCAGCAATTGTAAACTGCTTCTCTATTTAAAGTCAATGTCATTTTTTCAGCAGATAAAACATTAACAGGACGCTTCTTTTAGCTCAGTGTACTTATCTAAAATGATCTTTCCATCTGGATTCAAAGGTTTCTTCTCTATTATTTAATCATACAGCTTTAAAAGCAGAAGAGCACATGTAACACATTCCACCACGTTATAAACCTCTTCCACCAAACACTGTGGAAATGGGCCTGTGGGTGTCTTGGGCACTGGCGTTTGTAAGTCAATCTTGGAAGGATATAATGGCATGAGGTTTCATGTAGACATGGTGGGAAGGAAGCCATTTGAATCTGTTGACAGTGTCTCGCTGTATTTTCATGATGTTTGGAGAATAATGAAGCTCAGGAGCGAGCGGGGGGGATTTGAAAGAAACACATTTGCGTAGGACCGGTGGCGGAGGCTTTGTGCTTTGACTTGATGTGGCACATTAAGAAGACACACAGTGTATGAAGCTCTATGGGCATCTTATTGTCAGAGGCGGAAGCAGAATTTGCTTGTCATGTTGAACTGCTTTTGAAATTCATGGAAAAATCCATGCATAATTTAACAGTTCTCATTTCTGTACACATGCATGTCATGTCTCTGAAAAAGCTTTCTTTTTTTTTGTTTTGTTTTTTTGTGGAGGATTTTTCTCATTTTAATCAATGGTTGTGTAACATTGCAGTTTTTGTGTGTGTTGCATTTGCCTGTTAAATGATATCATCTGAAACTGAAGACAGATTTTTAAGAAGGAATTATGATCCGATATTCCGATCTGATATTGTTGTCTTAAGGCTTGTTGCAGTAATTGCAGATTGTGTCTTTTATTCTTTTTAATGTCATTAATTGTTGTGACAAGGTTTAAGATGTAATATTTACACATATCTTGCAGTTGCCTTGAGAATAATAAGACATAAAACACATGATCAGTGTTTAAAAGACTAGTGCATCCCTCTAAACAAGCCATGAAATTAAGAGAGAAGCTCTTTGGTTTCAGTTCAAAACATTTCAGACACTTCTCATAATAATGCTGCACTATCAGAAAGAGAGAGAGAGAGAGAGAGAGAGAGAGAGAGAGAGAGAGAGAGAGAGAGAGAGAGAGAGAGAGAGAGAGAGAGAGAGAGAGAGAGAGAGAGAGAGAGAGAGAGAGAGAGAGAGAGAGAGAGAGAGAGAGAGAGAGAGAGAGAGAGAGAGAGAGAAAAATTCATAGCAATACTGAAAGAGGAAAAAAATATTGTCTTCATGCACATGTGGCTCAATATCACACTTTAGTCACATGTGTTTGTTCAATACCCATCTGGCTTCTAGGCTTCTGTGAAATTGATTTCAGCTCTTGACTTCCTGTATTAAATATCGTCCTTGATAAGAGTATAGGAAATGATTTACAGATGGAAACATGGAGAGAATATGATGAAGATAGCAGGATACACAGTTTTCTTACCTAAACATAATCATTTTCCACATTTTTAAGCTTAACCAGGCTCAGAAAAATGGGAACAAAGTATCTATTTCAATATATTTCATGTATTTAATTCATGGAGTTATGTGTGTGGGCTCTTTTAAATGTTTAAATTCATATAAAAGTGCGAAAGAGATTGGGTTACACTTTATTTCGATGGTCCACTTTAAACACTCTACTACATGTCAACTTACTCTCATTAATTTACAACTACATGTCAACTAACTCTCATTAGAGTAGGCCTAGTAAGTAGACTGGTAGGGTTCGGGTTAGTAGAATAATTTGACATGTAGTTGCAAAGTTACTTATAGTCAGTAGAATATCTGTTGGGGAGCATCAAAATAAAGTGTTAGCAGATATGACAGACAGTTTACTAATGACTGTTAGTTGACATGTAGTTGCAAAGTTACTTATAGTTAGTAGAAAGTCTAAAATGGACCATCGAAAAAAGGTGTTACTTCATATTTTTTGGTCATTTGTTTTCATTGATTTAAATGCTGTATTTTGTTAACTTAATGAATCATCAGTGCTATAGAAGAAGAGCTTGATTTTTTAAAATATAAGAGGTAAAAAGAAAATGTTCTACAAAATAAAAATTTCACCTTCCGGTTAATTAAGTCATTTTTAACACCGAACCTAAAGATACAAAACAAAAAACAGCTTTTACTATGTACGTTTTGCAGAACATCCAAAGCAATGCTAAGTGCTGGGCTAAATCGGCTCGTTGTGTGTGCGTACATGTGGTGGTATTTTTACCAGCTGAGAACTCGTGAAAATGTGTAAAGAAGTCGTAAACAGTAAACCAAACCTGCTGAAAGTGTGAAAACGACCTTAAAGATGATAAAAGTTAAAGTCTGTAAAACTAGATTCCAATGCCACAGTATCATTTTGTGATTCACATGCACACTGTTGCAGCTTTCTATCTCTGTATCTGTTTGTGATAATCTCTGCTTCTGTTAACATTATAATTTCACCAAAATGCTTCCTATCTCACTCGGAACAGACGGACCTCTGTATCAGTGTTTGGGGGCGTCTGGGCGGCCCTCTGAGTGACAGCGCCTCCCCAGCAGCCTGGTAAACCATAGGGAACAAGCAAAGGCTTATAATTACAGTGTATCCTCCAGTCCTAATAGCAACTGCTTATATTTAATTACATACTGTCATCGGCCCAAACAGAGCTGAGAGTGCAGAACGCTGCTGTTGCCTTGACAACCAGTGGAGAAAATAAAGGTAATTAATCAGCGGAGAGAATGACGGGAAAATACACACAATTTACAGATCATCCCTGTTTGATGCGACTCTATGGGAGTTTGGTAAAACAAAACTTTTGTTTTGCATATATCAAATTGGTTCTTGCACAGAAATGGATGGAACCATTTTGGACGTTGTTGGATTGTCAATCTTTGCTCGTTAAATGTAAAGGACATTTGAACCTATAAAGTTTTATGGCTCATTTAATGAGAATGAGCTGAAATGACTTTCAAGAACAAGAACATTGTGCAAGATTCTGGTCTTCCAACACCTGGTACAATGTGCTCTCTTCAAAGTTTCTCCATTAACAGTGTTGAGCCAGTGTGAACAGTGTGAAAGACCTTTTCTCATCATTTCCCTCATGTGATGCTCAGCGGGACCATGTAAATCATCATCCCATCAAACCTGTGCGAATCACATCTGAATGTCAGTCTGAAAAACATCAGGACTCAAAGCCCTTGGAGACCAAACGATTGTTCATTTTCAGCCTGTCTGGCTGCTTTATTTCTAAGCGTAGTTTGATCCAGGGAAATCATTAGAGTTTGTCAAGATGACGAGATAAAAGCTGATGAATGGACAATAAATCATCAGACTGTCACGAGGAACCGTGTTTTAACTGTAAAAGAAGAGCCGAGCGTCTCTGGAGCGACTCAGGCGTGAGTTAAAAGTGTCAATGATTCATCATTTCCTATGAAATGTCTCAGATATTTATGATCAAGTTTGCTGATAATAGAAATGTCTATCATCCTCTAATGAGCTGAGACCATGGATGAGTCACTGTTTGTTTATCAAACAAACAACATTGATTATTCAGTCCTAATATATATTTCATTTAATTTATTGTAATTTCATTTATGATAACACCATGATTTGTGGAGTTTTATGTAACATTTATGTTTTTTATTTATTTATCTATTTTATTTTGTTATGTACCATGTTTTTTTTGTATATTTACCAAATATATCACAGAATAACATAGTATTACTATCTGTTTTTCTGTACATTTTCTAAACTTTTACATACTGTAACTTTATTTTAAGGTCAAACTAAACCGAGATCCATTATTTAAATGCATTCATCTTGGCATTATGATGAATAATGGTAGAGCTCCGAATAAATCACTTCATAACTGTGAAAATATAAAACTGATTCATCATTCACAGCTAGATGTTGCTTAAACTTTTCAACTCTGTGTTAAAACGCTGCATTATTTGTTTCCTCATAATATCGCTTGTATTTCTCACGGTTGCTGGAGTTGTGTGAGTGTTCACTACAGGGACTCGTGTGTCAGTTCTCTGCATTTTCAGCAGTTTGAGCAGTTCACTTGATAACAGGATGCAGATCGATGAATTCTGAGCTAATAGACAAACTTATTGCCCTGGACACAGACGAGGCCAATGTGTTTGTTTGGACGAGGCTCTTTAGTGTTGCCTTATAACCAATGGGAGACCCGAGGGCTTCTGGGTAACGTTAGCTGCCATTAACATTCAGATACAGAAACAGCGTCTTCATCCTCAGGCATATTTCTCTCCACCGTTCTATCATTGCTAAAAGCTTTTCATTTAAAAGCTTTTCTACTTTACCAAATGTATTCACATTGCAAGGGTAAAACATTGGTTCTTTTGGACACCATTATTATGTAAGAACATTTCAGCACATTCATATCTCTGGAAACATCTCTAAATCAGATGCACCTCAATCTACTGATGAACAAAAGCATTTGCATCAGCCTCACAGTCAGGTTGTATCATAGTGGAGGGTAAAAATACCAATTCCCTGCTGTCTTACTGTGCCATACTTACTGCTTATACGATATCATATCCAACTGACGTATGAATTATGAATGAGTGTCAGATGTGTGTGTGACTTAAAGTGCTGACGGATGAATTCTAGACTGATGAGAAAAATCATCACCTCCCTGTACAGAATCAACTTCCCTCTAGCAAAACACTCTTTCAGGATACATCTAATTCTGTCCAAAGATGCAATTACTGTGGCATTAAACAACAAGAGATTTTTATCCTACCTTCAAGTGCACCTGGGAAGCTCGTACTTCAGTCGGCCACTCATTATTATGGCATTTCATGTCGGATACATAAGGAAGTTGCCTAAACAAAGCAAAATAATTATATTGTGAACAAATTATGAAAATTATTTATTTCTATATTTTGTTACGTAAAGCAAATCATGAAGGGCGAGTGATTAACTTTACACTTGTTGTAGTTGACTTGTTGTTACACTTTACCTTTAAATGATTGAAATACAGCATGTGAAATTAAAATGCAAAATCATGTATTGCCATTCACTACAGACTTGCTTTCCACTGGTTTCAAGACTATTTTATAGATATGTTATGATATTATCGATATTATAGATCATGGTTTCCACAATTTTTCAACCCGTCACGCCCCTTCCGATGTCCCAACTTGGCAACTCGTGTACCATCTAGAATTCTGAGTTTCTCACTCTTAAATTTGACTTTGCTTGGTCATTCATTGAGGTTTCTGACTTGAAGGGCACATAAATATGTGAACAGTTTTACTAACCTTATCTAACTTGATCATCAAGATTCTTGTCACAATTGCTCTGCCATTACAGTCATTTCCTGAAAGAGAAAACCATAGAATAAGAAGACTTGATGCTAATGTCTGCTATAGCACCCCTTGTGGCAAGGATAAGAATGCAATGTGTGTACTTGTATGGCATTATAAATAACTGTACATTCTGCCATATTTCATATCTCATTCATTACATGAAACAGAAGCTTGTAAAAGTTCCACTGGACAAGGACATCTGCCTGATCACTGAGATGAAAAATAACTGAAAACTTCCACAGGTTTCAGAGAGACTTCACCAGATTGCTTAGATTAAGGACATTCAGCTTCAATGGACCAGCTGTGCTGTGTATATCTCTGTCCATTGTTGATTGTGACAATTGCACAATGTTACCTGTAGACTGCAGGGGGCGATGTGTCTCTGCTCTGCTTAGTGATTTTCACACAAACCTCCGTTTCTTTCTCTTCTGAAATGACCCTCTATGTGCCGGCAGTCACAGCTGCACTCAAGGATGTTTTACAGACATTTTTATTCAAAATCACAGTCCCTCCAGACTGATCTTGTGTTGTATGTTTTCATTCAACATGAGGCTCACGGTTCACACACATCATGACACAGGCTTTTGTGTTCAGATGGCACATTGAAATTGCTTATTTTTCTCTTTAAATGCACCTCCATTTTCATTTGATCCAAAGATTTCACAATCATTCTAGGACGTTCCATCATTATTTCATGAGAATTGGTTTTAAATTCCATAGGGGTAAAGGGGCGAAGAGGATCTTGATCGGATGGAATCCAAATGCATTTCCTGCCCAGTCTAGTTTGGAGAATTTCAATTGTGAATAAAATCATTTGAACTAGAAGCCCCAGTTTCATTTTTCACTTTATCCTCATCATCTTTCCTCCTGGTCTTCTCTCTCCCGGCTCCTTCAAGGGTGTCTTCACACGCTCACCGCTGTCTTCTCGCTGCGCTGTTTAACCAGCCATGCCAACGGCTGCAAATTGAGGGTGTTATTTGGTGTTTGGAGCCGTCACTGCGTTCAAAGAGCCGCCGCTGGTCTTCCTTTATGAAACAATGACAGATGTACTGAGAGGAATGAGTGGCGGAAAAGATGGAGGGGAGATGTGAAGGTGGAGTAGAGGGTGTTTGTGGGTGACTCGTGTAAGTTTTTAAAATGTAAGATGTAAATGGAAAATACATTATTCACAACAGATGATGCTCACCAACTGATGCAGATCAAAGAGGAACCGTGTCTTCCTCATCAGTCTTCACGTGGCTCCTCACACATGCCCAGAAATCCAGCAACACCTCCTGGGAGAGGCAGACGAATCCCCATTTTACCATGTTATAGAAACACAAAGGTCAAAGTGCACAGGAACAAATGACACCAAATCAAAACACAGACAACAAACTGACATGGACTGATCATGTTGATCTAATTCAGAAAGCACAGATTGACCAGTGTGGATGTCCTCATGCAAAATTGGCCCCTTGATTCTCAACATCAGGATCACGTTGTCATCAGCAGAAGCATTTCCTCTTGTGAACGATGTCATCTTGATACCTGGGAAAAAAGATAAAGGGTTAAAAAAAAAGTCAGCTCAAAATTCATTCAGGTCAAACACAAACGCAAATCTGAAAATGGCTTTATAACATCCAGTAGATCGATCAATTTTTTTTTTTTTTTTGTCAACTGTATGTGATTATTAGTGGCCGATGCTTTGTGTTAAAGTTGTGTGTGTTAAATAACAAGCTTTTTTTAATTTAATTTAATTTAATTTAATGGCAGGTTTAATAAGATAGTTAATCTAACATTATTTCAGATAAAATAAATGGTTCTGGAATTTATATGTGTAATAAACACTGTGTAACACCTCAAAACTGCTAAAAGAAAATGTTAAATGCTAAGATAAACATCCTAAAACAACTAAAAATGGGTTAAAAAACAACACTGAATCAAGCCCCTGCCCCTTTTGTCTCAAAATGTATTGTGCCCCTCTCTGATAAGTGTAAATAATAATAATTATTATAATAAATATTATAATAAATAACAATACACTTATACACCATTGCCACTAACAACAATACAAAAAATTATATATATATATATATATATATATATATATATATATATATATATATATATATATATATATATATATATATATATATATATATATATGTAGAAATTTTAAGTCCATATCCAACTCTAAATTGTAAGGAATTTATATTTTTGATTTCATAGTAACATTTTACAATAAGGTTAATTTGTTTATTATTCATATTAACTAACATGAACTATGAGCAACACATTTGTTACTGTATTTGTTAATCTAAGTTAATAATAATACAACTGTTAATTGTTTGTTCATGTTATGTCACAGCCAGTGCAAAGTGTTAACAAATCCAACTTTTGATTTTAATAATGTTTTAGTAAATGCTGAAATTAATATTAACTAAGAAGATTAATAAATGCTGTAGAAGTGCAGTTCATTAGTTAATGTTAAAAAATTAACGAATGAAACCTTATTGTAAAGTGTTACTGATTTAATGATAGCTAACATTTTCATGAATACATACATCCAATTTACAACATCAACAAAACTAAACACCTTCTTGATTCTCACTGTTTGGTAAAGTAAATAATATTTAGTAATATTATCATCATTTCCCTATTTTTGTTTGACGTCTTTTCATTTGTAATGAAGAGAGGCTCTCTGACCTGCTCTCCATCGAGCGAGATATTCCAATTAATTGTGAGGATTAAAATATTTAAAAACACAACAGACAGACGGGTACTGCTTTAAATACAGGTGATTTATTTAATAAATAAATGTTTTAAAAAAAATTGTGCCCTTTTTGGTTCTTCTGCCCCCTGCCCCTGAGGAGGTCTGTGCACGCCACTGACCTGTGTATTATATAAGTTATGGAAGAATGGGAGATATTAATCTACATATAATCTTTGCAGGATTAGCTAATTGAAGCTGAAGTGTGTACATTTTCAAACATTTAATTGATGTTATCTTGATATCCGGAAACTACTATACATATGCCATTTGTAGTTTGATTCATCCTGAAAAGTGACTTTGTGGTTCTATCACGACATTACTCTTTTTGAGAATCAGCCAACCAATGGTGTGAGTTTGGGCCGGTACTATCTCTTTGTTTGGCCAATAACAGACGGGGGGAGTTGTTCTGGAAAATTGTTTGAAATGCAACCCTTATTTTAAATTCCGTTCAGTGGCGCTAGTGGAGCTGAAATTGCACACGGTTCCTGCTTGATTCAGCACCATGGACAGCAGCTTTCAGTTTACAGTTGCAGCGCCCATTGTGAATATGTTTTATTATTTGGTTTTATAAAACTGAAATATTGCCCAGCTACACCGACACTGAAATAACATACTACTGAACAAAACTACTGAGTACACATAACAAGTACTGAAAAGGAATATGGGCTCTCGTTTGACTGCACCACACAACCTCAATACAGTTTATTGAATTAATAATCACACCTCCATTTCACGCTTTTGTTGTGAAAGTACACAACAGACATGCTCTAAACTATTTGTGCGATGTGTAATAAACACTGTTGGAAATGCTGCTATAAAAGTTTGACATGTACATGTCTCAAATGCGTCTCATATTTTCATTTAATTTATGTTCAATGTCAATGTCTGTTTAATATTCATGCAACTCAGCAATTTTAAATGTGTGAAAGAGGATAGAGTAACATCAGCCTGTGTGAATATTTCACTGTTTAATTAAATGTGGTTTAACTGAACATTAGATGGAGAGAGAGAGAGAGAGAGAGAGAGAGAGAGAGAGAGAGAGAGAGAGAGAGAGAGAGAGAGAGAGAGAGAGAGCACAGCCCACTGGCTGAAAGAGAGGATGATGCACCAGAGAGCGAGAGAAACAGGGACGATGATGATGATGTTGATGGAGGCAGGAGAAATGAACAGAGAGAAGAGAGTTTCACAACACTGATCAGGAAGCAGGTGCTGGACCTTCATCCACATCAGACTGAAGTCAGAGGAGAAATGGATGTGCGAAAGGACTCGATGAGCTCCAGCATCTGACCGGACGAACTTCTGATTCACAGCAATCTAGTCTCGAGATCATCGATCCGCAGTTATTCTGCGTGTTTCGCGGGATATTCTCCTCATTTCGCGCCTTTAAATCTGAAGCTGCACCGCATGAACGCAGGCTGATGATGAATATAAAACACATCAGGTTCGTCATATAATGGGGATCGAGGACGCGAGCATGAGGAACGGACGGGCTCTGTCCGATCAGTGGGCCGACAGCGTGGTGGTCCGGCCCCGGACGACCGAACAGCACATCACTGTTCACAAGAGGCTGGTGTTGGGGTTCGCCATCTCCATCCTCACCCTCATCATCGTCACGGCCATCGCCATCACGCTGAGCGTCAGCTTCGAGAGATGCGCCGCGGAGAGCAGCGGGGCTCTGGCCGCGAACGGCTCCAGCAACAGTAAGTGGAAACAGTCCCGGGACGGGAACA
This sequence comes from Scardinius erythrophthalmus, assembly GCF_964197995.2. Lineage (NCBI taxonomy): Eukaryota > Metazoa > Chordata > Actinopteri > Cypriniformes > Leuciscidae > Scardinius > Scardinius erythrophthalmus. The sequence continues at coordinate 17,797,795 of NC_138224.1, read as the reverse complement.
TCAGTCACAGAGACACAGAGGACGGCCAGCAGCCCTGGAGAAATCTGCGCTTACCGGCCACCCTGCGCCCGCGACACTACGACCTCCGACTGTCCGTGAACATGGAGAACTTCAGCTTCTCCGGCGAGGTGAACATCGAGTTTGAATGCGTCAACTCCACGAAGTTGATCGTGCTGCACACGGACCGGCTGGAGGTGGAGAAAGTGCTGGTGTTTTCGGACAGTAACGTTAAGAAAGCGGGCGTCATGAGGATCCAGCGCCGCTTCCACTATCAGCCCAAGCAGGTGTTTGTGATCGCGCTGCACAGAGAGATGAAGCCCCTCAGAACATACAAGATCAACATCACCTTTCACGCGCACATCGAGCACGAGCTCTTGGGCTTCTTCCGCAGCTCGTACGCGCTGAATGGAGAAAGAAGGTAAAAGGGGTTCAGTGTCCGTCTCAAAAAAGTCTCTCATATGATAATCAGGTGTTGATATAATGTCGTGCTGTTGCCATGGGTAGGGCCGTAGCTGGGGTATCCGGGGCCCCGGCTGAAATCAGGTGCCCCCCCTAAAGCCGGGGGCCAGATCCTCACTAGCGACGGCCCTGACCATGGGAACCACTGATGGTGTGTTAAGATCATATGCAAAATTAAGCTTTTTTGTTTGGCTAATTATTTGCTCTTACAGAAATTTACCATGGTAACCAAAATACCATAGTTACTACAGATGTTACTGTTAAACTATAATAAATAGGATACCAATCTTCAGAAGCTGTAATGTTACAGTCCCCAGTTTACTACAGCTTTACCGCAGTAACTGTATTAACTGTCTGTGTTATGAATATTCATTATTATATATATCGAGTGGGAGATTCATGTGTCAGTGGTATTGATGCATGCAAATTGTGTTATGATGATACATATAAACATAAGTAGACGCAATACAAAGCCCTGTTTAGTCTCCTAATAATATCCTGTAATTTATTCTCCTATAAATAGTATTAACTATGGATTACATTAAACTATCATAGTTTCAATAGTAATGTTCACTACTTCAAAACCATAATAAAAATGAACATGAGATGTTCTTATATGATATATATCATATATCATTCTACCATGCTAAGATTTGTGAGGCTGGCTTTATTTTTTGTTGTTCTGTATACAACAGCTGTACTGTGCAGATGATTGTCAGTAAAGTGTCAAGTACATCATGGAGGTGATACGTTTTAAAAACACAACTGCCAAGACGCTGCTGCTGTCATATTACAGCATGTCAAAAGAAACAAGATATAATCTCTGGTTCTTCATTCATAACATTTACAGCTTTAAATCCAGGTTATAGTTAAGGTTAGGCAGGTCACCTGTAACACTTAATCTAACATTATTATGTGTATGTAATTTTTACGCCGCGGTCTCAGACAGTAACTGTTCCTCAGTGTTCAGGGAGGTCAGAGGTCACACAGATCTGAACACTAGTTATACCTCTGGGTACTGAAGTCACAGCTGTGACTGACACTGCACTCAATGACTCATTTACTGTCACACACTGAGACTCGCATATAATCATGGGAAGTTTTCCAGCACAGTGATAAACACTCATAAACCCACACAGTTAGATTTACATCAAAAATAACCTTCAAATATAAACTATTTATGCAGTTACTACCATTATGCTTTAATTTATAAACTGTATATTGATATAATCAATATATAAACAGATAATCCATCGATATAATATAAACAGATTAGACAATTCAAGTGTTCATTTCATATGTGCTCCTGTTTAAACGACAACCCATTTTTATGTCTGAAAATCGTCATATTATTAGTTAAAATCTAATATAACTCTTTAAGATGCACAGTTGATTATCAGAAGCTCATATATGTGTGTTGACTGTAGATTTACAGCCGTTTACAGCCTCGTATTCACAGTGATTTCACTAAAAATCAACTTCTTGCTCTTGTTTTTCGGCTTCTGACTCTTTGTCCTCTGAGGGAAAAACTGGCTCGAGTCTGAATCTTTGCCGCAGGTTTTCCTGTATTTGAGACATGTTTAAGCCTTGTTTTACCCTGAAGGGTTCGCTTTCATGGACACACTTCATAACCCTTCTGTCTGTCCACCAGTTTCCTCCTTGTCTTTTCAATAACGGCTGAACCTTCTGCTTGCTTTCAGCTGTAAACACAGCATGCTAAAGGCTCAGGGCGATTCTTTCTTTTACTTAAACTTTATTGTGAGGTCTTGATATCGTAATATCCATTGAAGAGCACCTTTGAGATAAATTCAGTATGTTGATGTTGTTCAGCTCCACAGGCTGTGAAGATCCTTCAGTTTAGTGTAATCAGCGCCTGCTGGCTGCTCGTATATTCATGAACACTGAACAGCGGGATCTCGCTGGATTGAGGAAATACTTGTGTTGATGTAGTTAGACGTGATCTGAACTGATCCTCTGGTCTCTTCAGAGATTCAACAGTTTTTCCTTCTTCCTCTTCACACGTTTTCTTCAACCTCGCATTGCACGTCAGTGATGTCATAACGCGCATGTATAAAACATCTCCAACAAACTCAAACACCTCCATGTGTTTCACTGCAGGGAATTTCACTCAAACATCCCTGTAGAATCTCCTCCTGTGTCTGTTAGTAGTCTGATTTCTCATCACCTCCTGTCTGGTCCTGATCTTTAAATAGTGTAAAGATGTTTATATGGTACTAGCATCTATGAAGTGTGAATGAAATGAAGAGGTAGACAGATGGGACATTATAGACTCATTATAGATTGCTCCTGCATGAATGGCTGCTAATGAGAGTAAAAAGTTGTGACAGAAATGCAGGAGCGAGCAGAACACCCCTCCTCCCCCGTCTGATGGTCACGCTGTGGGTGGTGAAGGAAAATTCCTCCCTGTGAGGTTTGATACAGCTTTAATATCCGTTAATGCAGCTTTCTGGAATGCAGCTCACTCTTTCCTCTTAAGAACCGCTTTTCCAGCTCTCTAACTTCTTTACTTTGATACTCAGACTCAGTTCTGATTCTGATGTCCTAAATGTGTCTGTATGTAGATTATTAACGCTTCTACATGTAAGAACAATTTGACAGCTTTTAATTATTTTCTTGTCATTTAAATAGATTCACGCTGTCAATTCGTTGACATTGTGCCGTCACAGAGGTTTAATGTTTACAGCTGTGACATGCAGATATCAAATATATCATTATTTCTGTGTAGTATTTCTTATGTTACTGTATGTTGACATTTGATGTGATATAGTTGCTGTGGTTAAAAATATCTAACAGTCTTCATTAGTGTGATATAAATGCACAGCGATGTGAACAGGGACGGAAGACAGCTAATTTACATTCAGAAAAGTCATGTGACTGATCAATTATGACTTTCCGCTGTTGACTCCTGGACTAGTTAAATAGCATATGTTTCAGCAAAGTTTTCTTTCCTCTTACCTCTCTCTCGTTCTTATTCTGCAGGTTTCTTGCGGTGACGCAGTTCTCACCGACTCACGCTAGAAAGGCCTTCCCGTGTTTCGACGAGCCCATCTATAAAGCCACATTCAGAGTGAGTCTGAAACACGAGAGCTCGTATCAGTCTCTGTCCAACATGCCAGTGGAGTCTTCAACGTCTGAGGAGGACGGATGGGTGACCAACCATTTCTCCAGGACGCCCCGCATGTCCACGTACTACCTGGCCTGGGCCGTGTGCAACTTCACCTACAGAGAAGCAGTTACAGACAACGGAGTCGTGGTGAGTCGCGTTTTCAGACCCTAAAACTCAAAGTTACAAAGAGTACACTGAGATTGTATTATTTTATAGCTTGTTTTCTAAAACCTAGAGAGCAGCATTTTAAAGCATCACAAATTCTAAGGCAGCACCTCATGTATGCTTCAAAGTGAAGGCAATCCCAGAATGCATTGCACTGAGCTCAGTAATAAAGTCAATTCAAAATGGCAAATAAGCCGAGAGAAATAAATGGATACTTACAGAATATACACTTGATTGATCAAAAGCTCATCAAGAGTGACAGTAAAGACATGTATAATGTTACAAATCATTTATATGTCAAATAAATCTGTTGCTTTTGAACTTTCTATTCACCAAAAAATCTTGGAATATAAAAAATGTATCACAGCTTCCAAACATTAAGTAGCAGAACAGTTTCTGAAAGGTCATGTGACACTGAAGACTGGAGTAAATTCAGCTTTACATCACAGGAATAAATGACATTTTAAAATTTAAATTGAAAACAATTCACAATATTGATGTGTTTCATCAAATAAATGCAGACTTGTTGAGCATAAGAGAATTCTTTCAAAAGCATTATAAATACCGACCCCAAACGGTGGTGTATAACTGAATATATTTAATTAAATACTGAAAATTATTGCTAACATAGTTTAATCTAATAAAAAATTGATTACTTTACCCAATATTTATGTGTGTGTGCTACTGCTATGTAGCTTTAAGTTCATTAGCATATTGAATCATTAGCTTTGCAACAGACTAACGTCAAAGTCGATTAATATTAATTGTTATTCGAGTCTCATGTGTACAGCGTTTTTATGTGTTTAATGCTCTGCTATTTATGCTGAGTTTTCCAAATCTGTGACCTGTGAGGTTTCATCTCACTCGGGATTCTCCCAGAAACTGCCAAGAAAGCAAGTTTTAAAACAGACCTATTATCTTGCTCACAGTCGATATGTTTATTTTACAGTACGTTTCTATAATCAATATATAATGGTTACACAGTGTATAATGGAAATGTTTGTCCACAAAGTCATATACGTGCTTATTAAAAGGGTAACAGTCATGTGTGCAACAGGTGTCCACTTATGCTCATGTCCAGGATTGTGTTCATGACAAACTCTTCCAGGTTTTATATAAAATGTTTGATGTGACGTTGTATCACTTCTTTTTTTTTTTACACTGAATCCTCAGATTCTAAGCAGCTTCATCTGTCTGCCATTAGAGAGACTCTGTTTATGAGCTGTGTTACTGATATCACGTTCAGTCATATTAGACACTCCTGACGGCTTCCTCAGTGGCTCCTGCTGTTGCCCTTGGCCGGCCTCCTCCTCATATTAGTGTAATTAATCGATCTCCTTCAGCATGACCGCGCTCTCCTTTATATCAAATCATCTCTGACTGCAGTGTGTGCTTCTATCTGGGGCATTTATACCCACACTGTGGCGTGTAGCGGTTAGCCGCACGCTAGCGTCCCCATCAATCACATTAAAGCGGCAGGGTCGCCCCCCTTGCTCCATTCATCACACAGATTCGGCTGTGCGGAGCGAGAGGAAAGATCGTGGGAGAGGAACGTTGGAGAGGAGAGTGGAGTTATTACTCTGGGTTTATGGGGAAACACTGATCTACCACACACACGTGTAAAGATCAAGGAACACCCGGTAGCAATTGCTTGGGCATTATGTATTATGGGTTTTAAGGCTCTATATGGTGGTGGTGAATTTTAACTGTATACAACCATAAATTTATGTCTATAGTCTATACAGTTATTGATGCAGTTTTACAGTTACAACATCTGGAGCTGATCGACAGCTAGCATACCTTTAAAGAAAATCCCAAGCTTTCCACTCGTATTAACATTGCGGTGGTGGTTATGTGCGTTCAACTCGTAAATAGGGTCTTTCCGACATGGCTTGAACGAACCATTACATTTAGAGCCTTTGCCATCACTGTACGCTCATCATAGTAGTTATATAGTTGTGTTACTACTCACAACCCCATCTCAATTTTAAATACCCTGCATTTTCTGTTATGTGGATTACAAAAGAGAACACAACACTAGATAAACTTTTAGATTTATTCTCATACAACACTAGATAGACTTTTACAATATGCCTTAAAACAGGCATACATAATTACATACATAAATACATACCTTACCTGTTCTTAAAATACAAATATACTGTCAAGTCAAACAAGTTTTCAGTGAAAACTAGCCCATTTTTTATATCAAAACAAATTGTTTATAAAATAAATATCAGCATTTGATACTTTTGGACTGATGGTTAAAGTCTTTTTCAGCACAGTTTTCCCAGTTATTTTATACACCTCTTTTCTCCGTGCAGCTTTGGTCCTCTTTTCTGGATTTATTCCAATAATAGTCCAGTCATTTTATGAAATAAGGAAGGACAAATTGCAACAGAGGCAAACTCTACTGATTTTGTATCCTCATTCCTCAATATGCCCTGAGTAAGGAAAAAAAAAAGTCCCGAAGAATCCCATTAGGGGAAAGTTTCGAAAAAGACCCAAATATAGCCTATTTATACGCCTATTCATTCTTTTTCTTACGTGTATAGGGTAACATTTTTAACCTTTAGATATCACCATGAAAATTACTGAGTTGATTACTTACATCAAGACAAACAAAAAATGTATTACAAGGTTTTTTTTAATTGTTTGTTAACATGGGAAAACGGTGCATAATCTAATTATGTAAGTGCTAATTTGCATAAATACCACACCTTTGGATATAGCCAGGTGAAAATGTCTTTTTGAATCTTGTTGACATATAATAGTAAAATAATGTTAAGGCCTGAATGGAACCCATTTTGGCTACCCATGAGCAGAACAGACATAGAGGCAGGATTTCACCAATAATAGTCCAGATGTTCCCAATAAATTTAGTTGATCACCAGGTATGTTTTATTAATGTAGGTTGAATAATCCATGTAGGAGAAACAAAAGGAAATCTTTCTTACCTGAGTGACAGCTTAGTGACAGTTGATTGACAGTTGAGTGGACCTTGAATGAATGACTGAATTTCTGCCCCTTGCCCTGGTTCACACCGGACGCCGAAGCGACGCGTAGGCGGCGCGGAACGGAGGCCGCTTCCTTTCGGCGCCCATGTTAACCTATGGTGTCGTTCACACCAGACACGGAGCGCCGCGGCCGGCCCGCGCCGTGAAGCGCCAGTTTCGGCGTCTGGTCTATTTTTTGCGCGAGCCGCGAGTGATCCGCGCCAATTCCGGCAGGAAGTCACACCAAGAAACACGAGACAATCTGGTCAATTGTCAAAATATAAGCAATTAAAAAAAAATAAAAAATACCGCGAGTGACAAATGCGATCATATTTGTGTATCTAAACAGACTAGAAAGATGAAAACAAACAAAGAAAAAACACAACAAAATATATTTAATAAATTTGAAGAGAGGATGTATATTTCAACGGTATATCTACACTACTACTGTCTACCATATTCTCTCTCTGGCTGCGTGTGTGTCTCGACAACGGATTAATAAAAGAAGTGTACAAACTTCTTGGTTACAGAAACATGGTGTATTCATTTTATGAGGTTATTTACTTACCCATGATGTAAAAAATAGCTCTGAATAAACAACAAATGAGCAGAAGCGCTTGTCGACCGCCGCGGAGAATATGCGTCTGGTGTGAACAGGCAGGCGCCGGACCGGGCGTGATTTTCCGTTACGCGCCGCTTCAGCGTCCGGTGTGAACCAGGCGTTATGGTGACATTTGTTTGCCTCTATTGCCTCTTTTACTGTAAGATGTCAACAGGATTCTACAAGACATTTTCACCTGGCTATATCCAGTGTTTACATATGTTGTGTTATTAAATGCAAATTAGCGCATACATTATTATGCACCATTTGCTCATGTTACCAATTTTTTTTTTTAAACTCGTAATACATTTTTTGTTTGTCTTAATGTAAGTAATCAACTCAGTAATTTTCATGGTGATATCTAAAGGTTAAAAATTTAAAAAAATTAATGAATAGGCTATATTTGGGTCTTTTTCAAAACTTTCCCCTAATGGAATTCTTCTGGGCTTTTTTTTTCCTTACTCAGGACATATTGAGGATACAAAATCTGTTGAGTTTGCTTCTGTTGCAATTTGTCCTAGGTTGACCCACATTTTGGCTTAAAATTACTGGACTATTGTAACGTCAGACGGGTGGTGAAAGAAAGATGATCCACGATATACAAAAATACTCTAGTTTATTTACAAAGGCAAAACTCGAAACAGTGAGCATGTGCACAAACATACACTAACACTCAACAATAACCGACACCTGAATACTGAACAGAAGGAACTTAAATACACAAGATGATTTGACAGATGACGACATGACAACAGGTGATGGTGATACTGATGAGTGAACACAGGTGATGACGGTAATGATAATGACAGTGATGAGGAAGATGATTAGCTAAACAGGTGAATGAACTAAACTAATGAAGATGATGATCTAATGAAACCAGAACAGAAGAAAACAAACTAAAAGTCCATGAAAACGTGACAACTATAAAGTATCTGAAAAATAAGAGGAGAACATTTTCAATTAAAATGATTTGCAGTGTATAGTTTTGATTATCTAAAAATTTCTAACCAAAAACTACTGGATAATTCACTGAAGACTTGGAATTAACTGCAGAGGTCATACAGAGTACATTTATAGTCAGTAGATTGTAGCATAAGGCACATAAATGTGGATCTTCTCCTGATAAACGAAAGTTATGTGTCAGTCTGGAGTTTGAGCTTTGTTTTAGTGAAACAAAATGCAGACATGTCTAATATGACATACTTACCAAGAAGGATCAAACAAGGAGACACAAGTGCAAGCATTTTCTCAAGGTCAGCAGGTGTGGCAGACATCTATTAGTAAAGAAAACTATTTAAGATGACTAACAGCAGGGGCGGATCTAGAAAAATATTTATGGGGTGGCGAGAGGGGGGCAGGAATTTTTGAGGGGTGGCAAAATATGGCAGACGTATATACACTGAATTTAATCACAGTTAAATTGGCCATAACTTTTAATTTGTTGCTGCCAATAGGGATGGGTATCATTCGGTATTACTACTCTTACCAATACTCCTTATCGATCCGGTACTTTAACGGTATTCTTATCGGTTCTTTTTGTTATATAAAAAAAAAAGAAAAAAAAAATTTTTTAGAACACAATTAATATTGTTTTATATTTTGAAATGTAAAATAAATATACATAGCAAAAGAAAAAGCAATGCTTTAACAAAGCAAATAAAACATACGTTATGCAGAAGGGTGCAGGCTTTTGTGTTTTATATACAGAAGACATAGGACACCAAAAACAAAGTACAAACACATGGTCAAACAAAAAGTATACAATTAAACAAATATACAAATTATAGACCCAGTGCTTTAATTTCAGTAATGTCTGACATTACTGTTCAGGAGTAATATGGGCTAAAAAGACATATAATAAAGTCAGATTTAAAATAACACTGCATAGTTTATCATAGATAGATTAAAGATTCAAGAGCTGCGACAGATTTTCTCTTTGCCTTTTGTAGTTTGGTTCACATTAATGGAGCAATCGTCAGCAGGTTTATTAGACTGCTGCCTCTTTAAGACCAAATGCAGATCTATTCATTATTACGCATCATATTTTCTCCCAACTATTAACGCCCATACTTAATCCTATTGTATTTGTTATTTCCCCAGTTGTAGCCTGGTTTCATTGCTGTGATATCTGAGAGAAATTGGATTTAATAGGACTGCTTAGCGAATCAAAAGATCGATCTCCTAACTGGCACTGTATTGTGTGTTGTAACGTAACGTCTGCGTAACGGCGACCATCAGTAAACGTTATGGATACAAACAATATTTTATATTTTTTATTAAGCTGTTCTTGTCTTCACTAAAATAAAAATTAGGCCAATCAAAGGGAAGAGTGCTCTTACAAATCACGAGGGAGTGTTTGACCGCTGATTTTGGCTAACGTAATAGACTCGCTGTTTTTGCTGATGCTGAATCGTCTTTAGCATACAATACATTCATTACAAATGTAACTTTAAGTTAAACGTGTGTTTAAACTACACCTGGGGAAACTCAATTCACCTTCAGAGGCTCTGTCAGGGGCAGCTCAGTCTCTCCAGTAGGGTTGCAACTTGCAAGACACTACGTACTGCAGACAGATGCACTGTGCAGCCTGCCCAGGCTGCCCTGTGCTGCCACTGGTGAAATTTCGCGGGGGTCGCTGCCGTGCTAGTGATGGGTGAAACCATTGTGAGGGGGAGGGGATTCTAAATCGGCGATTTCTGTTTGAGAGGAGTTTGTTGCGGGTCTCATTGTCCTTCAACGTGTAGGCTATGAACATAAAATATCCTTAAAAAATATTATCTGATTTATAAATGGGGTGGCAGCAGGGGTGGCAAGACTGTATCCCAGGGGTGGCAGCTGCCACCCTTTGCCACCCCGTAGATCCGCCACTGACTAACAGTATCTGCAAATAAAAACTTAATGTGCTACTTGTTTCTTATATTCTATAAATAGGCCTAACATATTCATAATATGAATGGTTTATGTAAAAATTATAATTTTCTCATTTACTCACCCTTTTAAACTCCAATGATGCAAAATATAATATTTTAATGGAAATGAAATGTCTGTTTGTCCCTACAATGCAAAAGAACAGAATGGGGATCAATAATGAGGAACACCAATAGTCATAGTAAATGAAGGATAAAGGTAATTCATACGGGTCACATGGTTTAACCAGTTTTCTGAAGTGATTCAATTTGTTTCACCGTACATCTAGCAATTGGAGTCTAGTTTTTGATGCTTTGGTCTTATATCTTTGAGATTAGATGAAACGACTGGTGACTTAGATTAAAGGGATAGTTCACCCCAAAATTTTAATTATCCCATGATTTACTCACCCTGAAGCCATCCTAGGTGTATATGACATTCTTCTTTCAGACGAATACAATCAGAGTTATATTAAAAAAAAATGTCCTCGTTCTTCCAAGCTTTATAATGGGAGTGAATGGGGTCCATTTTTCTTAAGTTTTAAGTGCATCTATCCATCATAAGTGTCCCAAACTGCTCTGAGGGGTTAATAAAGGCCTTCTGAAGCAAAGCGATGCGTTGGTGTGAGAAAAATATCCATATTTAAAACTTTATCGACTTAACTTGTTTCCGCCAGACACCCGTACGCATCGATTTGCGGCGAAAGAGTAACACTTGAACTTGACGCACGACGTAATGACAACGTGGTTGCTCAGCCCTGTTTGTTTGAACCGCGAGAGGCATCTAAGCTTACACTACTCCTACATCTACGTCATACATAATAATACAGCTCAATCAATCAATCAATCAATCAGTCAATCAAGTGTTGCTCTTTTGAAGCAAGTCACCTACAGTGTACAGACATCTGCCGGAAGCTAGTTATTTTAGTCGATAAAGTCTTAAATATGAATATTTTTCTTTCAAGAATGCAACACTGCTTCAGAAGGCCTTTATTAACCCCCCAGAGCCATTTGGCACTCTTTTATGATGGATAGATACACTTTGATGGACTTAAAAAATGGTGCCCATTCACTCCCATTATAAAGCTTAGTAGAGCCAGGAAATTTTTTAAATATAACTCCAGTTGTATTTGTCTGAAAGTAAATCATGGGCTAATTTTCATTTTTGGGTGAACTATCCCTTTAATCGTACTGTACCTTTATGTTCCTTTTGGAGCTTGAAGGTTTGGTCCCCATTCGTTTTCCATTGTTTGGGCAAGCAGACATAATTTCTCCACAACAATATCTTAATTTTTCCTCCAAGAGAAAGAGACAACATAAGGTTAGGTAAATGATGAGAGAACTACCCTTTTTAGGTGAACAATTACTATACAGGTGTTCATCGAACAAACAATAGGCAAACTTACAGCTTCTTAAAGAATGAGTCCTTGCTTTTCTACGAAGTTAGCCTTCAGGAGTTGAACTACAATGACAAGGAAAACATAACGTAAAGAAGAGATACATAAAAAAAAAGAAAGTCTCAATAAAAAGAAAAATTAGAAAATGATCAACATTGTATTCTATTCATAGTCCATCTGTTATGCTGCTATTTCTGCAATGGTTTGAACACGCAAGTTCACATGTAATCACACAAGAATTATGAATTTTGATCATACCTCACGTATCTTTTGCTTCGATAAAGATTGGGACATGTGTCCGTTGCATATGCATAAACTGTGCATGACGGTAGCAAATACAAACCAAATGCAGTCTAAGTGTATGCTAACGAGCTCACAAGTATGCTATCATATTTTACTCGGTTACATTTCCATGATTAAAACATGCTATCCTGTCTTCTTCACTGGATCTTTATACTGTATGTTAATATTTAGACGTACTTGGTAATTAACAGATCAAATCAAAGACGTAGTTGCAAATAACAGCAGCAGATAATGGACGCTTTGAATCTCACGTTAAAATTTTAACCACACAAGAAAAAAAAAAAAAACATTTCACTCATTTTTTACGCAGATAAAGTTAAGGAAAATGTGCAGGTTGGATAAAAGTTTCTTACCCGTTTTAATGTGATGTGATGACAGTCTGTACAATGGGTTCACATTCCTGTGGTATCTTGCAGATTAGTCACTTCATCCGATTTACATCACAAAAACATCACTGGATGTTTAAAATGTAATATTTAAAAGTAATAGGTAGTTTACAAATAAAATAATAATAGGCAGAGCTGCAAAATGACCTCATGCAGATAAACTAAAATGTCTTCCTATACTCACATGTACATAGGAAAATATGGTATTATACTGTTAAATAACAGTGCCATACTGTTGCTTGTCAACACGCAATTTGAAGTGGCCAAGTTCTCACATAATGCATTGCAAAAAAAACAGTAACTTACAGTTATTACATGAAAACAGCATTTTGCTGATAAATTTCCATGTAAATTTACAGGATTTTTTTATAGTGCAGATGTGCATGTTTACAGGAGTTATGATGCATAAGATTGAATCTGTCTTGAGAACTAAAATCGGACTATCTACCATAATAATACAGCTCGCTCAATCGCTCAATCAATCAATCAATCAATCAATCAATCAATCAATCAATCAATCCTTATAGCGCTCCAGTTTTATAAAGACATCTGTTCTGGTGAATGTGACTTTTGTTTCAATACTTTACAGAATTTGACCCTCATGGTCATAATTTTTTACCTGGTGTCTTATATTAGTTAAAATGCTAAAATAAAATAAACTGGTTATTTAATTGTCTTTAAGCAGCACATTTCATTCATAACACGATAGCAGCCGTTTTTAAATGCACTGGTTTAGTGTCAGTCAGTTTTTATTTATTTTATCATTAAAATGACAAATGTTCTTGTAATATCTAATCAATATTCAACACCACTATACTAAATATTCTCATTACATATTCATGAAATTACTCAGCCTGATCAGAAAAGCATGTTTACTGCATTTAGTGGACAAAATTATGGTTTTAGCAGAAGAATACAAATGCCTTCAAACGTCTATGTGGGTTTAAGTTAAAATACCAGCTTATAGCAGCATGAATGTCCATCTTGATTTTTTCTGGTTTCGTGCTGTCAGGCTGTTAAACCAGTCAAACTGGTCTAAACAACACAAGTGACTAGATAGACTTTCTAACAGGGAATCATATTATATAAAATTAGGAGATACATTTCACACATTGTACAGTTTTTATGGCACAATTTGGACTTTTATAGGAATGAATTTGTGAAGTTCCTGAAGTATCTCTCACATATAGACAAGTATAGTGTAATAACTCAACAGGTTATTAATGTCAGGTCAAGTGCTCCATGTCATCTTCTGAGTGTGTTAACGTCATCTTTTCATCGGGAAGAGCTTTTTAGTGGATCAATGTTGAGCAGCTGCTCATTGAGAGACTCTCTCTATTAAAGTTCAATTAACCCCATTTAAGTCTCTGTCAAGCTGCCTTCAACAAAGCCAAACAAACAAAACAAATGAAGCAGTCAGCACTAGAGTCAGATTGAACAATCTCCACAATGGCTGATTAATAAAGCTTCTCTTGATTGTCAACTTGAGCGCTTTGTCTAATTACAGGTTGATTTAAAATCACATAGATTTGATTGAGCTTTGAATCATTTCCACAGCCGTCCATTCATCTTTTTATCAGACATAGAGCTGATCGATACGGTAGCAACATGTGATGTAAACAACACATAATTCAATGTGCATTGCTGCCAGGCTCTGAAACAAAGGCTTGTTTTGCACGGTAACTCTGTTAGTGTAGGAGGACATTCATTCTGACTGGATGGATGCCCGTTCAGAAAGCTGTGTTGTGCATCAGCCTTCGGCTAAAAGAGACCAAGATCATTTTTACTGTGAGAATACATTTCCCACAGAGCCACACCTCACACATTTCTTTCACACTTGTTCTCTTCCCTCTCACACACATATAGTCGTAAATACAGAATAAAGGATCTTGTAATCATGCAAATGTTTTATCTTTCCTTTTTTCCTGGAAATCTAATGTTTCCAAAGATAAATGTCTAAAATGCTATTTTAATAAACTACAGCTTTAAAATTGATGGAAATAAGCAAAGATGTTTAAATTTTTAAACACATAGAGGAGTTTTTCATCAGCTAGTCTAATAACATTATGGTTTATGAAAATGTAAACAACTAAAGATAAAAGATTAAGCCATGTATCAAAGTTCTAAAGTAAATCACACAATTACAAGCTTTGATTTAAACAAAACAAGTTTATGAAAAGTGCTTCTTTTAGTAAATGAACTAATCCTATGAAGCATTGCAAATTACTAAATCAAATCAGAAAAAAAATATGGTACGGTATTCATTATAAATAAATAAACAATATATTAAAAGTTAAATTTGTCAGCTTATTATGTCTTTCTCAATGCGTTATATGTGTGGACTGTTCTTCAATATGCAAAAGTTCTCTAATTGTTGAATCTCTCTTCAGGGTATTGGGTAGATTAATTCTTTTTTGGAAATCTTTTAATTAAAAACGCTGAATATGAGCTCATCTGCCTGCTATCTACAGAAAATAAAAGGGTTTTTTACATGTGGATTAGGTGACAGTAATACTTTTTAATGCCTCACACACTTTTGAGGGGTGGCAAAAAGTGCACTTGAAAGACAAATGCAAAATTCACAAGCCAGATGAAGCATTTGTCAGATATTTTCACCAAGGATTACTCTTTCAAGTTATCCTTGAGGGAATTCAGGTTAGGACTAAACCCAGAGCCGTACTAGAGTACATTCAGCACCTGACACAATTTGACTTTTGTTCTCCCTCTCTTCCAATGTTGTGTTGATGTAGATTCGGCTGTACGCCAGGCCTGACGCCATCCAGAGCGGATCGGGAGACTACGCTCTGCACATCACCAAGAGACTCCTGCAGTTTTACCAGGATTACTTCAAAGTCAAATATTCCCTCCCGAAATTAGGTAAGACCGGCGGTGAAATGTCTTCAGCTTTGTCTGGCTTCAGTGAAACGGCAATAAATGTTCTTCTCATGGGAAAGCGAGGGATTTTTCATTGCTTCATTTGTACTGCCAGTCGGTTCTGTGTGACTTCATGTTTTGTGTTCGTGTGAAGAGGTGAAGGAGTCTCAATAGCAACTCAGTTCTTGCATTTATTGATCCCAAAAGCATTCTAGGCTGTTTGTGGTTGTGTTTGGTGTTGGGAATTAGAGCACACACACACCATGCGTGTGGTGTTAAAGTGTGTGTAGTTTTAAGTGTGAGTGTGGTTGTGGTGGACTGGCTCACATCAGACTGTGTCTCGCTCCATTGGGTTCCTGTCAGTTCTCTGACTTCATTTGAATATAGCCATCAATCTCTCTAGGCGCCTGTCTGTCACTCTCTTCCCCCGCCTGCTCTCTTCCTCTCTAAATGTGTGTGTTTCATGTAGGCTGTGTATTTCAGTGCACATGTAATATTAATCATGTTCCTCTCTTAAACGCTCTCTGGGAAGCATTTGCTCTGCTTGCTAATAGGGTTAAGACCCTCTCAGTATTCACACACAGACTACATCTCAATGATTTTCTCTTTGAAGTTCTTTCATTCTCATTTTCACCTTCTAGTAAATCCAGCGTAAGCTATTCGCTGTGTTCGGGAACATGGCAGTCGGTCTGCTAGGTCTCATCCTAGACCAGCTAATATGTTTCTAAAACACAGCGACCAGCTTAAAGTCCGCGTGAACCGGAAGTTGCAAACGACTTTTCTCCAGTGTTGTGACGTATTTCCCAGTGAAACGGAATATTGAACAGAGGGCAGGGTTTTACTCTAGCGCTCCTCCTCTCCATCTCTCACTCATAACAGACTAACGGTTTGAGGGGAGTGGTTAAGCATTTCCCAACCCAAGCCGTCAAACCTACATCAGCAGAGAAGGAATGCCATTCCAGACCGGAAGTAACTTTTCACTTTGATTAAAGATTACGACGGCAAACAATTTTTTTCTGTGTATTAACTTGCACGGATTAATTGTTCACCACAAGACTAGTATGCGCTAACAAAGTAAATAGGGTCAATTTTGATTTCAGTTGGACTTCAAGCTTTTCCAGCAGGGGTTTCTAGGACTTTAAATCTGTAACTAAATCTGCAATTAAATCCTAAATATTTAGTGGTAAAGGACAATGTAGCATTCTTACTAATGTTAGTATGTATTACCTTGTGAAAAAGAAGTGTGCTTAAAATTGGCATGAAACAGAAGTCGCAGTAGTCTTTTCTTTCCTAGTGTGCTGTGTGATGAGCAAAACGCTTCTCAAACAAGAAGAAATGTAGAAGGGTACTTGATTTTGTCCTTCGGTAATTGATCGTTATGGTTTGCTATTGCTTGCAAACCTGTTTGTTTCTTTTGCTAAACGCAAAAGAAGATATTTTGAAGAATATGGGAAACCAAATTGACTTCAATAGTATGGAAAAATAGAAGTAGCTATAGAAGTCAATGGCACCCATCAACTGTTTGGTTACCCATATTCTTCTAAATATCTTCTTTTGTGTTCAGCAGAAGAAAAAAAAATCATACAGGTTTCGAGCAACTTGAGCAACGTTGGTTCAATCATAAAATACACAGTATCAAAAAAATAATATACTTAGTTTTCTTTTTAATAGAAAAAAAGACACTACACAAGACAGTAAATCATTTACACAATGTTCTGGGATGCATGTTCATTTATAGATCAGTTCATCTATAAATTAGTGCAGGAAAGTCTGTTTTAAGGTCTGTTTCTGTCTTTCCTATGGCCTCTGTCTTGACCACATGACCACATCTTTTGAAACCACATCTCCTCGTCCCAGTAATGAGTCTTTTTCATTACTGTTGCTCTATTGATTTACGTCCTGCAGGATCATTTCACTGAATCTTTTTAAACATGCTGAACCCTTTAATGAGGCTGGAGATTTTATTCACCTGCTAAAAAGATGGTCACGTCTGGCTGTTAAAATGTCACATCAAAGACGCTGCTTTTGCAAAGGAACAGTTTGTTTTCAACTCAGTTTGTGACCTTAAGATACTTTTGACATGTACGCATTAGTGTTGCTTGTCACTACTAAACTGGGGGGTGAGATGGTTTCAGCGTGAAGTGCGGCTTCATCTGAGAAATGATGTGGACGTAATGAATGCGTCCGTTACGTAAAGACACCATCTGTGTGTTGAGTGTTGGAGCAGTTGCAGCCCCTCTGGTCTCCAAACAGGGACATTCTGTCTTTCTGCTCATGCAAACGAGAAAAATACAGAGAAATGAATTCAGAGCGTACAGGTTAAAGACGGCACGCTAGGAGCAGATCACATTCAAGTCCTTGAAGCACCTCACCTGATGTGTTTTAAAAGCTTGTTACAGCATTTTAAAGCTTCCTAACACTTCGGATTTTAAGGTTTATGTAGTCTGAGAGATTTTAGGCCATTTATTTTGTTCCTTCTTTGACTTAAAGACTAAAGCTCTTTGTATCCGCGGCTCTTGGCATGTGATTCGTCGCTAATGGCATAACGATTTCTTTCAGAAGAAACAACGACACAAACCGCAACACGACCCATTCATCAAAGTGGCCTATTGTTCACCCGCCGAATCTGAAGCAGAGTCCAATTAGAGCAACTTAATCAGAGCTGCCATTTACTGTGACTGGCAAATAAGAGACAAAGAGCCACTTTCTCTCTTTCTCTGTTCCTCTCTTTCATTCACTCTCTCTTTTAAAGAGGGCGAAAAACTGAATGACAGTAAAAGGATTCAAAGAATGATGCAAACCAGGGGAGAAAATGGACTCTGTTGTCGGGTAGCAGTTAATACCTTCATATGATGATCAGAAACCGGTTTCATGCCTTTGACGCAAAAGCTTCCAGAAGCTTCCTCATCAGTGAAGAGTCACATGCAGAATGATAATAAGATGAAGAATCAGAGCGGAGTGTGTCTACATCCATTTAGCTTTCATTACATCAACAAGTGTCTTCAGCTGCAAGTATCAAACTGTCGGATGCTTCTGGGAGTTGTTGTGAGGACGCTCTTTAGGTCCCAGTGAACAGAGAAATAATCAAATCTGTCATAAGTGAGCATTTGCAGGCGCTTTTATTTAGACATTTCACCCCTGCAAATTTGTGTGCTGCAAAACACATTTGATGGCTAATTCTCAGATTACAATCAAATTCTAGAGAAAACAAGAGCTGTCTGGTGCTCAAACATTGAGTCAATTTGTATATCAAATGAGATGCTGTTCCGAGTGAGATGATAAAATGGTCTCTTCAAATGGTGGTTGAAAATAAAGCCCTTTGAGCAAGAAATCAGCAATAGGGAACTGAAGAAATTCTGATTCTTAGAACACTAGCCTATTGCTAATTGCACAGTATACTTATTTTTATAGATTTTTTTAAACATATGTGCAATGATAAAAGTTATTAAATGTAGCATGATACATGTGTGGCATCCAATTAATTAAGAACTATTTTAAATATAAAATTAAAATTATTTAACATGAAAATATAAAATATTATTTATATATATATATATGATTTTAATGTATAATATATATATATACAAAACTATTTATATGAATATTATTTTATATTATAATACTGTATGTATTTAATTACACTATTTAATTGTGTATTGTAATTTATAATTTAATATGATTGTAATAATTTAATATATATTAATGTATTAATAATATCAAATAATCGATCTGATAATTGTAATTCAATCAATCAAGTGCGAATATGAGCAAACGAGAATAAGAGTTGATTCATTCAACACGCTGGAAGGTCAATTGCATTGCATTGAGGTTGCATTTGATATTCTAGATATTTTATTCAGAAAAAGGTGCATACTATGTACTATTTACTGCAGAAAAAAATGATATGCCATTGAGAATCTATCCTTAATGTTAAATTTCACTTAAAAGTGCTTCATCACTGTCATATTTTTTCATTCTCATTTAAAATTTGACAGCTGTTTGAGTCGATATGACTGTAATGGAGCACATCATCTGTTTGTCATAATAAAGAGACAGTGTGAGTGGTTGAAGTAGCATTTAGCACGTCCTTTGAGAGGGACGCGTTACACATTGATCTACAGTAAGTGCTTCTCAGAAAGAGATCAATGATCTATCAAGAAGAGGCCGAGTTGCTCCAGACTCTTCTTAAGCCTGACAGCAGAATCTGAGTGACAAATACGGATGAATGCAAAAGGAAATCCAATGCGTGACAAATGTGGACGGGTTCATTTTCCTTTGCTGTTAAAACCAGAGAAGGATCAGCGGTGTGTGTGTGTGTGTGTGTGTGTGTGTGCGTGTGTGTGTGTGTGTGTGTGTGTGTGTGTGTGTGTGTGTGTGTGTGTGTGTTGACACCGCAACTAATCAGACCAATCAAATCCCAGTGTCATTCATTGGCTGTTATTCCTTTTGAACTTCCTGCATGTTGATCCAGGAACAAGTTCCTCTTGGCTGAATCTCGTAAAGCCTAGAGATCAGATCCAGCTCAGAATCACACATGTGACCTTCAGATTTATTTAAACCTACTGCATGATGGTAATGATGACATTTATCACAATCACCTTTGCCCCCCATCCTCACCCCTCCACTTTATGAGATTACAGTGAGAAGAGAGCATTCTGGGTAATTTCATGTCATGGGAGATCGGTAACAGTGCCAGAGCTGGAGAGATCAAACTATATGAATTAATCTGAGAGAATGAGACATTAAAGACTGACAGAGGAACGTCTGAGCATCTTTCAGATACAGTGTTTTCTGAGGTGAGTGATTGATTTTGAGGAGGATGAGACTGTTTTTTATTTCCTTGTTTTGAATGAGTTCATTTCTTCGCTCATTTTTGCAGTTCATGTCCTCTGCAAGGACATCTTTCACTGCTCTATTCTAACCATCATTATTTATTATCAATACAACTGTGACACTGCCATTTCTCTTTTAGTTTGCTTCATCTCGCTCTTATTTCTTTCTTGCTCGCTCTTTCAGTGTCTTTCCTCCCTCAATCCTGGAACACAAAATCCACTCATCATCATACTTCTACAAAAACTGAAGCATAAGCTGCACTTTTAAATACCTATTTTTTGTCTCGATCGCTATCTCTGTGTGATTGTTCTGGATTGGGCCCTTAATACAAAAAAATCCCAAGGATAATAGTAATCTCTTCTAGAATTCATTAAAGCTAATCATCAAGGTCGGACGAGGGGCGTTTTGAAAGCGCCCGCACCATCAATGTGAAAGTGACGGTCATAAAACTGAAAGGTATTTCACTAGAGATGAAAAATGAGGCACATTATTAAAGAATCACAAAGCCGCCGTATGTCTGATGAATGTTAACAGAGTGACGCTCTCCATCCCTCTTCTTTTACTGAGGAACAACGTATAGAGTGTTTGCCAAGTGTTTCTCAAACCTGACCTTTGACCCTTCCAGGTCTTCTATATGCTTACTAGTGTGCTTTTCAAGAGAAGGAGGTTCAAATTCATTTATTTTAACAGCATTTCCGTTATTTTAAAATGTGCCATTATGATTGATGAGCTCATTTTGATCATAGATCGCTCCTTATTAGAGCACAAAATCATAATCCTCATCACAAGAAACAGAAATCTCCATTTCTCGATTCGTCTTGTATGAAATAAAAAAATCCAACCATTATTAACTTTCTTTTCCTCACATTTTAATGAATAATTTCCCAGCACTGACTGAGAGCTTTATGTTTTTTCCATTACCAGCCTCTCAAAGCGAGAGCTGATTCACAATGCACTAATACGATAAGTGTGTGTGACGGGGTCTGTTTTATGTTGCTGTTTATCATAGAAAGTTATTAGATCACACAAGGTCACATGATCAAAGGAGACGTCTTGACACATGAGCTGTCACATTTATTTTTTGGATGGTGCTAATAAACCTACAGGTGTCTGCAACTTCTCTATTAATATTACATGAGCTTTGCTTTGCATTTCAATACGAGCTAGAAGCCTTCATCATCTACATATAACAGCGAGAGCAGTTGTTATCCAAAAACACAAGTGTGAAAATATGTCATTAAATCTCTTCCAAAGTCTGGTGAGAAGCTGCTTACATTCACCGACATCATAGGCACGTCCCTAAAGGATGGGAAATTTTGACTATGAATTATTTATTTTATTATTTATTGCATAATAATACATTGATTTAATGATATTTGTGTTATTATATTTTTTTTTATTATTATCCACATTAACTTTTGTTGTGTTTTTGTCATTTTTATATATTTTTGAAAATATTTGCATTTGTATTTTTATTTCAGTCTTAGTTATAGAATTTCAGTATATGTGGTTAAACTAAATTAAAAGCTGGAATAATTTTCTAGTTGTATTTTATTTTATTTCAAGTAACAAAAATGTTTTTTATGGATTTAGTTTTAGTTACTGTAATGATAACCCTGCTCAAGACTGTGAATATATACTTACTAATTAAAATGGACTATTTTTGTCAATATTTGTGTATTGTTAAAGCTTGTTAGTGCATCATGTTCTTAGCAATATACTAATGTCAAAATCTTCAAGAATTAATTTACTTTGGTTGTCATGAATACAGCGCAGTATGAAGAGTGATCCAACGTTTCCACAACCTTGCAATATGTTGTAATTTTTCTCACTTGTCATTTCTTGCATCGAGTTTTTCATTTTCTGCTTTCAGAACTCTAGGAGCAGCAGTGTGACTGTATTCAGAGAAACACACTGACCTTTAGTGTGTTTAATCACAGCTGTGTGTGTGTGTGTGTGTGTGTGTGTGTGTGTGTGTGTGTGTGTGTGTGTGTGTGTGTGTGTGTGTTCGGCGTGATGAAAGCTAGAGCCGTGTTTCGCTCTTTCTGCTGAGTTTGGCTCTTGCTTAGTTTGAAGGCCGAGGGCGATGTCACAGGCCTCGTGTCTCTTCATCTATCAGCTGCTTTCTGAAATCTACAGCCTCTGGTCTCTATCGATTCTGCACATCATTTTTGTTCGCCTCCTGCTGAGACTGAAAGCTGAAGCTGAAGCCGAGAAGGAGATTCAGAACAGCAAGGAGGAACTCGGCTGTTTCCTTTAAAAAGATTAAAAAGGAAGTTTGCTGATGGTTGAGAGATCCAGACATCAGATCATACTGAAAACATACAGCAGGAGAACACGACTGTGATGTTTCTGGCAGCTTGTGATGTCAGTTGAGTCTGTGTAATCTTTTCTCCAGTGTGAGCGTCTTTCCCATAATCATCATCTATGATTATGACTGATATATTCTGTCTGTGCTGCAGGTGTGCTGTAGCTGCTCATCACTTGCTGTTTGACTCAAATTTACTGTCTCACCTTCAAGTCGAGATCAAGAAGATCAAGTTCTTACCCTCCTGAACAGGCCATAGACCAGCTAGTTCAGACTGGTTTATGCTGGTTAGTGCTGGTGTGGTCCGTCCAGTCAATAAATTCTTTCTGGGTGAACACCAGCATCCAAAATAAGTGACGTGAAGGCCAAGTACGGTAACCCATACTCGTAATTTGTCCTCTGCATTAAACCCAACCAAGTTTAATGTGTGTTACCAGTCTGACACATTACTGGGTTACCAGTACTCTACCAGGACTCTCTAACCATCAGGCCACGACTGCCCCCGTACAAATACAACAAATGCTGGTGATCTATTGCTGGTCTTTTCACACTAACTGAAAAGTAACAGTTAAAAAAATTATATTGAAGGACCATGCAAATATCATGGTATTTGGTATATATTTGTAATCTTTTTGATGCCAAGGATCCCCAAATATGCTACAATTCACTGTTAATATTGTGGCTACATTTAATGAAAGACACAGAAATGAAAACACAAACAAAAATAGATCTGGCCTGAAGTCGTGTCCTTCCCATCACCCCTGTGCATGTGTGTGGACACAAAACACTGTATGCTGTGTAATTACAAGTGTTTATTTTGTGTGTGTACATGTGTATGCATGTGTTTGTGAAGCGTGTGTGTGTGTGTGTGTGTGTGTGTGTGTGTGTTTGTGAGCAGAATCACTGGCTACGATTACATGCAACCAAATAATCCATTAGTAATCAGATTGACGGCTCAATTGGACTGCAAAGCCTTCATGTAAACACCTTAATCGATCCGAATGAAATTTCGATCAGATTGAAAGGGATAGTTTATTCCTTTTCTAATCCAATCGAGAGGACATGTAAACACTTATTCGGATTGAAAACCGAAACTGAAAGGACTTTGCATGTGCAATGACGTAGAAATAGCGTAATGATGTATGACGCACACACATACATTTTTTACATTTTATGTACATATACTTATTATTTTGCACAAACTGTTTGCAGGTATGATTTTATCAGTGGCCCTGGACCCCTTTTTGAAAACCCCTGGTATATGATAATCATTCAGCACCATGAGGCATCGCCTGTTTCAGGGATCACTGTACATGGTACCAACACAGAGTGAGGAAAATGAACTGTATTGACTGCACACTAAAGAGCAAACACCCTACTGAGTGAGTGTAAATGATTTTGACCTCTCCGTTAAACACAAACGAGTGTCACGCTGTCAAGGCTCACGGTTCTGCCGTCACTCCAGACTTCTGCCACTGTAATCAGTTTCATATTGTGTATGTGGTGGTCAGTGTGTTTGGAGTTTCACTCACTTTTGTGTTTGACTGCAGAATCTCGTCTTCATTCCTATTACAGGTTTAATTCAGCCTCAGTTTGTGCCGTAGATCAAAGTCATTTGTCTGAGAAAGAAACGCTGTCACTGGTTCAGTCAGAGTTGCACTGGAGACTCATTCATCACCTGTAGGACAGCGGGCGCCTCGTGCTGATTGGACATTTAGGATCAACTATTAAGAGAAAGAGAGAAAAATATATAAACTACAGAGCTGTGCCTTTATAAATCCTTCATTTATCCACACATCTACCCATCATAAAAATCTGTAGTTTAATGGCCATCTGTCTGTTTGTGCTGATATATGAAGCTCTATGGAAATGATGGAAGATGATGGTATTTAAGTATTTATGGTCTCTTTAAATTGTTTTTCGGATAAAGCCCCTCAGACGGACAGGATGCTGCTAAAGAGGGATTTTGGGGCTCAGTGAGCAAAGCAAAGTGAAAAACTCAAGAATCCATCCGCTCACAAATAGCAGAAGGCGTCTGATTTTATAATGCGCATTAGATCTGGACAAACTGGCTCTTGACTGACTGTTCTGTTCAACTGACTGTCCAATAAAGTGTGATGTAATCCTGTAATTGGATTGATTATGACAGAGAGGCCAAATGACACGCCGGCCGTCACACTGTAGGAGCACGCAAACACAACACACACACGCACATATTGCTGTTGTCACAATGTCACTAAACTAAATTACTACTTTAGATTAATCTAATTCTTCAATTTGTTGAATCTGACCACCAAAATTCACCAAAAAGATGCAAAAGTGAATTCATCATTGTTCATGTTAATGGGCCAATGACAAATAAGAGTGTTAAATCTGTTAAAAATCTACTTTAGAAATGTTAGTTTTGAAAAGAATAAATTTAATCACAATAAAAATGCCATGTGGTGTAACCATCAAGTAATAATATATTTTCCATTCTCTTTTTTTTTTTAAATATCAAAATTAATTCTAATTCAGAAATTAAAAACATGCTTGTATGAATTGCAATGTTCTGTTTAAATGTCACTTACCCAGCAACAGTTTCAAGTAACGCACCAATAAGATTGTTTGATTGAAGGTGTCCACCCATTTTTAAAGCAATGATTCACTCTGTTGTCTAAGATTGTTCTCCACTTCACACAACACACATCAGCTTAATATCATCTGAAACTGATTGACAGGTGGAACATGTACTGAAATACTCCTGAGTTTCAGACGTGTTGATGTGAGTTTAATGTTCAGTGCTTTAGAGATGAACTACATCAGCAACTGCTTTTAATTAGTCTGGCTTTGAGAGTAATTTTCACACTCTTCTCACTCTCTGTTCATATTCTGTAGTGTTCTCCTCATATCTGAGGTGGGTTGGAGTCTCACTGGATCTGCAGTGAAGTTACTGATTTCAATCACGTCTCATTTACTGCAAATATGCCATGAAATGAGAGTTTGAGCAACAACACAATCAGCTCTTCTGTCTCGTCTGGGCTGGTTTTATTTGCCCGCTGATTAAAACTTCATGAAAGCTCACATTCTTCAAACAAGCAGTTTTAGGTGAACATTTTCAACCGAGAGAGCGTTTAGTGATGTTTTTTCTGTACAAAGCACTTTTCTGTTTAAACAAAGTTCCTCCCCGCAGAGTTTGTTCCTTGGGCTTTTTCCTTGGGGTGTGTTGGTCGATTCTTTTATAAAATGATTAAAAAATAGCAGGGTCTCTTACTACAGTTGCTCACTGTATGTGTAAGTCACCTCCAGCGTTATTGATCGAACACTTTCTGCCCTAATAGTGTTTATGAGTGTTTTCATGTGCATTAGTTGAATATCCAGTATTTTTAGACTGAACTCTCAGCTGAATGTAAATGCTTTTGTGCTGGTTTACATGAATAGAGAAGATATGTCTCAGTTATTGAATCTTTTTATGTTCATACAAATATTAACACATAGTAAGAAATTTGCTGATGAAAAAAGCATTTGAAAGACAGAGGACGTTTCAACCAAACATTTCAATCAAATAATCCATTAGTAATCGGATTGACGGCTCAGGGAAGGGGTTAGGACTTTAGGATTAAACATCTTAATCGATCCGACTGAACTCGATCCGAATGAAATTTTGATCGGATTGAAAGGGATAGTTTATTCCTTTTCTAATCCGATCGGGAGGACATGTAAACACTTAATCGGCTTGAAAACCGAAACTGAAAGGACTTTGCATGTGCAATGACGTAGAAATAGCATAATGATGTATGGCACGAGAATGAAAATTCTCCTTTGACTCAGCGTCTGTGAAGTGGAGCAACGTCTCACCAGTCCTTGTTTCGGATTTCCATCCACAGATGACTGGTTTTGGGCGCGGGAAGGGCTATTTTTACTGTGTGATAAATATAAGCAACATGGAAAAACAGTTAATATACTCTTTGTCTCCAAATGACGGAAACGGATATTAAGTCTGCTGTTAAAAACGTAAGAGAATGGTTATTATGTGCAAACAGTGGGAAACTATATTCGTGCAGTGTGCACGTCAAAAAATCTATTCCGATTCGAAGCTTGTGACATAAACCCGCACATCAAGTTACCTTACCACTTTGTTTAGCGTTCATGTAAACACTACGTTCGGATTCATCAATCGGAATGAATTAAGTCCGATTGAAACTAAAGTTGTGCATGTAAACAGAGTCACTGAGGTTTATTCCCACAGCATTGTCAGTCAGTTGCTGTGTGGTGATATCACAGCGCCATCGGGAGAAAGATGGAGAGAGAGACAATCGTGCAGGATGATGAAAGATGGAGGGGAAAAGAGCGGGTATGTTTGGATGGACTGAAGGTGAAAGCTCGAGTGGATGGGGTGAATGAGCTCAGGTCCGGTGAGCAAGGATGACTGTCTTTATGGTTTTAATTGTCTCGACCCTGAGAGGGCAAACGGCCGGCCCTGACCAATCACAGCACTCTATCAGCCTGAAGCTACAGCAGCTAAATCTATAACACACTGCTATAAAAAGAACATCACACACACTAAACCCTGATGAAACAATGAGAGAGCAATGCTGACCGCACTGTCATCAACTCAAAGACTGATAAGACAAGCTTCAGCAAACTGTACTGTTCAAAGTCTGAAACTGTTCAGCTAAAATTAATGATTTGTTAATGTGTGAACGAGCACCTGACATAAAGATTCGAAGGGGAATTCATGTGTCTAACTGGCTGTGTGGTTGGACTGAATCAGCCAATGAGCAAGCAGGACAGGTGATTTTTAGAGCACTTTGTGTAGTGTTGTATATATATATATATATATATATATATATATATATATATATATATATATATATATATATATATTATATTTGCTCTCAGCTGCTTTCAATTGAATGCTGCCGTTTTGGTTTTGCAAAAGTTAACATGCTAAACTACAATATTTAACTAAAAATTTCCCCTGATAATTTTTTATTTTTTTTTTGCTTTGGAATAATAATCAATGTTAATAATTCATCTGAATTGAATTTGTTTCTATTGTAAGTATCATTAATAATGGATAGAACTTAATATGAAGTAAATATTCAATATAATATTTTTTTTAGTATTTAAATGTATTAAATATGATTTGATTTTTGAAACAATATGTTGTCTTGTATCACGCTCAATATCTTCTCAAACAGTATGAATGCGTCTAGATACCATTCAAAAGTTTAGGGTCAAGATTTTTTATTTATTTAAGGAAATTATTTATTTTTCATCAAGAACGTATTAAATTGATCAAAAGTAACATTTACAAGTTGTTACAAAAGATTTCTATTTCAAATAAAGGATGTTGGTTTGAACTTGATATTCATCTACAAGTGTAGCTGCTGCAAATTTAGCTTTGCCATCACGAGAATAAATTCCACTTTAAAATATATTAAAATAGAAAACGGTTAGTTTAAATTGCAATAATGTTGAAAAATTTTGACCAAATAAACTGCAAGCAAAAGAGCTTATGTGATATTTGGGGGTCCATGACATCATTTTGGTTTTACCAAAAAAAAAAACCTTTTTCATATAGAAAGTCGGAAATTCATAGTTGATAACAATGAAGATCACTTAAAAGACGGATCATGTGGTTCACAAAATATCACAACTACTCCAGCACAGCACATTAAACTCTTAACAGGCTATGAATAATTAGCTCTTTAGCTTGTGTTTTGTGATTTATACACCAAACAGCTCATTGATTTCACTCATCAAGAAACAATCACGGCCAATCTGAGCATAAAATGAAGAATCTGAGGTTAATAATGGATAGAAACTCAATCCAAAACTCCCTAAACATGAAGTCAATTACTATATACAGTCCGTCACAATATCACTGACACTACTAGCAGAGATCTGTGAGAGTTTGAAACCAAGCGAAGTCAAACGAAAGACCTTAAGGGCCGAAGCGTCAGTACATATATGTTGAAAGCGCTGCAGAAAATAATTGAATCACTCAGGAAGTTGAAGCAAATAATCAGGCTAGTTAGATTCGAGAGTAATTATATTAATCATTTCATGTGCCGTGTGTTATTAGAACAAGCGTCCTGAGAGTCAAAATAAACTGGTGTGCTTCTGTACCGAAACAATTTCATGAGGAGTCGTGCTTTTAAAACAGCTCCAAAATACCTCAGAAACTGTGATAAATATAGACATAATTGAACACTTCTGCAGATCAAAGCACAAACTGAACTGAGTACAAGGAAAATATCATTTAAAGATGTGTTACTAAAACACTGAAGGGGAGTTTTTCCTAATATACTCAGAGAAAGGTTTGAGATGCTGAACACGGTTTCAAATAAAGTATGGTGAAATTTGTCTTATTAGTGGCTTGTTATTCTTTCCCTTTTTCTTCTAAATGTGTCCTTGTACAAGAATAATTATTCAGTCTAATGAATTAGAAATTGAGTATAAATCAATATTTGGCTTCAGTTGATCACAGACAATTTTACAAAGACAGAAGCAGTCTGAAGTGAACATTAATTGACTCTGAACTGGTTTCACAAATAGGTTTTGACTAAATAAGTATATTTTATCATTGCCAATTCAGTTCTGTCTGGGGTTTAAATCTCAGATTTAAAACCAGCTCCAATATTAAACACTCATAGACTGCATCATTTCATATAAAGATCATCATTAAGATATGAACAGAGATAGTCTTCTCTCAGATTAGCCCAAATAACACTTGACCTCTGCAGTTCTTGTCTCAAACGATGAATTCGCACGTGGCGCTGTGGTCGTTCTCCTCGAGGCTCTTTTGTTTTGACTCTAATGAACTATTTCATACTTGCTTAGCTTGACTGTTGCCTTGGGCTACAAATATTCCTATTATCATCTTCTCTGAGATCATATTAAGTGTCTGTAGTTCTTCATAATTCTCTCTTACAGGGCTATATATCAGTCTCACCCTCTTTTCTCTCGGTCTGTCTCTCTCTCTGTCTCATAAACTGACACTCAGAGCGCTGTGACATTATTCTGGGAGTTAATTGCTAGTTTTGTGTTAATTCTGTCTCAGTTTCTCTGATCCCTGTCTGTGTCCTCACTGACCTTTTCCCTTCAAATCAAATCTCGACGTGTCATTTAGAAGACGTCAGATTTGCACGTCGATCTGCCGATCAGATTGCAGGATGAATGACCCACTACTGCATTCCAGCAATAATAAAATGGCCATAAAATAGCAAACTCCTTTGTCTTGCTAAGGCTAATTTCAGAGCTAGCATTTTATGTCTCCGAAATATACACAAATATTATTTTCACGCTTTTTTCCCCACAAAGTTTGTTTGGAAAAGACACACAAGAAATATATTTTGCTCACAAGATATACCTTGATTTTATTTTATTTTTCTTCACACATCTCATATTTTATCTCAAGTTCTTTACTGACACTATTGTCTCCTTGCTAAAGAGGTACGCTAACAAAAAAAAAAAAAAAAAAAACACTTTATTATGGAAATTATGTCACAACTGAAGGACAATCCTTTAAAAAAAAAAAAAAAAGAAATATAAATTTTCTAAATAATAATGACATATAACTGTCTAAATACATATTAAAATGTAACCATAGTTTTACAACATGCAGTAATTCAGATTTTTATTTGTATAATGATGTTTCATAGCCACATCGAGATGTTAGGTCTGGGAACTCACCATTGGCAGGGCTCAATCCGAGGGGCGGGATAAACGGTTGTCTTTCAATTTCCCTCTGCACGCAATAGGATAGCGCTACAACAAACCAGAGCGTTTTCCCACCAGCGGAGCTAGTTGATAGATTCAACTTTTGCCGTATCTGGGCGGCAAAACTCTGAACACATCTTCCTTTTTTAAGATACTTAAGTGCTGTTCTTTGTTCTTTTCTCAAAGAAAAGCTTAACTCCAAGTCGTCCTGAGTCGCGGTCAAAGCCGATTCGAAAGACTGTTCGCAGCAGCAGCCATTCTTTGTTTTCAAGTAGCAGGGAACCGTCGCAACTCTGTCGTCATTATGTTAAGCCTGCCCGCCGACTCTATACACGATGTGATTGGCCTGACTAGAGTTTGGTTTTTCCAGCTCGAAAGCCAACGGAGAGTTGCTAGACCACCCTGGCTGCAAAATAAAATTTGTAGGCTAGATGTTTCATAGTTTAAGCCTGAAAGTCTGTGACTGGGATAACAGTAGCCGCGTTTCCATTACAGATTTGCGCAAATGTTTTGCGCTATTATCTAAATATCGATAAAAAACTATTGCGAAATGACGGCGTTTCCATTACCGATGTTATGCAACTAAAACATCCTTTTTTCTCTCGCGATAAGTCATTCCCAAAATCACGGCAACTGACGTTGGTTTATATAATATCACAGCCACCGCATTAGACATTATTATTATTAATGAAAGGAGACGTGGCGTGTTATCCAAGCATTAATGGCAGGGAAAGACCCTTATAATGCGAACGACACATGGAGTTTCTGGGTGTTTCGCCCTCATTTCTGCTCCGAGGTTTTGATTGTGGCATTTCTTTGAGATTTAGAATCCAGTATTCCTATAGTCTAATTATTATTATTTTTTAATGAATTTAATAAAGAACTCTGTCTCGTATTCTGTCCAAACGATCCATAGGCTATTTTGTGTCCATTCGTTTTTCCTTTTTTTAACCCGTAATTGAAAAACGAAAAATGAACGGTTGTTGTCTTTTTAAAACGCAAAGTGGAACACCAAAATTTTAATTTGAACTGGCTACACCAGCTGCTGCGCAAAAAAGTAAATATCGAAGAATTTTCAGATGTTTGTTTATGACTTTTTGCCCCCTTATTAAACATTTAAAATAGTCACAAATTAATATGGAAAACATGTCGATTTTACTGGTTTTCTAAGGCCAAATTAGAACCTGGAATTGATGTTTTTCCCGCAGTGCTGAATGAGAAGAGCCATTAATATTATTAATAAACTATTGTTTTGGCTAAAATCACATCTCCATATCCGCTGTTAAGCAGATGCGCTTTTAGAGAGAAATGCACCTTTCGAATTACAAAATCAGAAGGTAAGCTTTCGATTCGAATTTGTTCGTTTTAAAGTGGACATTTCAAGCTTTAGCCTATATTTGTTTCAGTTCTCGCGCTCCAGTTTACGGAGATCATGAAAGTGCGTCTGATTGTTTTCTTTTACTTTACACAAGCACAACGTTTTATTTTGTTCTTGTGAGTTTACACAAATAAAAGTAGTTGAGAATAATGTATTATTATTTTCTGTATGACCAGAAATGATAGAGTATTTTTAAGTTGTTTCCACTGTTGATAGGAAAATGCAAGTGTTCGCGACCGCGCCTCCGTGCCATGCAGTGCGCGCTCCACACTCAGCTTTGTTCTTTTTTTGCATAAAAGCGTCCTCTAAATATAGCCTATTAAATGTTAAAATAAAATAATATAAAATAATTGTTAGGCCTATTTGCGTAGCTATACATGGACCTCAAACACACCGCGTCTTCTAAGTCAGGTGACTGTAAATGCGCAAAAACTGTTTCCATTGCAGTTTTGCGAAATATTCCTTTTTCGAATTGCCTGAAAAACCACCTCATGAGAGCGTAAAAACTTTTTTGCGATAAACGGGAGTTTTTGCGAAATTGACGTGTTTCCATTGAGCGTATTTTTATTTCGCAATTTCAATTTGCGCAATTTGAAGGGTAATGGAAACGCGGCTAGTGAAACAATAATGTCTAAGAATAACACATATGAAAACTGGCAAACATAAATAATGAAGACATGATACCATTTTTTAAAGTAAAACTGGCAGAAGTTGAAATAACACTTCTTAACCATCTTCAAGAGGTGTTTCATTAGTATATCATTAAAGTGTGTGGCCTGATTATTGCTGAAACACACACACGTGAGCAGATCAATCTGGCTTCACTGTGTCTCATGTCTCCACCATCTGCGAGACTCTCGTCCATATGTTTCTCTGTCTCACTTTTGCCCCTCTTCCCTCTCCGTGTCCCCGTCTCTCATTAGCATGTCCCTCTCAAGAGCTCTTGTCCTTCTCACTCTCGAGTGCTCCTCATCTCTTCCCTCTCCTCTTTTCCTGAATCAGTTTTTTGTGTGTTTTCATCTCCATCTCACTTGTCAAGTCCTCTTGTCTTTGCGAGCGATGTGACCTGGCCTCTGTTCTCTGAGGAGAGCGGCTGTTGAGTTACAGAGCAGAAAGTTTTGTGGACTTCACTGTGGATTTCTCCGCCTGTCCGTTTCAAGGCTCAGGGTCACTGGGGTCCTCTGGAGGTCGACAGGGTCGAACCTTCGTCTCGCTCCCGTGGCTTTTGACAGCTCTACTGCGGTCAGCGCACATAAACGCTTTGGTTCTGCATGTTTAGGCTTGTATCTCGTCCTCCCTTGAAGACAAAGACACTGATTCAAAGGAAACTCTCGTTCCTGCATATGTGTGTGTGTCGTCTAATCTTTTTCATGGCTGTGAACGAGTGTTGTTCGTGTTTTCCCACTCCTCTACAACAATAATAGACCTCTCCAGATCGCTCTTCACTCCGGGGGATTGTCAAATACGTGCTCTGAAAACAGGGTTCTTTCTCACCCTGGCGATGAGTCTCGTCGCCCTCCTCACTCAGCGTTTGTCTCAAGAGCCACTCCAAATATTTATCCTCCGATTCCAAGGTTTTATTCTCACATTTACTGAACTAACAAGACACAATTTCACATTTTGTTTTTCAGATTATTTTGCCATTATTAGCAGATATTTTGTTGTGCTGATGAAAAGCTTTTCTAGTCTAAGTTTATGCACAACTAATACCAGCTAGGCCTTATGCCACAATTTTTTTATTTTCCTTATAGGAAGATCCAGCCAAAACTAGCTTAAGGTGGTAACAGATTGTATATGGTTTCTAACTGGTCCAAGCTGATCATTTATTGATCTTCTGTTAGTCCAGGCTGGTTAAGATGGTTGATCAACTGGATTGGTAATTGGTCTGATTTTGGACTGGTAGACCAGAATGCAGGATGGTGCTGGTAGACTGCTGTGGAAAAATCAGCTTGACAAGCTAAAACTGGCATTGAACTGGTTCCTGGTTCTACAAAAACAGTGATTTGAACTTATATTTGATTATATTATCACCAGAATCATTATAAGTGATTAGACCTTAAACTCTCATTCAAACCGTTTGAGTGAATCAGTTATTTTGGACGTATATTGAAATGAAGGAAATATGGATTAACAGATTCAGCTGGATCATCAATAAACAGTTTTTCCAAAAGTCCATGCATCAAAATAAATATTAGCTAAATACTGCAATCATACCCAAGTTTTGATGTGAGATAAAATACTTTGTCTTGCTTAGCTAAATCCTGGTACAAATTTGTCCCCAAAATATGGTTAAGCAGGAACACGCACACACAGACTAACAGCAGGTTCATGTCAAAGTCATTCAGTGTGAATCGTGACATTGGAGTCGCTCTAGAAGTCAAACAGCTAAAATAGCTTCTTTCCCTCAAAACTCTCATACATATTTAACAAAGAGCCTGAATTACACCAGCTTGACATACACTGAACCGGCAGGGTTTTTGTCCTTTTCATTTTTTTACTTTTTCTTCCAGACTCTTGCTCCATTTCACGCTAGTTTCCTCGTTTACTCTGTCAGAAGCCTTCTGGACCCACAATCCCTCACGGCCTGAAAGTGCTCAAGCATGATGGGTGCACAGGTGCTCATGTATCCATCCATCCACATATTCTCTTTCTCTCTCTATCCTTTTTTCGCTTATTTATTTATAAATATTTTTTTTTACTCCTATTACATCTTAGTCAGATGGCGTCAATCTGTTTACGTTGCTGAAGTATTTGAACTTGTCAATGTTTCACAAAGGGCAAATTCTCTTTTTTTAATGTTTTAGTTTGAAAAATGCACTTCTCTTTTCATGACACTGTTGAAGTGTTTTTAGTTGCGAGTCGAGGACCCTTTTTCTCAGATTCTGCACAAGCACAGCTGAAGTTTCATGGTGATAGTCTGTCTTTGTCAGTGTGTCGGTGGGTTTGTCGCAGCGCAGAGCAGCAGATTGATCCTCCTCTTGTCAATTTGAAGTTGGAGTGGAGCTGTTGCAGTGTGCCGCTAAAAGCAAACAGATTTCTGCCGATGACAGAATGACACATCCAAAAAAGTCAAAGAAAAGAGTTTCAAACCCACGGCTCGGGACAGGCAGAGATGGAGTTTGTTCATTCTGTCACAGTCTCAGTATGTATATACAGTACTGTGCAAAAGTCTTAGGCACGTTAGTATTTTCACCCCCCAAAAAAGAAGGTTTTAAGCCAGTTATTTATATCTTTTGCTGTAGTGTGTCAGTAGGAAATATCAGTTTACATTTTCAAACATTCCGTTTGCCATTCATTTTAATACTCCAGCGATATTTTTGTCAACAGCCGGTATGCTCCACACATAGAGACATCTGATCTCACTATCATCAAGTCTATCAGTGATTATTACATATAAAAAAAGGAAAACACTGAGACAGACTAAATGCAGAATACTGTGGCGACGTATTAAAGGGGTGATAGAATGATTTTATAGGGTATTTCACACTGTTCCTTAAAGGGATGGTTCGGAGTAAAATCAACCTAGGGTCCTTTGCACCATGACCTCGAGCCAAACGGGTTAGCGGTAGCATTAGCCATAACCATACAACTCCTGATGTACTTACAAACTTTCCAATGCCTCATTTTATGAGTACAGAACCTATTTGTACTACTGTAGAAGTTTGGTACCATTCTGGGCATTATTAGTGGGGTAATTTACAAGATACAACCGGGGATCCATTAGCGCCTGCACTAAGCCATTCGGCTGATATCTCTAAATAAGCTCTAACTTTAATAATGTTTGACCAAGGGAAAAAAGGCTTCTGGGGAGGGTGTTTGGCTCGAGGTCATGGTGCAAAGGACCTTAGGTTGATTTTACACTGAACCATTTTACATATGTGGTTTCAACAACCAGA
Organism: Scardinius erythrophthalmus; assembly: GCF_964197995.2. Classification (NCBI taxonomy): domain Eukaryota; kingdom Metazoa; phylum Chordata; class Actinopteri; order Cypriniformes; family Leuciscidae; genus Scardinius; species Scardinius erythrophthalmus. The sequence goes on along the minus strand of NC_138224.1, from coordinate 17,762,459 downwards.
TGCATTTACACTTGTCTAGTATCGTCTGGAATGTGGCCCAGACCTCCTCTTGAAGTGGTTTGAGGGATCGGATTCAAATCCGTCTCGATTGCGTTTTGGAGGGCATTTACACCTGGTCTTTTCACGATCGGACAGCTATCCGATCACAGAAAACGCATGAAGTGGCCAGGTGTAAACAGCCCCCAAGAAATCAAAATTGCAGCAGCCAAAGAGCTAGAGAAATACAGTTCTTTTGAAGGAGAAAATGATTTTTCAAATACCTTGATTCCCATTGTACCCACAATGTCTTCAACAAACGGCGCAGTTTGCCTCATATACATTTAGGCACCGGCTTTAACCACCACGAGAACTCCTGGGCCCAGAAATTGAGCTGTGTGTATGCAAATTTAGGGGCGTAACAAAGGAACAGACCAGATCCAAATAAGGAAATCCCCCAAGTGTTACGTCACATCTGAGCTGATTTGAGATCCGACCGTTTTACAGCTGCAGTTTAAAGTTCTGAGATTTTCATTTTAAGGAGGTGACATAGGATTTTGAGATTCTGTGTATGGCTATTTTACCCACCGAGCTGCTGTTATTCAACTATGCCAAGGTAAACTTGGTTTTGCATTCTATCACCCCTTTAAAGACGGTCAGTCACAGTGAGGGCTAGCATTAGCTGTTTAGCACTGGAGCTCAGGGGCTTTCCAAAAATGGAAAAATGTTGCACTACACTTTTTACTCGTGATTTTGTCCTTTTTGTTTTAGTACTGAAACGTAACAAGCACAGAATGACAATTGCGTCAGTCTCCTGAGGATGTTTACTGAGGTGTGAAGAATGTGAGCTGCTGGCCAAAGGCAAATTTCTGCAGAGACAAGCAGCAATGAGTTCAACTACATTTGCATTTCCTGGAGGAAATACCAGGGGGTTTGCAAAGCAGAAGAATAGTGTTAAAATTTTAGATAATATGAGCTTTAAGGCTTTAATTATGTGTAAATGACACTCAGCTCACTACTGTGTTTATGCGTCTCACATAGCTGCCAACTTTTGAGTTTAGCTTGGAGTGAGAATTATGGAAGGGGGAAATTATGGAAATAAATAAATCTTGGATCACAATTAGTGTATTGTGATTTTCAAAACATTTTAGTAACTAAACTGAATTTTATTAGGTTTAGTGGCAACATGTTACAATGTTTACATGGTACAATTTCTGGTAAGCTACGTTTTTTATTATTATTACTTGACACAAATTTCACGATTTCAATTCAATTCTTGTGATTTGATTTAATATTAACTAATTTGGATAAATATTAGGTACACAAGATAGACGTAAATTTTTCTCAAAAAAAAAAAAAAAAAAAAATCTCACCTAATGCTGTAAACATTCAGAGTCCTATCAGCTGGTAGTATATTTAAGGTTAAAAATAACTCAAATTAAATATAATGCGTTTTTTTATTATAATAACAACTTTACTTAATGATATTAGTAAAAATATAATAAATATGTAATATAGTACACATATTTAGCAAAATACTCTCTATAGCTCTTTTTTTCTATATTTGCTATAGCCTATATTATGGTCATTAAATGGCTTTCCTGAGGAAAAATGTTATGTGACATCGTTCTCCAGCTGTTTTATTGACCCCTTTCCGCAGTTGAAAAACACTGATTGGTTGATATTATGTATGAGGAATATACATTTCGGTAAGTTGTACTGTATCTTTCAACATTGTTCATTCGTGTTTTTTTACTATTCGCTAGTAGAGATGATCGGTTCACATGCCGCTTGGGATCTGTCACGTCACATTTACAAGCGCCCAAAACGGTATTTATAATTTGAATTTCGTAATAAAATTGACAGAATCTGAGAGCTGAGATTTTTTTTTACATCATAAGTAACCTGCTCTGTCGAGTCTGTTGGTCTCCGTGTCCTCTTTGCTTAGTGATTTTTCTGTGTGTGAGAAAATGGATGTGTGGCGTGAGAGCGTGTGAAAAGTGCCAATTGCGTGAGTCTCATGGTGAATGCATGAGAGTTGGCAGGTCTGGTCTCACACGAGAATAAACAGTGACTGTGCAGTGTAAATATGGCTATAAAAGGTTACAACAATGTTGCAGATTCTAAGTATAAAGATTGCAAAAAATAAAAACAATTAGCACACAAGCTACATGCACAGTGGGAGAGCCGCATGTAGCCAGCCAACAAATCCTGCTCACATCCCAGTCAATTAGCAGAGATCCGTCCAGATCAGAGAGTCATCAGTATTATCATGAGTCATCAGGGTTTCCATGGAACTCAGAGAGAAACAGCCAATGAGAGAGAGTAATATGAATCAGATTCAATTCAACCATCTTCCAGGATTCACAGATACATCATTCAAGCTGTGAACACTGAGAAAAATACCTCCGTGAAACAAACCCCAGTTTCCCATCTCCATCTCCAGCTCGTCCAGTCAAAGCTTCAATCTCACGGCAGCTGATCTGAGAGCAGCATGTGTGTGACTGATGAAGATTTCGGCTGATCAGTATTCACTTCACTCTCATTGTGCTGCAGATCCTCTGCTGACTGTGCCGTCTCCGTCCAAATGAACGTTCTTGTGTTTTAGGCCACGGAGAAGCTCATTCGGCTCTGAGCCGTGACGGACCTGCTGCGAATTACCCTCTGTGATCTGTGCATTCAGATTCAGTGACAGATTAGAAGATCCCGCAAAGACACAGTTCCAACAGTGACAGTGTTTAACAGAAATATTATATAAACTCACTAAGTGCGTTTGAATGTGTCTTTATCCAAATGACACTCATCAAGTTTAAGAATTCAACAATAAGGCGTTTGTTCACGTCTGAAACGCCTCTCGCCCGACCCGCGTGAACAAATTAGAGCGTCTGCCAATACCATCGACCGTCTGAAGCGTCTGCCATATGAAGGCTGTAAACAAAAGACAGATTGCTTTACTGAGCACGAGGATACGAGGAGAAAAAAAGATGTGTCATAAATGGAGGATATTGATTGGATGGTTTGTTCATCAAGCATTTGTTCTGCTGAAGTCAGAGAGTGAAGATCCGATGTTACTCAATGTGTGTGTTTACGTGTCCAGATTAGATATTTTTGAGAAGCCTTTGTGTTTGAAAGTCCTAAAAAAAACGTTCATCTCTAAATTCTTTGCTTTTTTTTGTTTACTTGCCTTCAAACTGAATGAAACTGAAAAGTCCCTGATTGGCTGAAGCCTTTTATACACCCTGATAATGTGAGTGTGTTTGTGCTTCAGTCTTTATCTAATGCTGGCAGTTTCTTTTCATGTGCTTTTGAATTTCGCCCAACAAAACAGAACAAAGACACCAAAGCCTGAAACTCACCATTAGAAATTTGCCAAGAAACATTCATAAAAAAGCTTCACAAAAACAGCTCAAGACCCTTTTCTTTGTATCTCGCTTAAAATTTGTCTGTAATGGCCATTTTTGTGCACTGACTTTGTAAAAAGATGGTTTATTCATCCTCTTTTTGTGTCATTCTGGCTTTTACTTGTATGGTTATTGTTAGGATATTGTTTTTCTTATGCCATAAAATACATACATTATATACTTACTGCATGGCTTGGTTGAATTCTAACGCAGGATTCTAACCGTAGAGACGGAACGGACTATTTTCTTTAGAGGAAGCAATACAATCGTTTTTAAATCAATAAACTCCTTTTTAAATCAATATTTTGTGTCAAATTATTGATTTATTTGGTAGGTAGCCATGTAATAAGCGGGATAATGTAGAGCGAGGCGGTTGTTATAGTGAATACAACCCCTTCAGGCTGATTCAAGACCCCGACGCGAAGCGGAGGTTGTATTCATCAGGGTTGTATTCGCTATAACAACCGCCTCGCTCTACATTATCCCTTACATACATTGTGGTTGAATTTCAGCACTGAGTATATATACTTATGGGGTATATAAGATGACATCTGTCACTTTTTAATAAATAATTGAAACTGGAGTGTTAAATGGACCTCGTACACACGAAGGCTTTCATATTCACATTCCTGTCCATCTGAAAGACAAAACCACTTCAGCTCAGACAGGACGAACACAATAACTGTGTGTTTATTAGCAACTTCAACCTCTCATGTGAATCAAGGACCATTTTCAAACAATATTATGCAGTTGATTGATTCTCAGTAGGAACATCAGGCCCAATTTGTTTCATTAGACGGGTCATGAAACTTCTCTAAAATTACATGATCTAAGGCACTTTTATAAATAAAATTAAAAAGTGGGTGAATGAGATCTTGAGTTTAAGCCATTAAAATCTCAAGACGATGACCGGACAACTGTCACCATTAAATGAATTGTATTGCTTCAGTTTTACAAGCATTTTGCAAAATTTTCCATGAATTGTCTTTTTTTTTGATATATATAATTATTTATCTATTATTTTTTAAACCCAAAGTTAAATGTCCAGTTCACTGCCCCCTTGTTAACATTTTGGGTTTGAGAAAAATAGTTCATAGTTTATTTTTGATGACGTGACTACAACTGGTGTTTGAACTGATTATTGTGCTTTAATGTATTTGGACAGACAGATAACTGAACAACACACCAGTATGTTCACTGTATTTTGTCCTCATCTAATCGAAGTGTCCATGTGGGAAACTCGAAGCATAAATCAACCTTTAGGATTTCTGCCAGCTGGCATTTTCAAAGCTACTGAAATTTTAGTTGATTAAATCAGGATGCTGCAGAGTTTACATTCAAATACAGTTTAGTGAAGTGACGTTTTCTCTTTGCTTTCACTTTCTGCTCTCGGTGCTGAACGTGTTAGGAAAAGCATCTCAGTGCTGCATTTTTCTTTTCATTCTATTTTTAAAAATGTGACATTTCTGAAAGACGTGACAACACAAGGAAACCAGAGCCCAATGACTAACCGGTCTGGAAAATGACAGCTCTCGACTGGCTGAGGTCACGTCAAAACTTCCCCTGAGATTGTAGATCTGAAGACAAACAGATCAACACTGACTAGTTCATTTGGAAGAGTGACTGAATTTAATGAAGAAACATAAAAAATCAACAACTCATGTACGAATAAAATACACAGAGCTACTGAGAATTCCCCTAAACTTCGACATTTTCTATTTGAGAGAGAGAGAGAAAAGAGTTAAAGCAAGAGAAATGTTTCTCACTCTTTTTTTTCTTTGACTTGAAAAAGTGACAGTTTAAGTTCATGATCAAACAGTCTCGGGAAAGGGAGGAAAACTTTGTTGAGGAGAGAGGAGGGTCTCTGAAGTCATGATGTCAACTCAACACACACACACACACACACACACACACACACACACACACACACACACACACACACACACACACACACATCTGCATGTATTGAATCTGCTTCCACATGTACAAAATCAAAACCCTGGCTTCTTTTTCTTGAATAATGACAAAAGCGCAGCATTTAAAGACAATTCCCAATGACTGACATCACAGAATTTACCAGTATTTTGGTGATGATGTGTGAAAGGTCTCCTACCAGTAAAAAGACAGAATGCCGTTGTTTGTGTGAACGACATATTTGTGTATTTACCGGTAAAGTCATTCTGGTAATTTTACAGTAATTTACCAGGAATGCTGTGTGATGTTTCACGTGCTGATATATAAGCAAAATCTTTACAGTTTACAGTCAGTTTACTATCAATGATCTTGTTTTACCACATTAAAAATGTTTAGCATTTCATCTATTGTATCAAGTATTTTTGATTTAATATATTTAACATATTGTTCACTCTTACGAGATAAAGACACTTTCACCTCTTTAGTTCAGCTCTTATAGTCGAGTGCTCATCTTTACTGAAGTGTTGTGGGTTTGAGAGTCTCTATAATGATGGATCTGATCTCAGACCTGCTCTTAAGTGAAGAATCACCAGCAGACATTAGACTTAATGGCCATTGACACGCTCACACTCTGCAGGTTACATCCAACATCTCACTTGACTTTCAAGCAGGATTAAATGTGAAGTTGAATCAGCAATCATTTCCAGAAACAAATCTGATCTGGTTTCTCCGGAATAAACAAGCTATATTATATGCTACTGTAGTTGTTATTGTTTGTTGTTTCCTCTACTATCAACACTGACATTTAGCCAAAGGTCAACAGTGAGGTTAGGTTGGAAACTTTAAAGAGAGGCACTAGTTACCCACTGAGTGCTAATGAGGTGTATGTGTTGTTGTGGCCGAGTGCCAGAATTAGGGTTTTAAAATCCCCGGAAACATCCTCTCACCTTCAAAACAAATATGAGAGTGTTACAGGGTTTAATAATGTTTTTGCTACGCTACTGCATAGAAATATGCTAACAAATTCTCTAAACACTTTAGTAAATGCATAGTAAAATGCTAGCAAACACCAAGGTTACCCTAGCAGCCACTCAGAACACTTTAGCAACTCTATCATAGCATCATTAGCATCATAGCAGCAAATTTAACTCAAATGTCAAATATCACTCATTTTTCTTGTTCAATGTTCGCATGTTCTCCACTACACTTGCTAAATTTATTTTGGTAATGTTTTGGGGTTAATTAGGCTCAAGTTTGGCAGGAATAAAAGAAGAAAGGAACATGCTGTGCCATGAGGAAGAGAAAAATGAAGCAGCCGAAAAAACAATATGTTGCTTCAAAAACAGCACATTGTTTTCATGGACTTTTTCAGGAAGTACCAAAAGAAAAGCAACTATTAATTATCCCTACAATACATTTCCTGAGGCACGTTGTGTGTTTTCTGAACACGCTGTTGTGGAAGCGCCTGACGATGCAGTTTTATAGTTACTGGAACAGGGAATTTTCTCAGAGTCACTCAACTCTTTCACTTTCCGTTCAACAACCCCTTGGCGCTTTGCTACATATGCTGTGTCTTCCCAGCTGTCTCTGCTGATTATTTCACAGTCACACATATTAAAGTGCAAGTTCACGGTTTTGAATATTTTTCTATTTCTGTCGCTCGTACACTTTCCATCCCGACGTCAGCAGAGAGACAAAAAGTCCAATAACAAGCAGCTTCGCCTTTCCTCCTCTTCCAATTACTGATAAAGACGAATAGCAAACGGAGAGCAGAAAACTGCTGGAGTGTTTCAGGACAATGTCTGAAGCTCACTGATCTGTGTTATAATAATTCCACCCGACCCGTCGCTCCGGTCCTGAACACTCTCAAGAGAGAGAGAGTCGAGAAGAAAAAAATGTTTGTGTCCCTCCGTTGTGCTCGGGTGCCGCTCTGATTTGTAGTGAGCACCTGAATTTGACCACTTCTCACAGTTATTGCCTCTCGCCTCTAAAGACTTCTCTCCATTTCAACAGCTGTGATTTGTGGAAGAGCAGAATGGGCTGCAGACATCATTAGAGAGAGCTGATACTAACGAGACGCTCCAGCTGGAGCCGTAATAGCGCTTATAGTGGCTCACACTGGCTGAAATTGCGATCAATTGTGTTACCGGGTTAAGAACGGGAATGCTGTGGATCAAACATGCACTATGAGGAGAGAGACCAGGAATGTGTTAGTGTGAGCTTATACCGGGTTCAGACTACATTATATTTTTGTCTGTTACCTTACTGTGTCTGATTGTGCAGGTTGGACTCCTTAATTCTAGCCATGTTGTGGGTAAGAAACATATCTACATGACTATGACTACACGTTACTCCCCGACCAATCAACGCCTCCTGTCTTTACCAAAGTGCGTGATGTCATAGAGAAGGCGGAACTAGCAGCTGTCTGTCGGAAACAATAGCGTAAACAAACTACTGAAGCACTGTGTTAGCTTAAAGGGCACCTATTATGCCCCTTTTCACAAGATGTAAAATAAGTCTCTGATGTCCCCAGAGTGTGTATGTTAAGTTTTAGTTCAAAATACCCAACAGCATGTTTTTTTACAGCATGTTTCAATTGTCATTTTTTGGGGCTCAGAAAAACGCACCGTTTTAGTGTGTTTCCCTTTAAATGCAAATTAACTGCTGCTGTCGGCCCAGGGGGTGGAGCCTCACGAGCTCGCGCTAAGAGCCAGGACAATCTCATCTGATAATATCAAAACAGAAACTCTCAGTAGTGGTGTTCATTTCGACTCGGAGTCGGACAATAATGCCCACAGAGCCAGAGAATAAATGCTCTATGGAGATAGAGCAGGTATAGTTTAGTTTAATTACGGTTATTTGTCATCTGCTTTTATCCACTATTAATACAAGCCTGCTGTAGCAGACCCCGTCCGAATGATGACCAAAATATACTGATGAATTCAATTAAGTTTATTGTACCTCACACAAAAGATGAAGCCTTAGTTTTACTCCAAATAAACACAGTATATAAGTGCGCATTAAAGTCTTATCCATAAACTCTCTCTCTCTCCCTTTCATTATCATCAGCATGCACAGCGAAATACACAAAACACTCGTTAGAACTAACAGAAAACAAATATACACACCTTTTCAGTGGGTGCTTAATCAAACGGTAAACTGTATATCCACGACTGGATGAGCTGTGATAAAGTGCGCGCTCTCACTTTCATTTCTGCCGTGATCAGTAACGTTAGGCCTGTCGCTCCGGAGACCATAAGCTGGATCACGAACAGTACAGATCCATCCTCGAGTAACAACAAGAGTAATTGAAGACTACTCAGTTCGTTCTTACATCCAACAAAATACCTCAATCTCTTAGGAGACATTCTTGTCTACAGCTGCTCAAGCGTTGAACAATGCCGGATTCTGTGTCCAGCTCACTCAGGGCGGGTCTATGCTCAAACTGCAGTGTCAATCAACAGTCGTGGGAGGGGCCTGTGCAAAGTGACGTCACATTGCCCCGAATCTGAGAACAGCTCGTTCTGAGACAGTGCTTATGATTTATGGGGATTTTAAAAAAAGCACTTGGTGGATTTTTATCATTATAGGGTGGTTGTGTACACACACTGCATGTAAAAGTGAATTTTGCATAATAGGTGCCCTTTAATGCTAATTCCAGTACTCAGTCACTCGAGGAAACATCATAAGGCAGGAGTAGCTGCTATAGCACGAGTCTTTCCTCCATTGCATATTTCCACCTAGCAGCACCAATACTATCTCTCTTTCGTTTCGACATGTTTGAAAGCAGTGTACGGAAGAGCTTCTGTGCTCCTATTGGCCAATGTCACAGATGTGACGGAACAAGTAGTGGAGGGCCAATTTTTTTTTTAACTCTTAGTTTTTGTCGTGAAGCGCCGCAGACTCTGCGTCAGTTGTCGTCCACTATGTTTAAAATGCGGCCGTGGAACCCAGCGAATTTATGTGCAGCCAATATAAAAAAAAAGACATGGATGCAAAAAAGAGAGCAGAGTTTTTAAACATATATGATGTTTTGCTTGTAATTAGAGCTGTCACTGTAATACTTATGAGTTCTGACACATCACTGTCCTTCCACTGACTACCTTTCGCAACTGTCTTGATAACGTCAGGTATGTAAAATCTTTGAAGTGACTCAAATGAGCGCATTATTGTGTTACAGTGAAGTTATTGAATATTTTTCATAATATAAAATGTGCAAAACGGTTTTAGGTTTAGCACTTTGAAAACGATCCCTTCGGACTTGTCTCTCAGCCGCCTGCTCATACTGATCAATTTATATTATAAAGATCGTTTTGAGGAAAATTGGGCTGTAGCTCGTTGTCTACGTTACTATGATTGGAAATAGGTGTCATTTGTATTTTAACAAAGTTTAGCTCACGAGTTATTGATCCGGGAATCTGTGTATATATTTCCAACTTTATTGAACTCCTTGAACTAAGCACTGATTGCATTTCTTTATATTCGAATCCAAGTTCAAACTCCATGAACGGCTCATTAGTGGGACATTAAACAGTAAGCGTTTGTCCGAGCTCACAACAGGCTTTGCGAGAGAACGCAAAAGTTTTAAGAGAGAATGCAAAATATTTGAAAACTATTTTTTTCTCCGATCCCAATTTTTTTTTTTTTTTTAAACTGATATAAATTAAACATGAAACGATTTCAAGAAGCTTCAACAAACACACATAATTTCACTAATTTATAAAATTAGCTTTTTGTAGAAAACTAGCTACAAACTAGCAACAAAACGGCAACAAACAAAAGAGCCCATAAAAACGGCTCTTATAAAAGCCTATAATAAATAATAAATATTTCCTTGAAAATAAGGAATTTAGGAATGGGGATTTCTTAAGATCTCAATTGTTTATCCTTGAGAGAAAAACAAAAACAAAAAAATAATATATATATATATATATATATATAATCAGTGAGGAAAATAAGTATTTGAACACCCTGCTATTTTGCAAGTTCTCCCACTTGGAAATCATGGAGGGGTCTGAAATTGTCATCGTAGGTGCATGTCCACTGTGAGAGACATAATCTAAAAAAAAAATCCAGAAATCACAATATATGATTTTTTAACTATTTATTTGTATGATACAGCTGCAAATAAGTATTTGAACACCTGTCTATCAGCTAGAATTCTGACCCTCAAAGACCTGTTAGTCTGCCTTTAAAATGTCCACCTCCACTCCATTTATTATCCTAAATTAGATGCACCTGTTTGAGGTCGTTAGCTGCATAAAGACACCTGTCCACCCCATACAATCAGTAAGAATCCAACTACTAACATGGCCAAGACCAAAGAGCTGTCCAAAGACACTAGAGACAAAATTGTACACCTCCACAAGGCTGGAAAGGGCTACGGGGAAATTGCCAAGCAGCTTGGTGAAAAAAGGTCCACTGTTGGAGCAATCATTAGAAAATGGAAGAAGCTAAACATGACTGTCAATCTCCCTCGGACTGGGGCTCCATGCAAGATCGCACCTCGTGGGGTCTCAATGATCCTAAGAAAGGTGAGAAATCAGCCCAGAACTACACGGGAGGAGCTGGACAATGACCTGAAAAGAGCTGGGACCACCGTTTCCAAGGTTACTGCTGGTAATACACTAAGACGTCATGGTTTGAAATCATGCATGGCACGGAAGGTTCCCCTGCTTAAACCAGCACATGTCAAGGCCCGTCTTAAGTTTGCCAATGACCATTTGGATGATCCAGAGGAGTCATGGGAGAAAGTCATGTGGTCAGATGAGACCAAAATAGAACTTTTTGGTCATAATTCCACTAAACGTGTTTGGAGGAAGAAGAATGATGAGTACCATCCCAAGAACACCATCCCTACTGTGAAGCATGGGGGTGGTAGCATCATGCTTTGGGGGTGTTTTTCTGCACATGGGACAGGGCGACTGCACTGTATTAAGGAGAGGATGACCGGGGCCATGTATTGCGAGATTTTGGGGAACAACCTCCTTCCCTCAGTTAGAGCATTGAAGATGGGTCGAGGCTGGGCCTTCCAACATGACAATGACCCGAAGCACACAGCCAGGATAACCAAGGAGTGGCTCTGTAAGAAGCATATCAAGGTTCTGGCATGGCCTAGCCAGTCTCCAGACCTAAACCCAATAGAGAATCTTTGGAGGGATCTCAAACTCCGTGTTTCTCAGCGACAGCCCAGAAACCTGACTGATCTAGAGAAGATCTGTGTGGAGGAGTGGGCCAGGTTTGCAGTGTGTGCAAACCTGGTGAAAAACTACAGGAAACGTTTGACCTCTGTAATTGCAAACAAAGGCTACCGTTACTAAATATTAACATTGATTTTCTCAGGTATTCAAATACTTATTTGCAGCTGTATCATACAAATAAATAGTTAAAAAAATCATACATTGTGATTTCTGGATTTTTTTTTTTAGATTATGTCTCTCACAGTGGACATGCACCTACGATGACAATTTCAGACCCCTCCATGATTTCTAAGTGGGAGAACTTGCAAAATAGCAGGGTGTTCAAATACTTATTTTCCTCACTGTATATATATATATATATATATATATATATATATATATATATATATATATATATATTGAATGGAGAGGAAATTGTGAGCTTTGCTTAAGCTTGCTTCTTCTTAGATTATTCTCCTGTGAAAAAGTAATAAAATAAGATAAAATTAAATAAAACTATTGCTGTAGTATATCAGTTTTCAGAAATCTAATCTTGACTATTAATAGCGGTCAAATGGTTTATTGGTTGTCAATATTAATGAATAATTTTACAGTTGACACAGCCGTCTTGTTGAGGGGAGCAAATGCTCAGATGCAGTTCTGATAGTTTGAGAAAACGGAGGTGAATGTGTGAGATGAGAGGTGGAGTGAACTGTGTGATAATGAGACGAGCTGAGAGCATCTGTTTGACCCTCTCTGGAGGCTTTTCTCCTCAGGCACCACTGCAGCTCCATGAAGGGCCGCTCTCTTCTGCCCCGCTGCCTGTGTTAAGAGCTCAGATGTGAGAGCAGACCGCAGGGCGTCAGGGGTGCTGTGGAGCGAGAACGAGTCTCTCCACTTTACCATGACCACACACACACACACACACACACACACACACACAAAGAGAGACCCAAACGCTTCCCTCTCTCCTCATATTCAGCCTCATGTGCTCCTGAGGTTAATAAAGCTCGGTGGTGAATGAGGGTCGACATTCTGCTGTTCACTATTTCAGGATATTTTTAAAAGATAATTTTTGTTGGTTTCTGTGTAGTTTGAGTGTGTCTTTGACAATAGAGAGTCGTGACCCCATATTGACTTCTCGATGCTGTATTGGGAGTTAAAATTCAGTGCTGTTTGATCTAGGTGTAGGAAGTAAGAACAGGAAGAAGAGTGAGACTGCAAAATATTAAAGAAGAATATTTGAGGAATATTGAGTCCAGGTGAATGTAGGAAGCACAAAATTAGCCCAAATAAACACAATAAACCCACCTAAACCTCATCAAGATTTCATCAGGAAGACACAGCATGTCTTTAATAGGAGAAAAAGCCACAAGAGCACATATTTTCATCGGTCTGAAATAAAAACAGTAATTTTAGATCTGTTGCAATTTATTCAACAGCGTGATTCAGTCAAACAGCTTCGTATTGAACTGAAATTTGTGGCCCAATTAGCCAACAAAACCGCACCAATTATTACAAACTGTCTCCACATGCAGAAGCATCTAAAAAAATCAATGCAAATTGGGCAGGTCATTCTGAAATTTAATATCCAGGTGAGAGACCTTAAAGGGATGGTTCAGAGTAAAATCAACCTAGGGTCCTTTGCACCATTATGGAAGTAAAATAATCTCAAATGTTTTTGAAACAAAAAGCCTGTTGAATTGCACTACTTGAAAAATAATAGGCATTGCATTAACCATGCTAGCATTTTAATGCATTGTATTTTTAGGGCTTGCATTTTTATGGGCTGAAATTCAACATGGTTGAATATTTAAGCTGTGAATATTTCAATTAAAAACATTTCAAACACATTTTCATTCTTAAAAATTCCATAATCCATATTCACCTTTCATATTTCACTTCCAAAATATTCAAACTGTTTAAAAATACAACCTATAATATTCAACAGGCAATTTTCGGTCCATTTTATTTCGCTTCCACAAATTCAGTGGTTCAAATTCGACAGTAAATTCAACGGAACTGCAGGAAAAGCAATAGATTATCGAGCATACTATCCATCTGCTGTTAGTCAACCTCACCAGCAGGTGGTGCAAAAGCGCGTGTTGTTGACGAAGACCAGCAACAGTTAGAGCAAGCCATTCATTCATAAAATGAAAATGATTACCCGTATCAGTATATATATGTGGAAAAGATGATAAAGACACAAAAGCTGTGTTTATGTTTCATTCAATAACTTCATTGTTACATTTTGTAGCCTACATGTTATCAGCTTTCTCTACCTACATGAACAGGATTATAATCGTTTCCCTCAATACCTCACACTCAAGGATTCCCCTTCCGTCGGGGCAAAACGCTATGGACTAATACAGTGATATGAAAGACCAAACTCGCACCTTTATGGGGATGTAGGCTGTAGGGACTAAGAATATGAACGTAACGCGCAAAGTTTCATGCAGAGCGTTTCGTGATATACTGGCATAAAATCAACACTTGATCATTAACACTTTCTTTTCTCTTCTCTCTCTCTCTCTCTCCACGTGTGTGTGTGTGTGGAGAGAGAGAGAGAGAGAGAGAGAGAGAGAGAGAGAGAGAGAAAGAGAGTAGTACGTTGCATTAGCTTAAACTGGGAAGAGTCATAGTACTTGCATATTGTTGTCCTCCTATTGTTAGTTTAACTGTAAATCGCTTTGGATAAAAGCGTCTGCTAAATAAATGACTAAATGTAGCCTAATAAATGTAAAATTGGCTTGACATTTGGACATTCGCACATTTAGGGACCGTCTCAAAAGTTGCATACAACATTGGCATACACGTTTCTAACTTCAATAGCAAACTTTAATTTATTTGAATAAATATAAAAAATCCAAAGGGTGCGCATTATGGCTGGCACCACATGAACACTTTACAGTTGGTTTTATGACTGTAAGTCGTTCTATTCAAATGATATTGAAGTTTGAAACGTGTATACCAAAGACGTATACACTTTAGAGACGGTCCCTAAATGTGCGAATGTCCAACGTCAAGCCAACTTTATGCCAGTCTATCACTGGGAAACGCTCAGCATTAAACTTTGTGCGTTATTCTGAGTCCATCTGCTTGCCTGCGAGTTTGGTCTTTTATATCACTGTAATTAGTCCATTAAGCTACGTTAAGCGTTTTATATGTCCAGCAGGGGAATCCTGACGTTTTGAGGGAAACCCTAATAGCTTGCATGCAGCACATCGCCACAATATAAAGTTAAGGCAACTAAACAACCAAGAGAAATATACGTCAACCTCAAAAATGTAACATTGGATCTGCGTATCCGCATCGGGGAATAACATTAACGTATAATCTTGTTCACGGTAGAGAAAGATGATTGTAGGCTACACAGGGAAAGTAACCGTGAAGACACTGAATTTAACATACAACCGCCGTCATAATAATCACAAATACACTTACATTGCTGTTAAATGAGTTTAATGAATGAATGGCTTGCTCTAACAGTTGCTGGTCTTCGTCAACAACACGCGCTTTTGCACCACCTGCTGGTGGGATTGACTAACAGCAGATGGATAGTATGCTCGATAATCTATTGCTTTTCCTGCAGTTCCGTTGAATTTACTGTTGAATTTGAACCACTGAATTTGTGGAAGCGAATTTGTGGAAGCGAAATAAAATGGACCGAAAATTGCCTGTTGAATATTATAGGTTGTATTTTTAAACAGTTTGAATATTTTGGAAGTGAAATATGAAAGGTGAATATGGATTATTGAATTTTTAATAATGAAAATGTGTTTGAAATGTTTTTAATTGAAATATTCACAGCTTAAATATTCAACCATGTTGAATTTCAGCCCATAAAAATGCAAGCCCTAAAAATACAATGCATTAAAATGCAAGCATGGTTAATGCAATGCCTATTATTTTTCAAGTAGTGCAATTCAACAGGCTTTTTGTTTCAAAAACATTTGAGATTATTTTACTTCCATACACCATGACCTCGAGCCAAACACCCCCCCAGAAGCCTTTTTTCCCTTGGTCGAACATTATTAAAGGAGAACTCCGGTCAATTTTAACATTGAGCTCATTTTTTTGTACATTTGGAGTGCTGTCAATACAGAGAACAACGACAAAAATCGGTGTTGCCTACACAGAGTTATTCTATTTTTAAAATTTGCACCCTGTTGACTTCAATGGGGCAAGTACTAAACCTGCTTTTAGCCTCTTAACATCCTTGATGTGTCATTACAAGTGCACAGAAAATGTGAGTGATTCCTTCCTTCCTTCCTTCCTTCTTTCACATCTACTGCAGTCAGATTCACTCGTGTTCACTCAGAAGGAATCACTCACATTGGCTGTGCACTTGTAATGACACATCAAGGATGTTAAGAGGCTAAAAGCAGGTTTAGTACTTGCCCCATTGAAGTCAACAGGGTGCAAATTTTAAAAATAGAATAACTCGGTGTAGGCAACACCGATTTTTGTCGTTGTTCTCTGTATTGACAGCACTCCAAATGTACAAAAAAATGAGCTCAATGTTAAAATTGACCGGAGTTCTCCTTTAAACCTATGCATCGCTTTCTGCCAGGACTTTTACAGGCTTTTCCCAACTCACGGAAGTGACCTTGACGTCCGGGTTAGCAGTTACATGACCGTCAGGCAAGTGTTATTTAAATAAACTCCTGATGTAGATGTACTTACAAACTTTCCAATGCCTCAATTTATGAGTACAGAACCTATCTGTACTACTGTAGAAGTTTGGTACCATTCCGGGCATTATTAGTGGGGTAATTACGAAAAACAACCTTGGATCCATTAGCGCCTGCACTAAGACATTCGGCTGATATCTCTAAATAAGCTCTAACTTTAATTATGTTCAACCAAGGGGAAAAAAGGCTTTTGGGGGGTTGTGTGGCTCGAGGTCATGGTGCAAAGGACTCTAGGTTGATTTTACACCAAAACATCCCTTTAAGTTCTGGAAACATTTCAGATCACGCCTTTATGATTTACCTCTGTAGAAACCAAAGGAACATCTCAACATGAAAGTCCTTTTGATCAGCTGCTGATGAAACACTCTGACATGTTCTAACTCCTGACTCAGCCTGGACTCTGACAGGGACCTTCTCGCTATGAGGCGACAGCCACTTTTTTTTTTGTTACAATGTCTGAATTAAAAATCTATTAACATATAAAACATAAAGGTAAGGATAAAACAAATAATACCCATCTACCAAACATCTGTCCACATCTGTCCTCTTTTACTCTGTAAATCCAGAGTAATATAAGGTAACTCTGCTATCACACATACAGTAATGGAAAGTTAATTCATATGAGATCTACAGTATAAGTTGTATGTGTTTTAATGAACTCTTAATGAAATTACAATTCAGACATTCAAAAAATTCTAAAAACATTACAATTCAAAAAATATTTGTCAAAAAGCAAAAAATAAAATAAATTCAGTGCATACTTAAATGCAAAAATTACATTTAAATAGTAAACTTTAAGTATGATGTTAAAGGGATAGTTCGCCCTAAAATGAAAATTAAGTTATCATTTACTCACTGAAGTGTTGTTTTAAAGCAGTATGCAAAAAAATAATAAAAAAATTACATTTGTGAGACCGCAGTTCAATCTGACTAGCCCAGAAAAAACACACAAGTTGAGAGAAATTAAGATTAATAAAAATGTGACACGCAGGCACAGAAAGATCTTGAAAAGCAAAGGAAAGATCTGTGGGAATGGGCTTTATGCACAGCTGCACTACTTCCTGAACTTCAGCCAGCTCTTTGTTTCCTGTCTGCCATTATTGGACAAACTGATTAATCCAGGTGTGTCTGATTATTGTTACTGAGGTCAGGCACACCTGGATTAATCAGTTTGTCCAATAATGGCAGACAGGAAACAAAGAGCTGTCTGAAGTTCAGGAAGTAGTGCAGCTGTGCATAAAGCCCATTGTGTTACAAGACAGGATTGAAACATCAAAATGTCAATTAGCAAAGAAAAACACTTTAAACACTTAGTATACTCAGTTTAGGGTACTTTCATGTAGATCTATTTCCTAATCGGTTTAATCCATTGATGAATGTTCTGTCAATACTGTAATCCTGTAATGCTGTTGAAGGTGAAACTAGACTTATATGACGAAAGAGTGTGTGAAAGTGAACAGCTGCTCTGTCAGTCGTTCCTACAGACCTTCATCACATCACATCAGTTCAACATGCTAAACAGACTGACACCAAAAGAGCCCAGCACTGCAGTCAGGCCAGTTTAACTCTTATCTGAGATATAAAACAGAAGAAACAAGACAGCGTATCTAGCATTAACAGCTGATGTGTTTACAGCCTAAAGCGTTGACCACGCTAATGCTGGATTGAATGTTTTCTAATGCTGTTTCTGGGCTATTGAGAACTGTTTAGCTGCTTTAATAGGAGTAATTGATACTATTCTGTCTGCCATAGTCAGATTCTAAGAGTCTTAGATGTTTCTAACGATACAATAAGTTTTCAAAGGTTTTCAATATTTAATAATGATTGTATGGCTATATAGTGCAGTGAATCCAAGCTACCATGAAGTGAAGTTAGCATTATGATACCTGACAAACATGATTCCTCACTGAACATGTCTGTACCGCAGCAGCTGATTCAGATGAAGTAAATCAGGGTAAACAGAGTAAACAGGCTCATGTGTTTCCATTTCTTAGTGTATTGATGGTGAATAAGCAGGTTGCTAATGAAAAGCCCTCACAACCCCTCACTCACAGAACTAGCATCAAGAAAAGAATTAGCGCTGCTCATGTTCATGTACAACTACTTCAAACACAGACGTCTTGATGGTCATTAAGTTTAGTAATCTAATGAGGACACCTTATTAAGTCTTTTCAGTGGTTTGGGATTCAGTGTTTCTTCCTCTTAGAGCTCAGGTTCCTCAGAGACAAATACAGTGTAATTGTGGAATTATTAATGGAGTCATAACTACATCAGGCGACGTTTACAATAACTACAGTATGGAAATGTCTTCGTCCGAGGGGAGAGCTGTGCTCTAGATTCAAGGTGATATTTGTTAACAAGGAATAATTTCTCCACTTCAACTAAGAAACAAATATGCCTCCTATTTATTGATCTAAACAAACTCTACCCAGCCGAAAAATACAGAGTTGGTCTAGGCCAGGGGTGGGCAAACTACGGCCCGCGGGCCACATGCGGCCCGTTAGGCTGTTTAATCCGGCCCGTCGAGTATTTAAAAAAATTGTATTAAGATCGCATTAATTTTGCCTTTTTTCTTGCAATACTTTGCGTTATATATATATTGCGTTGCATATATTTGACAATCAGAATATCAGATATTTCATGCCATAGCTAACAAATGTAAAAAAGGAAAAATGACATAAAAGCAGATCATCATTCATTCAGCGCTGTTGTGGCTGCGGTGTGTGTGTCACGTAACAAGCAATGACGTGTCACCATGGAAACCAAACAGACAGAAACCAGAGAATGTCTCTGCAGAAACTTAAGCGCATAGACTTGTTGCACGTTAATGTTTTTTCCTTTTTTGGAAACTCAATGAGAAAAAAAAATGTTTGGTAACCGCTTGCACACCTTAGTTTTTCCTTTGATTTGTCTGCTATTTAGTTTCTTTGCTCCTCTGGATTTGTGGATGTATCCTGCCCGATTCCGTTTACCGACCTTTATCGTCCGGCTTTCGACTACGCTCCCCTGTCTGCCATGTACAGAACCCGTTTTTTTTTTCATTAAATATTCTGATCTGCCTTTGCCTTTTATGTTTAATTTTATTATTCTTAAAATAAATTTGTATATTTGTTTATTTCCACAAATGTATGACTTTTGGAAGTGCAAATTGCCATTCAGTTTTAATAAAGTTGAATTAACGTAACCTGTAATTTTTACTCTTCTAAGTGTACACTTGCATATGTTTTGTTTCTAATTTACTGTTAGGCCATTAAATAATAATAAGGATAGCTACACAGTATTTAAAAAGTATAGGCTATAATTATCTAACATCTTTAAAAATTAACATCAAAACATAACATTCTAAACGGGGGATATCTAGCATAAAAAATGTATTGTCAGAATGTCATCTCTCAGTTGTTGAATTTCGCACAGACATTGCCACAACGTTGTCTGTTTGCTGAGCCCGATCTTATGAAAGTGCGAATACCACGAATTGTATTTGTAGTGCATAATATGTTTTCGCGTGCATATGATATGCACTTTATGGCGTGTAATAGGCACGCACTCCACACCCCTAATCCTAACCAAGGGGTTTACAGTGTGTAGCATGCACGCAGAAAAAAAAAAAAAAAAAAAAAAAAAAAAAAAAAAAAAAAAAAAAACTTTTTGGCATATAAATGGCACAAGAAATAAAATTTGTGGTATAGATACGCACTTTCATGAGATTGTGCTTCATAATCTGCTACTGGGCCGGCCCTCTGTCAAATTTTTAAAACCCAGTGTGGCCCTTGAGCCAAAAAGTTTGCCCACCCCTGGTCTAGGAGGTCATGCTGTTCTCAAGCAAAACTAAGCTGGTATAGCTGGCCCACAAGCATTCCCGTTTCCCATGATGGTGACTTACCAGCAGCTGTATATACTGTATATACAGTGTATACAGTAATATATATATATATATATATATTACTTTGAGCACACCTATATAGATAGCTAGATGGATGGATAGATGGACAGATGGACAGATGGACGGACGGACGGACGGACGGACGGACGGACGGACAGACAGACAGACAGATAGATAGATAGATAGATAGATAGATAGATAGATAGATAGACAGACACAGATAGATAGATAGATACCTATAATACACATAATATTTATGCCTTTATAACAATATCTCCATATTTTTATACTGTATCAAACCAATTTTTTTACTGTGATTTAAACACAGAAAAGGAAACAAAGTTGAATAGCAAAATGTAGAGTTGCATTTATTCTTTTCTATTTTGCCACTCTATAAACAGACATGTGTCTAGCTGATCTTTATGGAGTGAACGGTACTTGTTTCTGTGCTGAATGAGAGCAGGTACGCGCTGACAGACGGAACCCTGCTGTGAGCAAAACCTCACGTTCATTTCCTCCCGCCTCCATCTGCCTTACTTCCTGTGTCGCCCCAGGCCCGTTCGCCCTAAAACAGCCTCAAAGAGCAGCGCAGGTATTAATACAGACTCAAAGATAGACCTGAATGTTCAGAACTAGACCTCAGGCTGTGTGTGTTTATGTGTGAAACAGACTGAGGTGTGAGGAACGTGATGAATAATTGCTGTAGTGGAGCTAGTGGAGGTTCTGCTCTCTGAAAACACAAGCTGTTTGTTTATTTTGATCTTGCTGTTTTTCCGGACGCTCTTGTTTCTGTGTCTCCCGCCATTCACTGTGCCTCAGTCTACAAAGACCCCCCTCTTCACATTCCCCTCACAGATTCCTTCAGCCTTTTTTAATAGTGAGACAGTGAATGACAGGGAGAGATAGAATTTCTGCAACTTTGCATCATCATCATGATTTTTGTAAAATTTTACAGCACTCTGCCAAAAAGAACATGTTCAATCCAACACAGCAACAGTGTAGAGCTTTATATATCAACTACAGGTCATACACCTGCTTACAATGACTTACAGGTCATTACAGTGAAAGAAAGAAAATAAAAGATAAATAAATAAACCATACCGGAGTACAATGATGGTATCAGGTGTAAATATTGTGGTATTATATTTCAAATTTAATTTTGCCTCCTTAAGATGAATCTCTTATATTCCTAAATTTTAAGTCACTTTGGATAAAAGCATCTGCTAAATGAATAAATCTAAATCTAAATGTGATTTACTCAACCAATTTGTTTATAAACACTGATTCAGACAGGAACATATGAAGTGACTGCCATTATGAGTGAGTCATTGAATTATTCACTCAACTGATTCCTCTAAAATACTGCTTCATTCAGGAACGAATAAAGTGACTTCCATTATGAGTGAGTCATTGAATCATTCGCTCAGCTGATTCGTTTAAAACACTGATACATTCAGGAATAAATAAAGTAGGCTTGTTTGACTTGAAGCGGCGCTGCACAGACCGATCGGCGTATGACATAAAAGCACATAGAGAACGATTCAAAAGCATATGGAGCTGTCAGCTCTCTAATCGTTCTCGCGGTACTGTGATGTCATACACCGATTGGTCTGTGCAGCGCCGCTTCATGTAAAACAAGCCTAGTGACTGCCATTTTGAGTGAGTCATTGAATCATTTACTCAACTGATTCGTTTAAAACACTGATTAATTCAGGAACGAATAAAGTGACTGCCATTATGAGTGAGTCATTGAATCATTCGCTCAACTGTTTCGTTTAAAACGCTGATTCATTTAGGGATGGCAGTTTTGTGTATAACTATGAGATGTGCAATATTCTGCTGCTGCTTTGATTGAAAATATATATATTTTATTTTAAATAATGAAGCAAAATTAAGTTTCACACTTGCTATTTTTTCTGAATATTATTGTATATTCAGTAAACAACACACTTGCTCCTGTGATACTGGTTAAATATATTATTATGTGTGTTATAGAAGGTCATATACCTGGTTATGATGACTATTTGTAGTTGTAGTAAATGGCATGTTTGTCTCTTAACACTCTTCGTTTCCTTCACTAAAAGTACTGTTAAGGTACGTTGATATATGAAGGATTATCATATTTACTTACTGGTTCTGGGTCTTGAGGTGTCTAGACGGGGTTTTCTGGTATTGATCATTCTATGTATCTTGAAAGTCCTGACGGAAGGTTGAGTTTAAGTACATCACTGATTATGGTACTTTTGTCTCTCTCTTCAAAAGCATCAGTCGTGTAATTGCTGTATGAGTCCTTATAAAAGCCCAATTAAAAGAGCATCAAGTCTCTCATCCATAAACCACATTAACAATGGCTAATTAAACCTGCACTCTCTGATTCTGATTTACTTGCAGAAGTCATTTAATAGAGCAGCTCTTTCAGTCTCTCACCTTTGCGTTGCTGTTTTCATTGTTCTTTGCCTCTTGAATGAGCTCGTCACTCCATCATCATCTCTGTAAAGGTAAAACATTAATTGTGTGTGAACGTAGAGTCCTAATGGGGTCTCGTCATTATAAGGGAAGCGTTTGAATTTTTTTCATGCCACAGTGTCACAGATGTATTAGTTGCCATGACAATTGCGGCTTCCCTCCAAAACTCTGCAGCTGCTTTCTGATGAATTCATGAAACATGCAAATAAGGCAAACACACACACACACACACACACACACACCAGCCCGGCGGATAATCATGTTACAGCTTTCAACAGTTCCTCTTCCTCTGTGGCTGATTATAAGACGTGGATTTAACAGCGCCAGAGGTTTAACCGCTTCTCATTGGCATATGAATGTTCCTGAGACGGGCTGATGGAGGTGGAGGCGTTTAAAACAGCTGATTCTCTGTCTGCTGTTTCACTGATACACTGACTTGAGTAAATGAGCTATTTTAAATGTGTTTGGGGAGAAATATGATTATAGAGCTCAGAGCTGCGTATCTTTTTGCTTTGCCGTGTCTGCTTTTGGCTTTAAAGTACAATGATCTTTGATTATAGCAATTAGATGATAAACACATTTGATTAAGGTCTAATCCACATCACTTTATGTATGTTATGTAGGGGTGGGGGGAAAAATCGATTCTTAGATGAATCGCGATTCGGGACGTGGACGATTCTGAATCGATTCACAAATGTCAAAAATCGATTTTCAAAAAAAAAAAATTCTAATAACGTAACATTGACGGAACGCAAAAGGCGGAACTCTGAAGCGGACGTGCACGTGCGCGGACAGTCTGTGGCGTGCACATAACAGAGACGCGCACATAACGGACGCATGATGGCTAAGCGCCAAATGAACAATGCCAGTCATAAAAAGTTACATTTTGACTGTAAGTTACTCTCTGCAGATGTTCATTCACTTTCTTTGTATAAGCTGTTTTTGATTGTGGTATACAGCAAACATTTCAAGTCATAACTCTTTATTATTTAGTTGTGTACTATAAGTCAAGAGCGACTTTGTATGTTACTAATTATTCAGAATATGCATAAGTCCACAAGCATTATACGTTATGATAGCTTCTGGTACATTATTCTATATTTTTGAACGAAAACTGTTTGTGAATTTGCTACAGCAAAATGTTTTTTTTTTTTGTATGAAGGATTATATTGCTAATTGGAAATAACAAGAGGATGTTGGTTAGAAGTCTATTATTAAATGCTACTATGCTAGAGATTCAGAATATGCTGAAGTTTGTATTAATTTACTACAAGTATGCTGCTAGTACAAGCACACATTTATTTTCCTGTTGGTTCTCAGCAATGTTGGGACATATGCTGGCAAATGTAACCTTACAGTTGACTTGCCAAATCACTTCCATTTGTTTTATTAATAAAATTAATATAGGAAGTATTAGAAGTAAGTTCGTTATGGGTCATCATAAATACTTTGCTTTAAAAGTGCCAAGTAAAAACATTTTTTCAATGTTTTTGATAAAAGGCACTTCCCTAAGAATTGAACTTAATAAATGTGAAAAAGACACTTTAATGTTTATGTTTGTCATTCTGTATAGCAAAGCAGATGAGAGTAGATCATGATCAGAAACCTGATTAGAAATCATTATGAATAAAATCGAATTGTTTTGAATCGAAAATATTTTTGAATCGAAAATCGATTTTGAATCGAATCGTGGCCTCAAGAATCGGAATCGAATCGAATCGTGAGATGGTAAAAGATTCCCACCCCTAATGTTATGTTTATGATACAGTTATCTAATACAGAAGAACATTTGTCTGTTTTAAATGAAAACAATTTACACAATGCTTCACATGCAGTGGTGTCGCATTATTTGGATTTTTTTTCCTGGATTTAAGTGTATCTTTTAAGGGTAACTCTTGCCAAAATGCAAGGGTCTTTTTGTTAATCTACCCGAGGCAAACTTTCGTTTAAAAGCATAATTAGAATGGAAACGCCACTTTTAAGTTTGACCGTATTTTCGTTTTCGGTCAAATTGCCTTCTGAATGGGAGTGCTAGGGGCACTTCTATGATAGCATCAAAAATCGCTATTTTTAAAACACTAAGAAGGCTCGACACAACATGAAACTTTGCTCTAAATATCACCAGGGGCTCTACACATGAACTCGAGCATTGAGAACATTGTTTGTGTACACAGAGTTTACTAAAAAGAAAGATTTTGAACAACTCACTGTAGCTGTGTCCGCCGGCATTTTGACAGTCAAAAATAGTCGATCTCCGAATGCAACGTAACAGGGAGGAGAGTGATGTTAGGTTAACAAAAAGACCCTAGGTTGCATTTTGGCAAAAGTTAGTTAAAGTTCCAATATGTAAAAAAAAAAAAAAAAAACACAAGAGGGCGCAGTTTCCAACAATAACAAAGGCGAAGCTTGATGACGCTATGAAGGAGGTGACGATGGGAGATGTCGTTTTTAATGCGTTTTCACCATCTAGCGATGTATCTAAATGGAATTAATGAATCATGATCACGGATGAGGTAATTTATTCGTTTTTGTATTACCCGTATGTCTGATCGTATTATTTTATGTCATCATAATTAATGAAACTGCAAGGAACATGAAATGTTATGCTATATTATCCCGTTACAACTTACAGCTAGCCTATTTGTCATTAATTCATATCTATTAAAATCATCTTTACTGTAACTATTACGTTACTTTTACAATAAAAAACATTTGATTCGCTTACCTGTATCAATACACTCGCGAGAGCAGAGTCTCTGTCAAGTCCAAGATTCTCGCGCAGCTCTCTCCATCTCGAAAACGCCTGGCCGATATTTATCCGGGTTTTATTCCTCCGTTTGTCACACAGTCTGCGTGTATCCGAATATGGACGCTTTCGTTTTGTTGGCACTTCAATACTCGCCAAAGAGTAATCGTGATCCATAACAGCTATAACCATACAGTCTATGGCAATAACGCTATAACCACCACTTCCGCATTTGACCATGTGATGTTCCGGTGTGGTGGAATATCACATGGTCCACACCGGAAAAAAAGGATAGTGCGGACATTGCGTCACTGAGAGGCGACATTTCTTTTCCGGGACGGACAGTTATTTAAAATCGGAATTTCTCTGAAATAAAAAATCTTTGGAGACTTTTGAGATATTGTAAGTACACAACTGGAGGAAATATATCACACTGTGCAAGTTATTTTCGGAAATTTTATTACAAAATTGTTACATATTGGAGCTTTAAGTGTTTTGAAATAAATTGTCAACTTGAATAAAATGTATATATTTTGGAATGAAACTATGCCCTCTACGGGATTCATAGTAATATGACTGACTATGTAACATCATTTAGACATTATCTTTTTGCTGAAAGCCAAGAAGCAAATATTAACAAATATCCATTTTTCAATAATCATTAGTATACAACAGGGTTAGTAATTTAAGAACAAAATATAATGGAATAGTGCAGTATTTAGTATATTTAATAGACTCAAGAATACAAATGTATTTACACTAAATAAATAACTATTACTGGATTTGTTATGATCCATTTATACTGTAAATAATAACGGTCTGTAAGGTATCATTATTTACAGTTCAGTTGAATGACCCAGCTGCTGTTTGAGCTACTTTGCAGTGTGGGTACACAACAGTTTTTTGTTAACTTGTTTTTTTATTTCAAAACACTTACTTGTTAACTTGTATTAACTTGGATCTTCATCATTGTGTGCAGATCTCCTGGCAGTGCCGAAGCATCCGTATGCAGCCATGGAGAACTGGGGCCTGAGTGTGTTTGTGGAGCAGAAGATCTTGTTGGATCCTGACATCTCCTCCTTCTCCTATCAGATGGAGCTCACCATGGTGGTGGTGCACGAGATCTGCCATCAGGTAAAAACACACTTACTGTGGTTTCACATTTTTTTACGGTCAAAGTTAAACTTCACCTTGCTGGAAGAAGACAAAACAGATTTATATACGGGCTGATGTTTAAAACAGCTGATTCACTTCATGTGTTAATAATAAATCACAATGGACTAATTTAGTCCAATCATATCACCTGATCTGTGAGCGTTACTTTTCTGACATGATGTGTTGTTTATTTCATGACTGTTAAAGTCGGCATGAAGTTCCCTATTGTGACGTTATTTCCGAGTAGAAAGACTTCTCGGACAAGAAAACATAGGTAAGCACATCATCAGAGAAGAGATGTCACTGCAAGAGGGAGAGGAAGTTATTTTGATTAAAGATTTACAAGGAGCCTTGAATTAAAAATAATAATAATTATGATGATGCGCACGGATAAATCATTTATAATAAATACTGCACTATTCCATAAAATATAACCTAAGATATAGCAATTTTGTTTTTTTTCAAATATGGCAAAAAAAAACTCTCAAAAGGGCCTCAAAGAAGTTTAATATTTGCTTAATTATAGGTAAGTTTAATTTACACAAGTGTAGTTTATCCAAGTTTTGTGGCATTTTTTTTTAAATCCTTAAATTAGCTGAAAGAAGGAATGCCTCAAAACTCTTAACTACTTGAAATGTATATTTGATTATATATTTCATTGTTAGGCCTTTCATATTGTCTTTTATTTATTGATTTGCAATAATTTTCTCTTTCAACGAAAGATGCTTGAATTTATTGTGCTTATGTGTTTAACAATAATGTAATGTTAAATAGAGGTTTAATAAAGGTAGTTTGAGGCGTCTCATCAGCAACTGTTCCAGCAGGAATTCAGTTAATGAGATAACAATAATGGAAATCGATCGAAAACGAATTTCATTAAGGATGGATTAACCGGGTCTGGTCATCAATGTGCATTAAAAACCTCAGCTCAGTTCATTTACTTGTAACGTTACTCTGTAGCACCTTTCTATGAAATACACCTAAAAATAGCTGCTGCGGGAAAAGGTCTCGACCCAAGCTGCCAAAAACATGAGAATGATTAATATATTAAGCGCATAAAGAAACTCGTAAGCGTATTAGCCTAGCGTAGTTCGCTCGCTCTGTCAGGTGCTCTGGCATAGGTCATGTTTAATGCGTGAGACATGTTTTCCCCAACGCAGTGAGCGCATAACTTACATTTAACGTTTATATCCTTGTTTGTAAATGTTATATATTCACATGAGCATTTGCATTTTGCAGTAAGACTTGTCCTGACTCCTGACAGCAAGCGAATCTTCTCCGTCAATCTTCGCAGACTTAACTAAACGAGCGCGAGCGCGCGCATGCACATGCGCATCGAACAGACTGAGCGCCTGATTAATTTAATAATTCTGATTAATTTATTAATTTTACTAAATATTTCTTGTTTGTCGTTAGATTTAGGTTTAAAATTCTACATGTACGGCAAGTAATTGTATTTTAATCAGGACATGTAACTGAAAAGAATTAGCATAATTGTGCATAGCCTATAAGTGATGTCTCTTACATTTAGGCTACAGATTTTTTTTTTTTTTTAAATAAGGCGTTGATCTACTTATAGAAGACAGAGAAAGGAAGGCAGAGTCAGAGAGTAACAGAGAGTGTGAAGATGGTCAGTTGAGTTAAAGGGCAGAACAGCAGCAGATAATTGGACATCTGGAGAATTTGATGCACATCTCTTATAAAAAGAGCTTTACGCATCACCTCCATTGGGATTGTGAAAGTAAAGATTTCCTTTCTCCATCTCTCTTTCTTTCTGTTTTTTTCTCTCTCTCTCTCTCTCTCTCTCTCTCTCTCTCTCTCTCTCTCTCTCTCTCTCTCTCTCTCTCTGGAGTGTTTTGCGCATGCAAGAAGTCTCTCTTGTGTTAAATAACCTATTTTTCGTGCCTTTGCATCATTGCAGACTACCGTATTAGATGCAGATTAAACAAGCAGTCTGGGTTAAAAGTGATTTTTTTTCTTTCTTTTGGCATTGAAATAATGTTCAGTAAGGGACTTTAAGCCCACAAATGCATCATCGGCATGAATTGTAAAGGAAACGCTGGAATTTTTCATTGCATGTGCTCATTTTTCACCAGCCTTTGTTTGCAGCTCTTATGTTGCTGAGAACCTTGGATTTTAGTGCCTTTTGTTATGGCGGATTATTGATGAGCGTGTTGGAGATGTTCTGCGTTCTCAGTATTGTTCTGGATTCATCTCTTGAATATTCTTCCTCATATACTGCTGAATCGCAGCTCTGCATTGTTGGTCTAGCTCAAAGATGATAGGCCTACAGCATGTCTGCAGTTCTTTCCTCTTTTCTTTTCGTTTGTTTTTTTTCTTTTTTCTTTTCTTTTTAGGGAGAAGGAAATAAAAGAAAACAATCCTCTCATCTCTCATTTCTGCACAGATAATTCAGCTCTGTCTGAACTCAGTCTGAACCTTGTACAGTAAAACACTCTCACAGGGAGCATGAAATCATGATATTATTTCAGAAACAGCAATAATGTGCATATGTGATAGTTTTAGAGCTGGAATTCATGAGAGTAACCCAGATCAGGCTGTTCTCTGCACATAAAGCCTTGTTTTATGATCAAGAATAATTGAAAAGAAGCAGCAGTGGAGGCTGGAACTATAATGTTGTCCAGTGATGATGTTTACAGGTGGAAAACTGAAGTATGTCCAATGTCCTGCAGTAGGCATTCCCACTGAATTCACATTTATCTAAGCGTACAACACGCTGTAAAGCTGAAACCGTTTGTGCTTTTTTTTGTTTTAAGGTGGCGATTTTAAGGTCTGTTTTAAGGTGGGCCATAAGCAGATCGTACAAAAATGAGATTGTATGAATTCATACGAATTAAACTATTTGTCAAAACATAAAATAGTTATGAACTGTCGTGGCAGTGTGTTGATGCTAACTTAAGATGTCAGATTTAACATTGAAAGCATGTAGTCAGTCCAAATTTAAGCTTTAAACACACAAGCGTGTGCATATAAGCGTGTAAGTGCTTACTTATAAATAAGAGAAAGGAGGAGAGACAGAGAGAGTAAAAGACAGAGATTAGCTGTCAAGTGCACTGAATTCACCGCAGGCTGTTTCACCCTTTTGGGTCGCAGTTCTCTGGAGCTTCTGCTCATCTTTATGTTTTTAATTAAGATGCCATTTTTCTCTGCTTCAGTCTCATGGCCATCATTTTCATACAGAGTTAAATAGCACACTGCTAATTATTTTCCACTGTAAATTACCTTGACTGAGCTCAGAGCGTCGGAGTGGGCGGGGCTTGTGCTTACCTGACATATTGATTGGCTCCTTCATTTTGAAAGTATTAGATCAGTCCTCATCCAGCACATATTCTGTCATACATAAAAAAAAGTCTGTCTGAGCAAGCACTAATAACACGAACAAAGTGCCGGCTTCTGATAAATCACATTTGTATCTCGTCGCTCTCGCGGACTGCCAGTAGGAATTGATTAGTAGATGATAGACGCTGTTTTCTATTGTATAGGTTTATCCTGTGGACTCTCCTGGCCTCATTTTAATGTCACTGTAGCAGCGGATTGTTAATAGATTTGCCGCTGCCAGCGATGGGGTTTATATGTCACAGACGCTCAATCACTGTTAATTTCTTATCTCATTTCAGCCTCTCAGAATTAAATGAGGCTGCCACAGTCCTTCATATGCAGTTATTCCGCCAATAAAACAAGCCTAATAGAGGCCGATGCAGCTGATGTTGAGTTTTCTTATTTTCCCACAAATTGGAGAGGTGACATTCTCCCCTCTGGATATGAATATGTTTTGGATATAAATATGTTTGGAGAGTGAGGCTTCAGTTCTCACACACATCTTAACACGGTTGCTTTAAAAACACATTTAGACATTAAATATGAGTTAAACATTAAATATGAGGATAAATGGCTGTCGGTGGAGGTGAATCTGACTCATGTCTGTTGGCTGGTGTTTTATTATCTGCTCATTTATAAAAGACAGCATCCGTAAACACATGAAATAGGAGATTTCACACTCTCACTCTAAATTCTGACAAATAAATACATTTTGTCACTCAAATCAGAGGGTTTCAAAATTCTCTTATTGTGATTTGGAGCAATTTCCAGTTCTAGTTCAGGTTTACTGAGATTCAAATTTGAAGAGGATAAACAGTGTGATGATGGTTTCGGAACCTAGTGAGCTGCTACCTTGTTGTCTACTGTCTACACAGGCAGCTGCTTTCTAAGCACACATCCTCACTGAAACTGAACCTCAAAAGTGAATGATTTGGTAAAGGTAAAGAGCATGAGAAAGTTGAAGAATGTTCATGGATCATTTCCAATAGAGTGCGATTTTAAAAGGTAACACTTTACAGTACAATATGAATGCGCATTAATTCATGCACAGATAATCATGTGTTAATATGACTCAAGATCTAAACCATTTATTAATGATTACTGCATCAGAAACTAATAAAGAGTCCATCTTTAATAGGTAAAGTAATATATGAATTGCTAATTAAATGTGTAAAAAATAGAAAGTTTTGAAAAAGTTCACTTACAAGTACATTGATATTAGTGTAATTACTACATAAAGTATACTTGCAAAATATACATGGATTTTACTTAAATTTAATAAAACAATCTTGAAGTAGGCTATACTTTCCATTTTTAAGGGATTTTAGACCATGATACTTGTACAGTAGATGCAGTTTTGATTCTAGTATTTAACATTTGAACCTATACTACAATGCAGCTTCAGGACTTCTTTCTTGCGGTTTTCCAGTTGAGAAAGCAATATCCTTTGCCCTGCAGTCGCAAACCTGATCCAGGAGACACACATTGTCTGAACCTCCTTGTTAAAAGTCAATGAAGGACATTTAAACTCAAGTATTCAGGCTTTTACTGCAAGTAAAAGTTAGCTGGAGGCTTCATGTCAGTATGATTCTTCAGAGTGATTCTCGGCTGCTTTGGTGTGTTTCATGTCTTAAGGTTTTTTTTTTATTATGCCGTTGAAGGTTTTCTTCTGCTTCAAATGTACAGTATATGCTGCAGTATAGAGGTACAGAGTGAACTCTTCCCTGCATGAATCCCGTCAGCGTATCTGTTAATGAAACAGGAGGGCTGCAGAATCCCTCTGTTTCAGCTTTCTTCTCACCGACATTGTTGAAGGCGTAATTAAGCGAGGGTGTCACGGCTCGTACTGTTCATTGACATACTTGTTGAGCTATCTGTGTTGTTCCTCAAGGTTTCACAGTACCAATCCATTTGCTCTGCAGCTTCTGTCACATAATAAATGACGTGATGTGACTCGCTGTCCTTCATTGTCATCAGAACATCTGACAAATTAGAAGAGGGCAGAAAAAGTCACTAGACCTTTGGGAAGCTACTTGAAGTGTGACTTGTAGAGAGTTGAGAGCAGGATAACAGCTGTTTCTCTCCGCGCTGCGGCTCTTCTATCAGTCCATGTGTCTGAGTCACAGATGAACGGGGTCAGGCGCTTGGAGAGCCTTTGAGAACATGTCATGTTCAGATGAAAAAGGCCTGACTTCTAGAGGTTTGTTTGCTGCAACAATGAGATCCGGCGTTCAGTAGCACATCTGCTTGAGCCTAAGAGCCTGTGGAAAATATCCAGCTCATTCACAACTGCAATGTTGCATCTTTTCCAGTCAATAGCCCTGTTTTGCACACTGTCAACTGCACACAATGGCAGGGATCACTTGAATAGGTTTTACCTTCCAAATGGGACGTTTCATAATCGAATCCTTATTTTTCTCTCTTCTGCTCATTTAAGGTGTCCTTGGCGGAGCGCCCAGGTATGAATGCTGTGAAACAGAAAAATGTGTTTTTAATTGTGTAACTGTAGGTAATTGATTGTTTAGGCCACTATTAATCATAGTTCAAAAGCTCTGCCGGATTCTCAATGTTCTGTGAAGCCGTTTGTGAACAACTTTTCTGTTGAACCAGAGTGCAAATGTTTATTAGAAGTGTTTGTTTGTACTTCTACTTCTGAAGGAAAAGAGTTATTTTTCTGCGGTATTGGAGTTTTCTAATAAAACATGTTTTCCACTAGATGAAATATGCTTTTGTTGATATTGGATGAAGAGGAGAGTGTATATTTTCCTGATGCTTTGTCCAAATAAAGTTTGGTTTCAGTTTACCCATGAACACTTTTCTTGTACAAAAGTTTGTCATAATTGTTTGCCGGTGAACATGAAATGGATTTTTGTAATGGTCCCTGTGTTTCTCGGTTGATGATTGATGGTTCATTTCTTCTCTTCTAGTGGTTTGGCGATCTAGTCACACCAGTTTGGTGGGAGGACGTTTGGCTAAAAGAGGGATTCGCTCATTACTTCGAGTACATCGGGACTGATTTCCTCTTTCCCAAGTGGAACATGGTGAGTTGTTTCTCAGATGTGAGAACTGTAATATTCAGTTAATTTCATTCAATGAATCATACATAACTTTGAATGGAAAAAAGATGTGATATGAAACAATAGATTATACTGTATACTTACAGAGATAGTTTTGATGGTTTTCATGCTATTCATTCTCCTAAAATAAGTGCAAATTTTCAATGCTTTTCACATACACATGATTTTGAGCATTTCTTCTTGTGCATTCAGCTGAGCAGAAAACTACAATTCTCTTGCGGTGCATTTCCGTGCTATAGATACTTTGATTGCTCGATGTTAAATCTTGATAACAGCCTCTCAAGACCAATAAGTTTACTTATTGTTTAATCTGTTTCACATCAAGTAAAAGATCAATTGTTTGGCTATTTCTGAGCAGGTACAGATTCTCTCTTTTTTTGGTCTCTCTGTGGGTTTTCTCTGTCCAGTGATTTCTCAGTGTTGGGTCAGTCAACTGTCAGAACGTAATTGTATCACTGCTGCATGGTCAGTGTCACTCAGAATGACCAGTATCATCACTCTAAAAAAGCTAGTATTGTTTGTTCTCATTGAAGATGTCCAAGAGAGACGTCAGAATATATTGTCACTATCCTCAGTTGGTATTTAATTAAATTGTTTTATAATTGTTGAAGTTGTAGATTAGCAGTAAATGCATTATTCTTCAACAGATTGAACCATGGTGCTCAATTCTAGTCATCTTCTATCATTTATTGTCCTCTCTTTAACATATCTGAATAGAAATAACAATTCTTTAAAGGGGGGGGGGTGAAATGCTATTTCATGCATACTGAGTTTTTTACACTGTTAAAGAGTTGGATTCCCATGCTAAACATGGACAAAGTTTAAAAAATTAAATTGTACGTTTGAAGGAGTATTTTTGTTCCAAAGTTTTTTTCGAGTATGGGCCTGTGTGACGTCAGATGTGGCGGAATTTCCTTATATGGGTCCTAAGGGCACTTCTCACTCGCAGGCGCGCGCGCGCTCGTAGACCAGACAGAGAGAGAAGAGAGCAAAAGCAGTACCTCATCCAAGCGCTCTGCTCGGCTTTAGGGAAGACAGTGTCACCAAAGAAGTGTGTTTTTGGTTGCCAGGGCAAGACAACCCTGCACAGATTCCCAAAGAACCCGGCGTTAAGGGACCAGTGGATGGAGTTTGTTTTTTCTGAGCATCAACGGAGTTGTGCAAGACTGTTTGTTCCCTGCATTTCGACGATGCTTGTTTTCTAAACAAAGCCTAGATCGACAGATTTGCAGATCGTCTAATGCTTAAGGATCGAGCAGTCACAACGATAAAGGTTCGTCTCGGCGGTGAGTAAAACTGCTTCAAATGTATGTGTGTTGTTGTTAGCTCGGCACGTTAGCACAGCTTTAGCTCCGCCCACACGGCACGCCTCCAGCCGCTCGTTTTTTTCCGGAAAGACTCGGTACAGCCTATCTTTCTTTTATAAATATAATAAAACTAAAGACTTTTTGGAGATATGAAGGATGCAATACTACTCTATAGGTACTCAAGATTAACAGGAGATTGAGTGAAAATGAGCATTTCACCCCCCCTTTAAAAAAGTACAAATAAAATATAGTAAATTAGGATTTACTAAAATTGAAACACAAACAAACAAATAATACTGTTTAATTTTGTATTTTAGTCCCTAAGTTTCTCTTTGGGTAGCTCAAAGGACAATGTTTTACAATAAGTTAATGGGTGCATTCAATCTTACAGTCAGTAGTGAATTAGCGGGCCAAATGGAGGCATGCGTGGACTGGTTCATTATGAGCTTGTAAGGAACAAATTGTTCCAACTGTTTCAATGGTTATTATGAGCGCAGTTTGAGTTTGGCTTCATGTGCAGAAAGAATCATATTTAATGGTGTTGAGCTTTGTTATCATGTCTCTATTTTTCAGTCCTGCTGCATTGCCACAGCAACCGGTGATTATGCCATCATATTTTTCTGTATTAATGAAACTTTAGTCTATATGCGGTCTCTTCCAGATGCTCAATCAATTATCAGAAGAGAGCTGTGAAATAATATTACAGTGCCACAGACAGATTGGTGAGAATCTGATCATAATGCATTCTGAGCAACACGTTTAAACATTCTTACCTGTGCTAGTTGGCAAAAATTATTCAGTGGGAAAAGACATAGTTCATTAGTGCCACACCTGTGTGAGTCTGAACTAAAACTGCTAATTCACTGTGGAGCTTCACAGAGCTGGAATTTGTGCCAAAGCTGCCATTGAAAAAACACTTGAATTCAAGGCTGGCACACATAAACTAGAGCAAATCCAAACTCCTTTAAATAAAGTGCAAGGATAAAAAGTTTTATGGTCTAATGATTCGTCCACATCCATTTCCCCCATCCAGATGGGTTCACGTTCGGAGAAAGACAAAGCATGGCTTCAGTTGACAATGCTCACTGTCTCACAGGAGTCAATAGGTTCAGTGATGCTCTGAATTGTTGTATAACAGCCAAGAATTATGAGGCTATTTTTCCAGACCAGGTGCGTCCAAACACACAATCATATCATGATATTCCTGTATTATAGGGTGATAAATAAATCCAGGAGTGTTTGTGAACACCAGGAGGAAGTCAAACACCTTCAAAGATGTCTTAAGCCACTATATCTGAACATTATTCATATTTTACGGGATTTTCTCGAGTCACAAACAGGACTTCCACCTAACCTGTTTTGAGAACATTACTAAAGTTAACCTTACTGGAAGAATGTTTGTTCATAACTTTGAAAGAAAATTGCCAGAACGTTGGGGAATTTCTGAGAAAGTTCCCTGTTAGCTCATTCGTTACTGTGAATTAGCAGTCGTTCTGATTAAATATGTTTGGATCTTCTGCTCATTATGATTCACTGACTGTGTTCAGTTTTATTATGAGCTAGTGAGAAGATTATTGTGTGTTCATCACAAGACCTGACATGTCTTTGACTGGACTGGACATAGTGTGCACTAAGAGTGGTATATGCTAAGAGTAAGTGCTGAAGGCAGTCTACAGCAATACATTTAGCTCCGGTTGACATTTAATACCAAAAGTTTATTACATTAGTTTTTTTATTAACATTTTTTATATATTTATCTAATTTGAGTAAGATGTATGTCAGTATAGCACCCTTGTTTAATACTTGTGTGATTTCTGCTCATACACACATTCTCATTGACATAATGACCTTCCCATCCCATCTGTCCCAGTATTTCATACCTCTCTGCTCAACCTTGGTTATGGAGCATCAGCCAAGCAGAGAGATCATCTGGGAACATCATTTCAGGAAGCAATTGGTTCTTTCTCGTCCGATAAGTTTAGATGGAAGCACTTCATTGCCCTGATAGGATGACTGTAAGAATTTCCCTACCACAATTTTGATAATATTACACATTTCAAGAGGAAGGAGTGTAAACCAGATCTGAAACTCACAAATGCACTGAGAAATGTGGGAATGGATTTGTCAAGAGTCCTTAATAGGTCATTAAAACAGCCTATCGGTCCCTTAACCTGCTCACAACTACTGGACTGTTGGCTCTCTTCCTCTTTCTCACATCTGTCTTGCTAGAGAAGCTCTCAGCGAGGTTTAGTTACCCATAATGCATTGCTCCAAAGCTGCTGACCTTAACGTCTGGCATCACTGTTGATCTCTGGCCTGGTTGATCAGTGAGAAACTTCAGGTGATGATGTTGAGACGTTAATAAGCAGCATCTAAATGAAGTATCATTGGACGTAAACACCTTGTTGAGAGCACATATGGGCCAGATGGAAGCTCTTCTCATTGCACTCATTTTATATTGCCCACAACGTGACTCACATAAAATTAGCTCCACATCACCAGCTGTTCTCTCTCTGTCTGTCGGTTTCTCTTTCTCTGTTTCTGTGCATTCACATTCACCATAATGTATGTTGTGAATTAACATTAAGGGCCCATTTGCATATATTGATTCTGTCTATATACAGTCTTTACATTGCCCTGCGAAGCTTACATTAATCTAGACTTTAAAGTCACTGTCCATCAGGAAATACTGAAAGTAAAGACATGAAACACATGCTGTTCTTTTCAACAAGACCACTTAAGTGATGATATAAATAGCCTGAGAAATTAGGACACTGATTTTAAAAAGTCGCACTTCCTCTAAGATCTTCTCTCTGAAGTTAAAAATGAAGGATAAATTATTACAGCAGTCCATTAAGCAAAGCATGTTTCATTTTGTTATGCCTTGGATATCTAAAGATAATTATACCTCAGATGTAATTCTATTGTAGGAAATTTCACCCTTCATTAGCTGCTCAAAAAGAAAGAATTCATATGAAAGCCATACAAGATAGACTTATAATATCTAAATATTATTAAAAGTCACCCAGCAATCACACATCAATCTTAGTTTGGCTCAGATAAATATTCTCTGTATTGATTTGTATTGATTGTCTGTATGTCTCGTGTCTGTCACGTATAACTAAAGAAAAACTAAAGGAGAGGACTCAAGTGCAGAAAGAATATTTATTAAATAAAAGAAACATGAAATGAAACAAAAACCCTCAAGGGGGAAAACATGAAATAACCAAAAATACAACTACAAAGCAACATACCGGGGTTTCACGGGAAAGCGGGAGACGTAAACAAGACAACGATCCGACACAGACTGCAAACACAAAGGAACTTATAAAAGGGACAAATCAGGCAGGTAATAAGGAACAACAGGTGGGGCAAATGAAACCAATAATGAGATAACAAGGAGGGTGGGGTCAAACAGTGACAGGAACACAAACACCACATGTGCTACACAAGACAGGACAGGCATGTGACATTACCCCCTCCTTAAGGAGCGGCTACCAGACGCTCCACAAGGGACGGGAGGGACAGACCAGGGCGGGACGGGAGGGACAGACCAGGGCGGGACGGGAGGGACAGACCAGGGCGGGACGGGAGGGACAGACCAGGGCGGGACGGGAGGGACAGACCAGGGCGGGACGGGAGGGACAGACCAGGGCGGGACAGGGGGAACGGGAGGGACAGACCAGGGCGGGACGGGAGGGACAGACCAGGGCGGGACGGGAGGGACAGACCAGGGCGGGACGGGAGGGACAGACCAGGGCGGGACGGGAGGGACAGACCAGGGCGGGACGGGAGGGACAGACCAGGGCGGGACAGACCAGGGCGGGACAGGGGGAACAGGAAAGACAGACCAGGGTGGGACAGGGGAAACAGGAAAGACAGACCAGGGGGGGACAGGGGGAACAGGAAAGACAGACCAGGGTGGGACAGGGGGAACAAAAGAGACAGACCAGGGTGGGGCAGGGAAAATGAACAGTTCTGGAGGCCAGGGTGGAGCCGAGAGTCCATCGGACGGCCAGGGCGGAACAGAGAGTCCATCGGGCGGCCAGGGCGGAGAAGACCCCTCGGGCGGCCAGGGCGGAGAAGACCCCTCGGGCGGCCAGGGCGGAGAAGACCCCTCGGGCGGCCAGGGCGGAGAAGACCCCTCGGGCGGCCAGGGCGGAGAAGACCCCTCGGGCGGCCAGGGCGGAGAAGACCCCTCGGGCGGCCAGGGCGGAGAAGACCCCTCGGGCGGCCAGGGCGGAGAAGACCCCTCGGGCGGCCAGGGCGGAGAAGACCCCTCGGGCGGCCAGGGCGGAGACGACCCCTCGGGCGGCCAGGGCGGAGACGACCCCTCGGGCGGCCACGGCGGAGACGACCCCTCGGGCGGCCACGGCGGAGACGACCCCTCGGGCGGCCACGGCGGAGACGACCCCTCGGGCGGCCAGGGCTCAGGCACAGGAACTGGCACCACCGGCTCGGGCACTGGAACTGGCACCACCGGCTCGGGCACTGGAACTGGCACCACCGGCTCGGGCACTGGAACTGGCACCACCGGCTCGGCACTGGAACTGGCACCACCGGCTCGGGCACTGGAACTGGCACCACCGGCTCGGGCACTGGAACTGGCACCAACGGCTCGGGCACTGGAACTGGCACCAACGGCTCGGGCACTGGAACTGGCACCAACGGCTCGGGCACTGGAACTGGCACCAACGGCTCGGGCACTGGAACTGGCGGCACTGGAACTGGCACCACCGGCTCGGGCACTGGAACTGGCCCCACCGGCCCAGGAACAGACATAGACTCAGGAACAGGCTCAGGAACAGGCTCAGGAACAGGCTCAGGAACAGGCTCAGGAACAGGCTCAGGAACAGGCTCAGGAACAGGCTCAGGAACAGGCTCAGGAACAGGCTCAGGAACAGGCTCAGGAACAGACACTGGCTCCGGCTCAGGAACAGACACTGGCTCCGGCTCAGGAACAGACACTGGCTCCGGCTCAGGAACAGACACTGGCTCCGGCTCAGGAACAGACACTGGCTCCGGCTCAGGAACAGACACTGGCTCCGGCTCAGGAACAGACACTGGCTCCGGCTCAGGAACAGACACTGGCTCCGGCTCAGGAACAGACACTGGCTCCGGCTCAGGAACAGGAACAGACATCGCCGGCTCAGGAACAGACACCGCCGGCCCAGGAACAGACACCACCGGCTCAGGAACAGACACTGGCTCCGGCTCAGGAACAGGAACAGACATCGCCGGCTCAGGAACAGACACCGCCGGCCCAGGAACAGACACCACCGGCTCAGGAACAGACACCACCGGCTCAAGTGTGTGCGTAGCCCACACACACCACATGGCTGTGGCCATAATGGCCAGTGTCGCGGTCACTGAGGGCTCAGGAACAGACACCACCGGCTCAGACACAGGCTCGACGGCGGCAATCTTGTCAGGGGACTCAGGCTCGACGGCGGCCATCTTGTCAGGGGACACAGGCTCGGCAGGCGTGACGTGAACAGGCTCGGCGGCAGCGACGACCATCTTGTCCGAAGACATAGGCTCAGGAACAGTCTTTGGCTGGGCAGACGTGACGTTAACAGTCTCTGGCTGGGCAGACGTGACGTGAACAGTCTCTGGCTGGGCAGACGTGACGTGAACAGTCTCTGGCTGGGCAGACGTGACGTGAACAGTCTCTGGCTGGGCAGACGTGACGGATCGCTGAGGTGGTGCAGGCAGTGCGAGCAGGATCACCGGAACAGGGACCACCGGAACAGGGACCACCGGAACAGGGACCACCGGAACAGGGACCACCGGAACAGGGACCACCGGAACAGGGACCACCGGAACAGGGACCACCGGAACAGTCACGGAGGGAGTCTTCCTCTTCCTCCTCCGTTTCGAGACCACTGGAACTGGGGCCACTGGAACTGGGACCACTGGACTCGGGACCACCGGAACTGGGACCACTGGACTCGGGACCACCGGCACTGAGGCCACCGGAACTGGGACCCTCTTCCTGGCCTCTCGCTCCTGCAAGCGAGCGAGACCCTCCACCATAGCCTCAAACGTACAGCCATCATACGCCCTCCTGAGAACCCAGTCCATGGGCTCATTGAGTGCGTAAAAGAAGAGGTCCTTTAGAGGCCCGTCATTAAGTTTTAAACCCTCCGCCGCTCCAAGGAATTCACCTGCGAACTTCCTCAGGTCAGCCCCTTGTTGGCGGAGGGCACTTAGTGTCTGAAAACGAATAATGCGATCGTAGTGGGGGCACGAGACAGGAGGGCCTGGTGGGTGTCGTGAATCTTTCTGCTGAGTCCTTAACATGGTCGGATCGTTCTGTCACGTATAACTAAAGAAAAACTAAAGGAGAGGACTCAAGTGCAGAAAGAATATTTATTAAATAAAAGAAACATGAAATGAAACAAAAACCCTCAAGGGGGAAAACATGAAATAACCAAAAATACAACTACAAAGCAACATACCGGGGTTTCACGGGAAAGCGGGAGACGTAAACAAGACAACGATCCGACACAGACTGCAAACACAAAGGAACTTATAAAAGGGACAAATCAGGCAGGTAATAAGGAACAACAGGTGGGGCAAATGAAACCAATAATGAGATAACAAGGAGGGTGGGGTCAAACAGTGACAGGAACACAAACACCACATGTGCTACACAAGACAGGACAGGCATGTGACAGTGTCATTTCATTAATCTGCTTTTAGCAGAACATCAGACTATGAGATATGATTATGGTTTGAACACATTACATGAAACCAGGAATCACTGGGTTAATAGAATATGCCTCATTATTTTGACATAAAACTATGAAGGGTTTTGATGAACATTTGTTTCTGGACTTATTTCCGTACGTTGTTTGTTGTATCTCAAATCCCTTGTTTGAAATATCCTGCTTTCTTGGATTAATGTCTTCAACATGATTTTTAATCAAGCTGCCAAAAGCTTTAATGGCCAAGAGTTATTCATAATGACAATGAATACAGGTGTAATAAAACATTCAGAGTATCAAAACAAGATGTGTTTATAACAGCTGATAGTTTGCTGACTTTCTCTTGGTCAATCACATTTAATAAATACATTTGAGAAGATAATAAAATAATAAACTCTTAATTTAGCTTAGTTTTGAATTTAATCAGACAGTCAGTGAAGAGATTTTGCCAGAGGGATCTTTATGAAGATGTTTAGAATATGAACCTGCAGTGTAATGCTTTCATATATATTTCATGTGATTCATATTTAATTAATTTTAATGTATGGTAACTGACCGTCACTTTTAAATGAGTAACGGGAAAATAGTGTCACATTTTACTGAAATGTTTGTGGTTTTACATTCATGCTGTGTTCATTTTAGCTGAACATCTATTGAATGTAGAAGTTGATCTACAAAACTGGAGCAAGTGATTATTAGTTTATTCAAAGGTTTAATATGAACATTAGGCATCTGTACTTATTGTAATATAATATGCAACCCGTTCTCATACCCAAGGCGTCACTTTCAATATGTTGTATTTGTATATTTACATGACATGTCAAGGTGATTCAAAGAAAAGCATGGCATTTTTTCTCAGTTTAATTGCCTCATTGTGATGTAATTTCTCATTTTGTTACTTTTAAGCAGTTAAAAATGAGACTTCCTTAAAAAATGGAAATAACCTAGGATCAGAGTAACATCTTCCTCAAGTGCTGCTGAACAACTCACTGCATTTGAGATCGTGACTCTCTGCTGATCCACAGACAACAGTGAATGAT
The DNA here is from genome assembly GCF_964197995.2 of Scardinius erythrophthalmus. Taxonomy (NCBI): domain Eukaryota; kingdom Metazoa; phylum Chordata; class Actinopteri; order Cypriniformes; family Leuciscidae; genus Scardinius; species Scardinius erythrophthalmus. The sequence continues at coordinate 17,720,572 of NC_138224.1, read as the reverse complement.
GAGGGTCTTTTTCATCTGACCCAAAACTTCTACCTGTCTTTATAGTGAATCCTACAGGGAGACATTTGATCAGAGTAGAGAGACAGCAAGACCCCTTTACAACACACACACACACACACACACACACACACACACTGAGTGTATTGTAGCTCAAGTGTGTCGTGTTGGCGCTCGTGTGGCGACTGAAGGTTCATCAGAATGAATTATAGAAGCTTCTGCAGGAATAAAGTCTTCAGTCATGAGAGATAGAGAGCTGGATTTTCTCACAACAATTTTCTCATTTCATTTATAGAGCTCAAAGTTATTTTTACTTTTGAAAATAAAACAGAAGCTTTCATGAGACATGTTTATGTGTTTGATACTGTAAAAAACAAGTAAAGTCTCTCATCCACAGGAGAAGCAGAGGTTTCTGACTGATGTTCTTCATGAGGTGATGTTATTGGACGGTTTGGCCAGTTCTCATCCGATCTCTCAGGAAGTGTTTGAAGCCACAGACATCGACCGAGTGTTTGACTGGATCGCATATAAGAAGGCAAGATAATCTCTCATAAAATCCTGGCTTCATTTGCATGATTGAAATGATTAGAAACCTTTAATATTGAGCTGAACTGAATTCAAAACTGATTCATACTATAAAACATTAAATTAATTTACACATTTTTTTATTCGGCAAGACAGCAGAAGAGGGACAATGACTTTGTAAAACAACAGTATTTATGTGCAGACTTCACCAATAGACTTGATCTTTTATTGAGTCCAGTAAACACCTCAGTTTGCTTGTTATTTTTGTCCCAGGAAAAGAAATCTCAGTTTATCTTTGTGAATTGTAAATGGAGTCACGCTGTTATAAGCCTCTTCACATACACAAGAAAAACAGTTTAATTAAAAGCTTGTTTTTTAGTAAGTCAAGGACAGAAACTGTTACACTGAGAGTTTTTGTGTGCTCTGGGGACTTTAGTGGCACGTTAAATATTTCTCAGACCAGACAACATCTATTTAATTACCTCTTTCTCACTGAAACACACTTTACTGAAAAAAACTCCAGTGCCCAAATATATCCTCTCATCTGAGCATCTGAAAGCCATTAAAGACACAAAGAGAAGGAAAGAAATATCTTTGTCCTCTATCAGAGTTCAGACACAGACAGAATCTTCCGTCCACTGAAGATTTGAGTTTCTGTGTCAACTCTCCCTCCAGCTGTCAATCAGCTCAAGGCCGGTTTGTGATTGGCTCTTGCTCTTTCTCAAGGTCCTCCCCCTGTTTCCCCAAAGGTTCTGTTGGGTTATGAACTCTGTCAGTCACGCTGACACCAGGCCGTCCCTCATCACTTTCTCCTCGCACTCTAAGGACTCTGAAATCCCACAACATCCCATGAGTCCCCAGCGCTAACAGGAAGTGACACTCATCACACAGATTGTAGAGGGATGGGAATTAGATGCTGTCAAATGAGCATGTCAAAGCCACTCAAAATCAAAAAAGCTGATGAAAACTCATAAAACAGCAGCAGCACCACATGGAGTCCTTGTTTAGATGAACCAGACCTGCTAGAAATTGAACAGTGCCATAATAACTGAACTGTTTTTAAAAAACATTCTGTGATGTACATAACCAAAAGTTCATCCTCCTTGAACAGTCACTCCACTAGAATTATGATTTTGACAACTTTCCTGTTCAAATAACACATTTCTGCATTTAAACCCTACAGAATATTTGCCCCATTGACTTCCATAATAAGTGGATTTCTGTACATTTTCTGTAGTAATCGACGGCATGTCAGATATGCTGTTCAAAACGCTCAAAATGATGTATATTTTGTTGGGTTTTTTACTGTATGCATGTGTAAATAAGCAGTCTTTATTGGACGTGTGTTTACTGTGTGTCCGCAGGGAGCCGCTCTGATCCGGATGCTGGCGAACGTCATGGGACAGACGCTATTCCAGAGAGGCCTCAATGTAAGTGTTACACTCAGTTCAAATATGAAGAAGATTCTGAATTTCCAAAACAAAAGTATTTAATAAGCAAAACAAAGACAGGTAATTCAAAGAGACAATGGCAACGTAACAGCGTGTCTAGCTTGTCAAACACAAATAATAACCGACTCTGAAAGCAGGGAAATGAGGAACTTAAATATAAACAGATAACAAACTAAAGGACCAACAGGTGTCATGATCACATCAATCACCATAGTAACTAATGATAAACAGAGACAATAGGAAACCAAGAGAAGCAAACTAAAAGTCCATGAAAATGAAACTAAACAAATAACTGAATAATCCTGGCAGTAAGTCAGTATTTTTCTTTTATCTTCTCTCTTTGTGGTCACAAACAATTTCACACTCATGTATGTTTTTACTCCTAATGTGTCTTTTGAATGTTTAAGGCTCTTTGTATGAATTATACATACAGTATCATAACAGGATTGTGGCATAAATCCAAAACTTTTCAATTCATTTTTCAAATTCTGACCATTTAAAAGTATCACAACAAATGAGGGCTTGAGACAAAGAACCATATTCCAAGTCCAAATACTTTTCTTTTTTTTATTTGGACTCTAAATATTATATTACTTTATTTATTTTTTACATGAAGATAGACAACAAAAGCTTCCCAATTCTAATGAGATACGATTTTTTAGTATCAATCTTAAAAATAAAAAGTTAGAGTAATTTACATTTCTAGAATGTGGAAGAAAAGTATATGTCCAGTTAATGTGGAATAACAGTATAAGTCCAATTCATCATCTTTAAACCACTGATTTGATTCCTTTATCTTAGTTTTAATACAGTAACAGAACCTTAAAGAAAATATTAAGCATTTATTTCTTACAATTTCTTTTATTTTTTTGCCAACGTAAATCACAGAACAAAAACACGGACAATACGGTACGAACAATGAGCAATACATAGTCCTACTTATAGTACAGAAAATAAACGTCAGTACAAACAATAAACCGTTAAATAACATAAACATTTAATGTTCATTTCTCAAGCCTCTTCGGGTTTTCTGAGTGTTACGTATTTTTGCTACAAGCGTTTGTGAGATTATTCAACCGTGTCGGTTTACATGCGCTTCTTATCTTTAGAGCTACAACAGCTTGTTTTTGTGTCACGCGCTTGAGTTTCCATCAAGCTTGAGGTGAAAGTGACATAATCAGGCAAACGATTAAACATGTTCGTGCCAGAAATTAATTTCATATCTGAAATAGTAACAATCAGAAGTTTCAGAATCATTCTCTGTGTTAAACCGGTTTACAGTCATGGCTTCGTCAAGATCTGATGGAACACATCAGTTGTGTTAAAGCACAAGTGTCTGGTATTGTGTCGATGTTGGTGAACAGAGTATCAGCTCCAGGCTTTTGTTGTGCTGTTTGTTTATAGTCACATGTTCATCTTCTGTAAAGCTCTTCCTGGGTCCCATCTTCCAGTTCAGGCCCCTCAGGAGTGAACAACAGATCTCTTGATGTATTATTAGACAGTATTAATTGTTGTTTTGGACACCGTATGGCTTCTACACGAAACTACATCCTGAAATGTGGTTAAAGGATTTGGCCGTGAACAAACAAGCTGCAGGTTTGAATCCAGTGAGAGTAAATCTGTAAATTAATGAGAGTTAAATGTGACACCCTCTTCCTTTGACATGTGAGTTAACACACTTTCAGAGGTGTAAGATTCACATTTAGATTCCTCGCCCTCTAGATCCAAAGAAATCCTTTATGTCTCTTTATGACTGAGATGCTGTCAGTTTCAGAGCTTCGTTCTGGGTTATTTTTGATGTTGTGGTTTATTGTTGCTCTTAGTTTCTGGAAGCACAATCAGGTCATGTTTTCTGCACAGCAGATTTAATGCTTCATTTACAGATGTAACAGCTGCACATACAAGCTTTATATCGCAGCACAAACACACATCTGACCAGTAGACTGATGTGTCTAATGCACACGTGTTCACATATCTTGGACTGGCTATAAATGTAATTACTGTGTTTGCTTTTGTCCAGTATCTACTATAGTAAACCTGTGGATTTATTAGCAACATCAATATACTGGTTAGCGCAAAAGCTAGAAAACATGCCAATCAATTCTGTGTTAATCTTGGTTAATCAGTAAATCAATATGACATGATGGGCATAATGTATCTGGAAAATCAATTTTTCTTTCTTAATGTTTTAAGAAAGAAAACATTTTCTGCTCCCTTTTACTTAAACTCATTACTTCAGACTTATGTGCCATTCAGAAAACTTGCACTCTGCAAGCGAACGACGTCTTGTGGTGCCATCTCAAAGAGGCACAAAATCTCTTTCTCGGACTGTTCCCTGCTGGTGGAATGATCTGCCTAACTCAACCAGAGCTGCTGAGTCCATAGCCACTTTCAAGAAACGGCTGAAGACGCTTCTTTTTTGACAGGACTTGATCCAGTAATACTAACACTTTCTCTTCTATTCTATTCTCTAAAAAAAAATTAAATTTTTTTTTTTACTGCGTTAGATTAAACTGAGAGGGGTCATAGCACTTGCATATTGTTGTCTTACTGTAAGTTTAGCTGCTTCTATTGTTCTCATTTGTAAGTCGCTTTGGATAAATGTAAATGTAAATTTCTCCTAATACTCTAATGGCTGCTAGTTGACAAGTAGTTGCAAAGTTACCTAGTCTTTTTTACACGTTACATGTAGTTAATTACTATAGTAATTACGGTTACACTTTATTTTAAGGTGTCATTGTTACAGTGTAATTATATATTTAAGTACTGAGTAATATTACAGTTTTTCTCAGTCGCTTTGGTGCATTTCTCACATCACTATTTACATTTGCACAACAGTTAGTTCAACCTCCACAACATTTAGTCATTTGTGCACATCATAGTAGCAGTTTCTCATTCCTTCCAACAAATTGCAAATGCTTTTGGACATGCATCAATTGCTTTCATACAACTCTCTGCTGTTTTATAACATTATCATTTGCTTATGTCATGTCAGTCAAAATTAACTATACTTGTAAATGATGAATAGTCATTCCATATAAAACTAATAGTCCTCATTTCATTGCTTGAGTCATTACATACAAAAATGTTGAACTAGTTGTCAAAATCTGTAATTTAAAAAATAAAACAACAACAAAAAATGCTGAAAAAGTCTCCTAAATTGAACAATTTGCAATTGAGCAAGAGATGATATTCGCTGGGATGTAGATTAAATTATGTGACCAGACAGAGAGGAACGTCTGGATGTGTATGAATGATTACAGTCCTATGTATGTTGTATGTTCAGTTCCAATACAGTATATAGGCCTACTGCAATATTGTTTACAGTTGTGCACAGCTCTACCCAAAGGGAGTTTATGTTTGTTGGAAATAATGGTGTATTTTTTCTTTTGCACAATGCTGTGAACAAATTAGAATTGCAAAGAGCATATGCAGTAAAAATGTGAAACATACACATTCAGTGTCTTGTACTCAGTTACCTCATACATACAGTAATGTGTAACTTTACTGTATTTTTCAAATGGCTGTGCAAATAGTATTTAGTGCTGTATTGAGCATTTTCAGGTAGTCACTGTGTCACCAAGATTTGACTTTTATCATTGGAAAACATTTACAGAGTAAACTGTCGTAATGAAAACATGACTAAGCCATTTGACTATCTTGTTCATAAACGATGGTGTCAGGACTTTTTATTTTGATGACACTGACACATTCATTGACATAAATACTTGCTTTTGAGGAATGGGCTTTCCATTTTGAGCAAGTGACACGCTTTTGCAGGTTATCAACTAGGTTTTGCAGTTTGTACTAATTGTTTTGAGAACTGCATTAACTGTTGTGCAAATGTAAATAGTGTTATGAGAAATGCACCAAAGCGACTGAGAAAAACTGTAATCAACTACATGAACTTACTATAGGGTTAGGTTATGATTAGGGTTTGGTTGAGGGTTAGTTGCATGTAATTATGCATAATTTACTGTTATTACTATGGCAAGTACATGTAACATATGTAATAAGGACACTGTAAAATAAAGTGTTACCGTAATTACTATAAATTGCATAATTACATCCATCTAACCCTAAAACACACATTAATCCAAACCTTATAGCAAGTACATGTAGTTAATGATTATTATTTAGTTCTTAAATGTATAATTACACTGTAATAGGGACACATTAAAATAAAGTGTAACCAGTTTTAGTATAATAATGTCTAAAGTGAACCATCAAAATAATAAAATAAAGTGTTATCAAATTAAATTAATAATTTGTCTAAACTTTTTGTTGTATTAAGCAATGTTTCTACCTGATGAACTCTTAAACCCCTCTAGATCTGTAAGTCTGTGTATTTAAGGGGAGAAAGACAACATTACACTTCTCCCAGGATCCATCTCTCCTCTCTCGTCTGCTGTCTGTGTTTCTCTGTTCACTGAAGCTCATTTCATTCTTTCAGTGTCTGTCTTCTGTGTGGCATTTCTTCTCCTCCTCGTGTCTCTGCATAATTGAAGCAGCAGACAGACGTGAATGCTGAACAGTTCAGAAGCAGCAGACAGGCTGAAGTCCCACCCGGACCACCATTAACCATCTCTCTCTCTCTCTCTCTCTCTCTCTCTCTCTCTCTCTCTCTCTCTCTCTCTCTCTCTCTCTCTCTCTCTCTCTCTCTCTCTCTCTCTCTCTCTCTCTCTCTCTCTCTCTCTCTCTCTCTCTCTCTCTCTCTCTCTCTGACTGTGAGGATGAGGATGAGGGCGTCTTTATTGGTAATGGTGGATGGGCTGGTGAGGCGGGCGGATGAATGTCTCTTATAAAAGAAAAGTGGGAGTCATAAATGAGGTCTGAATGGTTCTCAGGCTCATACAGCTGCTGGAGTGATGAAGCGTTCCCGTCTCATTTACACACACTGCCCATCGCTTTTAAAGCCACTTTCAGATGGATCATATTATGGGAAATATTCATTCTAGCTGGAAATGTGAAATGCTTGACCTATGAATAGCAGAGGACAAGTGCGCTATTGCCCTGGAGAAATAAACTTCAGCATGTTACAGTCCATCTTCATCCTCTGGATGTGATTTGGAACAGTGGGAAGCTTCTTCCCTGGATTCAGTGCTTCATAGTCTTGTTTTTCGCTCTCAACGGGATCCTGACTTGGAGAATGACAGTCCATCAGATCCCTGCGGATATTGTGGGCTAATAATTCTTTCTGAACACAGATGAAATAGCCAGATACTCAGACAATACTCGGTTCAATTTCCCAACATTCTTAAACACAGAGAGGATCTGTTTTTTCCCATATTCCTCTTCTTTTCCCAGCAACCCCTTCTGGCTTGGCTGTTCCGCCTCATTATTGCTGTTTTCTTTCTCTCTCTCTTATGGGAACTTTCAGTATCTCTGTCTGTCTCTGTGTGATTGATGGGAAGAACAGGTAAACACAACACCTCACCAAACAATCTACCTCCATTGCCTCAAAATTACTTTCATATGCAGGAAAATTGTAGACATATTTCTTCTTGTATTACTTTGTGAGGGAACTCATTTAGAAGGATGAATAATGAATTATTTATGATCTGCTTTGACTGTTGTGGTGAAGGCTCTCACAGAAAACTTGTGTTTTAGCTCGGGGGGATTTACATATCGAAAGCGATCAATCTTTTGTCTCCCTTGGTAAGTAATTTGGCTTTGCAAAATGCGGAACCATAACTGAATGTGGTTATAATATCTGATGAAGGGACGTTCAGGATATTATTCTGTCCTGAAGATTGTCAGAAGAGTAACTAGCCTTTGCTAATTACATTAAGTTAATTACACACACAACCATCCCACTGGAATCTGTTGAGTTATGAAGTGTGTCCTTAGATCTGATCCTAGCTGTCTAACTAGACGGACTTTTCGGCATCACAAGTACAACATATAAGTATAGTACAGGCTTTTTACGCCCGCTACTAAAATAGCGTAGTTTGGCTAAAACAGTCCCATAGTGCTTTGTAACATTGAATAAAATTCACAAGATATAGAATGGAGTAATTGTAAATATATATTTATCAAATATTGTCTCCACATTAAAAATTCCCATTATTTGTCTGTGCTATGTTTTGTTTATTCTCATTACAGTGTCACATTAGCTTCGCTTATAGCAACACCAGTCTCTGTAATTGATAGATGGTTAGTGCTAGTCAGCTCTCATGCATGAGGAACACTGTATGTGTGTTTTTCAGTCTTTCATGTCTATAAGAGCGTTTTGGTCACTAAACAGTGTTGGGTAGCAACACAGTCATTAAAATACAAATTTTTAGGCCAAGCAGACTGGAAAATGTCATCGCAAACATAAAATGGCTCTGGTTGGTCCCTCGCTGCTATGCAAATGTATGCAAATGAGCAGAGTGGGTATTTCATATTGCAAAAATCTCATTCAGCAGCCAATTTATACCTGCCGAATACAGGGACAACGGTCAAATATACAATTTAGCATCTTTATACAATCACAAAAAGACACATTTAAGGCACAAAAAAATATCATATTGTAAAACCATATAGATTATGTACATATTTCATTATAATTGTATTAATTTTGAATGCCAAAAATGTATATTTAAAATAAAAATATTATTTTATCTATGTAGTTGCATTATTTAGTTTCAAGTTTGAAACAATATTTTCTTCAAAAAGTGGTGCAGTTTTCCATGCATTTTATTATTTCAAATCAATAAATTCAAACTGGCTGCTGTATAATTTATTTGAGGTATTTGGAGTATACACACACACACACACACACACACACAGACACACGCACGCACACGCACACACACACACACACACACACACACACACACACACACACACACACACACACACACACACACAAATTACTCTGACTGACGTGGCAATTAGATTTAGAGAGAGAGAGAGAGAGAGACTTCTATCTCTTCTATCTAAAAGTTACTCTAAAAGTGCTGTTACTCTTGGTAACAGCACTTTATACCATCACAGATCTCGACCTTTCCTCTTTGAGAGCATTCACAGTCAAACCCCTAAAACCTTTCTCAGACCACAGCCAAATCATCCTCTATATAAAGCAATCTGAAACATTACCCAAACCAATTAGGACCCCTTATCAAATGAACAAAATAATGCCTTTCAAATGGACTGAAAACAGTGCCACTAATTACAGCACTGCTGGTGAATCTTCAGAAATACGATCCTCTCATACATTCATTTCAAATACAGGTGTACCCTAAAAATCAATTCGGCATCACTCAGGAAGTACAGAAGACCTAAACAACATATTCTACAAAACAGCACAAAAAAGTAATTTGACAATTGTTACACCGAAGAAAAAATATTTAGATACTGACAAATGGTTTGATTTGGACTGTAAGGCTCTGAGAAAAAACCTCAGAAATGTATCAAACCAAAAACACAGACAACCAGATAATCCGGACATCCGCCTTGTTTATTGTGAGGTACTAAAACAATATAAAGCCACACTCCGGCGGAAAAAAGCACAGTTTTTGCATAACCAGTTTGAAGAAATTGAAAAATCTATAAACTCACACAAATTTTGGGATAAATGGAAATTGTTATACAAACCAAATCAAGAAGTTCTGGCAATCCAAGACTGGGAGAAGTGGAAAAACCACTTCCAAGAATTATACAGCCCAACTGAATAAACTAGAGAATTTGTAAAGATCAATTAAAGCAAATCAAAACCGTTTAGATTTCCCCAAAACAATGAAAGAATTGGAAGAAAAATTAGGAGTCCTTGAGCCCAAGAAAGCCTGTGGTGTTGACAGCATCCTGAACAAGATGCTGAAACACACACACCAAAGCTTCAAACTGGCCTTGCTAAAACTGTTCAATGAGGTTCTATGTGTAGGGTTCTTCCCTGAGATCTGGAACAAGGGCCTCATCAGCCTCATTCACAAGAACGGAGACAAATTAGACCCCAACAACTACTGAAGCATCTGTGTGAACAGTAACCTGGGGAAGGTTATCTGCAGCATCTTAAACACCAGACTTTTACACTTCCTTATGAAGCACAATGCCAAATTGGCTTTCTTCCAAAATGTCGCACATCCGATCACATTTTTACATTACAAACACTAATTGACAAATATGTACATCAAAACAAAGGACAAAATTTAGCTTGTTTCATTGATTTCAAGAAAGCATTTGATTCAATCTGGCATGAAGGATTATACCTAAAACTTATCGACATGGAATAGGGGGGAAATTCTATGATTTGATCAAATCGATGTACATAGCCAGCCAATGCGCTGTTAAAATTGGAAACCAAAGAACCACATTTTTCCACCAGGGGCGCAGAGTGAGACAGGGCTGCAGTTTAAGCTCCACCCTCTTCAACATTTACATCAACCAATTAGCCAATATATTAGAACATGCTCCCGTTCAAGGTTTCACTGTACACGACACAGAGATAAAGGGCCCTATTTTAACGATCTGAAACGCAAGTATCAAAGCGCAAGTAACTTTGTTGGCGGGTCTTGGCGCTGTTGCTATTTTCCCGGCGGGATAAATGACTCTTGCGCCAGGCGCAAATCTAAAATGGGTTGGTCTGAAGAGCTTCATTATTCATAGGTGTGGTTTGGGCGTAACGTGAAATAAACCAATCAGAGCGTCATCTCACATTCCCTTTAAGAGCAGACGCGCTTTTTCCTTGGCGTATTGCTATTATAACGGCGGATTTGCCAGGCGCGCGCCAGGAGCGGTTCACAGCCGAGGAGAGCAACGCTCTCGTCACGGCCGTAAAAGAGAGAGAAGTGACATTGTATGGGGATGGAGAAACACACCCAAATTAGCTTCGGTTAAACAGGTATATAATAATGTGGGTAAATGTGTAAGCTAGATGTATGCTTTTATAATAAATTGTCTATCTATCTATCTATCTATCTATCTATCTATCTATCTATCTATCTATCTATCTATCTATCTATCTATCTATCTATCTATCTATCTATCGTTATAATATGATTTGCAAAAATGAAAACTGCTGCTTCTGTGTATATTAGAGAATCAAAGTGTATGCGCGTTGTGCACGCTATACATTATGGTCAAGCATGCGCCCTTAAAATAGTATAATGAACAACGCGCAACGCGCCACTGACTTTAGACTAGTTTTTTTCTGGCCAGTGGCGCAATTGTTTTATGGAACAGTAAAATAGCACCAGGGATTGTTTGCGCCGGAACACGCCTCCTTTTTTGCACTGAACCGCCCAGGGAGCGCAAGTTCATTCCCTAGTTTAGCGACGTGCTTCTGTGGAGGGAAAAGCGCGCTTTGCGCGGGTGCAAAATAGGAATGAAACATGCGTCGGAGTACAAAGTAAATTGCGCTGGGTGCAAGATAGGGCCTAAAGTGTCTTCTCTACGCAGATGACCTGGTTCTCCTGTCGCCCACTAAAGAGGGGCTTCAGAACAGCCTGAATCTGCTGGAGGATTACTGTCAGTCCTGGGCCCTGACCGTCAACCTCCAGAAAACTAGAGTAATGATGTTCCAGAAACGCTCCAGATATCAGGGACCACTGAGAGCACAAAAACATACACTTACCTCGGCCTGAAAATAACTACTGGTAACTTTACTTTGGCTATGAATGAACTCAAAGAGAAATTGACATCCCAATCCAAATTGAACCAATTGTTTTATATGGCAGTGAAGTGTGGGGTCCTGCTATAAAATTAGATTTTTTAAATTGGGAAAAACATCCGATTGAAACTCTACATTTAGATTTCTGTAAAAGAATACTGGAATGCAGAAAACAACGGATGCAGGGCAGACTTAGGCCAATACCCTCTCCTTCTAAACATCCAAAAAAGAGCCATCAAATTCTGGAAACACCTAAAAACAAGCGACCCCAACACATACCATTACAAGGTCCTAAAACACCAAGAGCTGAGCGTAACGAGGAGTCCCCTGTGCCAGCTGGTGCTGAGACTGACTGAGCTCACCTGCAGAGATCAGCACGCCCCAGCACACACACACACCCTCATACACATTCGGTCTTCACAAATGATCAACACAGAACAAGACAAGTACATCACCCATTGGACAAACACCATTAAAAACCAACACAAACTGGAATGTTATTCGGCACTAAATCAAAAGTACACTGTTGCGAACTACCTGAGCACATTGAGTGATGTGAAACTCTGACGATATACAGACTCAGCGAGCACAGTCTGGCCATCGAGACGGGCCGGCGCAGACAGACCTGGCTCTCCCGTGAGGACAGCTCGCGCTGCATTCTGGGAGTGACGGAGACCGAGCTGCACTTCCTCACAGAATGGCCAAAATATAAACACATCAGAGACCACTATTACCAAATATTTCCCCAATTTAACACCTGTAATCCAACCCAAAAACTCAGTTTCATTCTTGGCAAAGAAGCCAAATGCTCCAATATAGCTGCGAAATTTGTAGCATCTTGCCACCTCCTGAGGGACGACCAGAAAGCAGCAAACATCCAATAAACACACACTCACTCACAGCGTAACACAGCCTTACACACCTACACACATGTATATAATGTTCAATTCCAAGTTGTTTATATATATATATATATATATATATATATATAGAGAGAGAGAGAGAGAGAGAGAGAGAGAGAGAGAGAGAGAGAGAGAGAGAGAGAGAGAGAGAGAGAGAGAGAGAGAGAGAGAGAGAGAGGATGGTAACATGAATCTGGTTCTGCTCCAGACTCAAATCCCAGACTCTCTGAGAGCTCAGCAGAGCATGTAGAGTGATGGAGGCCAGCTGGACTGGGTCACGCTTTCAGGATCCCAATACCCTGGAAATCCATTCTTTGCGAGAGCACAATTGAACTGCACCAATCACATCGTGAATCTGATATAGGCGGGCCAGAGACAAGCTAAACAGATGACGACAGTGCTAGTGACAGCGCAATTACGACAGTGGCTAGTGTTATCCAATTGTGTGCAGTGAGATTTTCAAATGCATGCTTGGTACCGCCCCTCGAGTTGGGCGATTTTCATTACTCAATGCCAGACCCTTAATCTTTTGGATTTGGGTCTGGATTTCCAGGCTAGGATCCCAATGCAATTTGCTCAAACCTCTCAGCATGATGCCTGTCTACATTTCAACAAGTACCTAACCCTGATTCATGAAACAAAGTGTAAAATAATTACCTTATTAAAGGACAAGTTCACCCTAAAATAAAAACCCTGCCATCATCTGTTTACGCTCATGTCATTCCAAATCCATATTTATAGTCTTTGATTAAACTGTCTCTTCTCTAAGATCTCATTGAATCTTTCAAACCTGGTGCATCACAATACACAAAGCCAATAGTATTGAGTGCATTTAATGGTTTTTGAGTTTTTGAGGTAATTGAGTGCTGGCATTTAACTGTGGAAATCTGACTTGGTCTTTTCAGCGCACAAAGCTCTCTTATGACTTCATAACACAAGACTGTATTCCACAGAAGTGTGGAAAATGAGAGAATTATCCCTTTAAAACACAGTATAAAGGGAGTTTGAAATCAGTCCATTGTATGTCACATACCCCAGAATTAACAGAGAACATGCTATTTTATGTCAGCATGTGCTCTTGACTTCAGCAACAGGAAGATGATTACAGTTGACGAGTTTATCGCTCACGGTCACTCGAGAGTTATCGATGAATCTCGTACAGCAGGGAAAAGGCTTCCCACCAGATGTTCTTATCAGATGAATGTAAATGTGCTCTCTAGGATCAGACTCCTTCTTCATGTCGCCCACCACCTGTATGACTGAGACTGCAGGGCAGAACAGACACACTGATAATGTAGCGTTTGGCACAAGCGCTGCCTCTGTTTAACAGATTAAAGTCTTTTAGCACAGAAATGAACACCCACTAGTGTCTTAGCCAATATACAACATTACAGATATTCATCCACTTTGCACATTTGTCTGTGATTGATGTTGAAGTACTTGTATTTACTTTGCTGACTTATGGTGAGGTGTTTATTTTCTTCACAAAGCTCACTTTTTACACATTACTTATTTATAAATGTTCACTTAAAAAGAACCATGTTTACTAAATTTAGGTAATAGCAAGTTGCACATGGGTATCATGTAAATACATTTACAGTTTGTTATGTGAATATGATTATCAGATATCGTCAATGTACTACTTTGTAAGCGTATTTAAGTTTGTAGTCACTGAATGAATTAATGATTTTCCCCCATAATTTTTTTTTTAAAACCCAGGGTCTTTATTGTAATATGGATAACTTTACCATTGTCTTGTAAGAAACTCCTGTAAAATTGTGTTGCTGATTTGTATGTTACTCATTCTGTGACACGCTGATGCAGCATCGACTTGAACAACATAATCAGCCTCTAATTGGCCTCCTTATGGTCCTCCTTGATCTGACAGCCAATCACACCCAAACATCTGCTGCTAATTTGCATATGTTCAGCTTGAATTGAGCGGATTAGTAATGTTATTGTTTGGGCTTATTCCGTTTCCCAAGTTCACCGTTCCTGTCCAAGTCCAATTTATTTCTCTTCCAATATTGATCTCCGTCTCTGTCTGTTTGCAGGATTACTTGATGACGCACATGTATGGGAACGCGGCGCGAGATGACTTGTGGAACAAATTCTCAGAGGTAAGATCTTAAGCATCTTCTGGGTGTGAGACCTCCATCCACGAGTGGGACTCATCGATGGGGTCAGTGAGCGGCGAGCTGACGAGTGAAATTGTATGTGTTCAACCAACTTAAATTCACCCAGTGCGTCTCCTGCAGGCAGGTGTTCAGAGATTCATGCGCTGCATAGACATGTAGGGCAGAGGCCATTATATAACTGCACATCATCAGTGGCTCACAATTCATGCCAATACACCACCTACTCACATCAACACATAAGGGTTTTATGGAAATGCCACACTGGAAGGAGTTCGATGCGCAGGCTGGGTTGTGTTTGATAGTCTTGCTATTAAACTTGAGGTTTCACTTAATATGAAAACGTTTTCCACAGGTCCACATGGGAGGGTCACATATTGATCCAGAAATCTGATCGCTGTAACCTGCTAAATGCTAATGTTCACAGATACTGATTATGAAGTCTTGCTGCTGCTGATTCTGGTGGTTTTAATTAACTTATAAATTACTTGAATCTTATCAGACCAGATTAGTGAAGTGTCACATAATTGCTGACAAGCCTGATGAGTCTCTCAGATTAAACATGAGCATCTGCCCTTCAGCTCAGGTGTAGCCAAGAATAACCCAAGAAAAATCTAAAAATGATCCACCATTGTAGGAATGTTTACCTATTTAGGTGCGTCACTCTGGCCTCAAAAATACAGTTTATATTGGGTTTGGCATGACTGACAAAAACACTGACAGGTATGTTTCCTGAGATTCGCTGCTTCAATTTCTCCATCTTTTCTAGTACCACAGAAGGTTTAGCAACCATATAGTTAATTGGAAAACTTCATTTCCAATAATCCCTTCAAGCTTCTACAATAAATCACAATAAAACCTGAATAAATTTTTTTTTAATGATTGTTTCTTTATTATATTCACACACATGCAAAACAAGTGCTAGTATTGCCATTTTGTTTCTTATATGCCTTTTCCATACGTCTCATTTACCTTCATGGACGGAGGTATCATGTAATCCGTAATCTAATTGATGAAACGCAGCTTCAGATGTAATTGCTAAGATAACAAAATGAATTAAGGCTGGAGGTGTGACGCTACATAATGCTAATATGCTAACACACCTGTGCAGTGCAGATGTAATTAATACCGACTAAATATAAAACCTTATCTATCTAATATGTAAGATTTAAGCTTTTTAAGAAATAGACAAGGACATAAAAAAGCTTAAGACACTGAAGAGCGAGTGAAACTGCTGGCCATTGTCAGGAAATGTCGTAGCCAACATCTATAATCACAGTGAAGCTGAGCGTTGGGTTCAAGTCATCAGCACAGAGATGTGCTTTTAAAGTCAGACGACTCTCAGCAAGTCCTCTCAGTGCTCATCTCACAAAGTGTCATGACTTTAATGAGATTACTTTCAAGCATAATCTCAAAGTTATTATAGTTTGTAATGGAACAGCAGGACATTTAGCAGCTATCAGCATCGTATGAAGCGTTTTGTCATTCACATCACTCTCCTAAGTGTCGGCTGATGGGCGCCCGCTTCTTCATTTTCTCTTTCAGAACAGAAAGGATTTAAAGGTGAATTTATGTCACCAGGACCCTGGTCTCCTCTCAGTGACCGTGTTTGTGAGGCACTGACGAATTTAGCTACATTAACAGTCCGTGACAGCCCATCATCTAATGAATACTGATATGCGTTGTGTTCATTAGCTATTCATGAAATCCAATTTGCTGCAATAATCTGGCAGTGCTTGGCGCCCACAAAGCCCTTTGTCAAGCTCACGACACATCGCCGGACCGGCCTTCACTTCCTTTAATTATTTCCACCAGGGCAAAGGTACAGTGGCTTCCTGAAAGCGTCCTACAGAAAAATGATTCATAATGTAGGAACATCAGCTGCCGTCATCAGCCTCTTCAGAGCCTCTACTTCTGTATTCACATGGTAAACAAACTGTGAGTCATTGACAGATGTGAGAAGTTGTCCGGATTCACTTAAAGGGGTCCTGTTATGCTTTATCACCTTTTCTACTTGGTTAGAGTGTAATTTTGCTGTTTGAGCATAAAAAAAGTTCTGCAAGGTTACAAAGCTCAAAGTCCACTCGAAAGGGAGATATTTTATTTAACAGAATTCACTTTACAAGAACTACAATGAACGACTAGTTTACAACGCTTTTTTATGGACCTTGTGAAGTCTAAATGTAAGTAATAATTTAAATAATCCACGCCCACGGAATATGTAATAAAAAGGTGTGAGCTGCGTTAGAGAAGACAGTGTTATCGCTATGTCAAAGAGACGCTGTTTTGACATAAAATGCATCAAATAATGTGTTTTTTGGACAATCAAGCATGAAAGCACATTCTTGTATACCCTAAAAAGAATCAAGACTTCGTAAAAGGGCAAAATTCGACCCCTTTAACATTTTCTATATAATATCCTAGACACTAATCAAGTAAACTCATCTCATACAAGCTTAGTTAGTCTCTTATTTTAATACTCATAATGGTCATAATCAATTCCTATAAGCAAGAGGGTCCCAGTTACACTGGAGAATGGAAGTTCACATGCTCGACTGATCTAGTCAAGCAGAAGTTTGCAGAATGCAAGAGAGCCTGACAGAGCACTTTGTTTCTGCCACCACATTTCTCTTCCAGTCCCATGGGTCTCCACAACACACTGACTCAGTACTGCTGCAGAAACACTGTAGCTCTCCAACGGTTACAACCAATTTCAGACAAAATTACTGATTGGCTCCAGTAAGTATGGAATGCTGCACCTCTTTAGGATGCCTTGAATGGAAATGATTGGAAATATCTGTAGATCCAATGACATTCGCTTTGATCCAAAACCTAGCAAGGTGCCTCACTGTCTACTGCAGATATAGACAGCTACAGTACATCAGGATTGAAAGTAAACCTCAAAATTAGTTGATACACCAATCTCTAGGTATGGTGAAGGCTATGTGATGATGTAGGGCTATTTTAATTCCAGAGGCCAAGGGAACTTTATCAGGATGCATAGTATCCTGGATCCATGAAGTAACTGGCCTTTAAAAATAAAAATCTTCCTGCCTCTATGGGAATTTAACATAGGGGTGTCCAAACTTATGCAACCTGTATTTTAAGGAAGAACATTTATTTATTTACGATACATTGTTCATTCACAAAGAAAATTGGTGTGCTTAAAGGTTGGATTTTTCCTAATTTTTTTAATTTAGGCATTAAGTTCAATTTCCAATTGACGATTTTTTATACCTCTTTTTAGTCAACTTTAGCATGGGTGTCTAAACTTATGCATAGCACTGTATATATATACACACACACACACACACACACACACACACATACATATATATATATATATAGTTGACTCGCCATCATTCCTCGACAGTCTTTTCTGCATCCCTCCGCCACCTTGACTCCTACTCTCAGCTAGTTCCTATCCCACCCAGGGATACGGGGGAGTATTCTGGGTTCGGGCCAAATTCCGAGCTTGGAGCCGATCCCCTCTTTTACTCTATCAAATCTAATTATTTGTAAGTGTGAACTCGTGAACTGTGTATTTATAGTCATTATTTCACTCCACTCCATTGGCAGTGTATTCTGGGATTGTTGTAACCACTAGTTTCCTTGATCAAACTCTTTATAATATTTGATGTATATGGAGAACAATTTAATACTTTTTCTTTTACATAAATGTTTCAGTGCATTTGCAGTCACCTACCCTTCTTATCACCGTTTTCAAAATCGATACACCAGCTCAAGGTGAAAAGTGGATTAAACTTCATAAAGCATTTGAAAGTTCCTCATATATACAGAGAACTTTTAAAAACAATTCATACAAAAAACTGCCAGTTGTCCATCATTCTGAGACATTTATATAAGCATTTTCAAAGAGTAAGTAGAAAAAGTGTACGCAGTATATTTCCTCCAGGGACGAAACTTATAGTCACATTACGAGCTTTCCTCATTAATGAGCCGTGAGATCCAATTTTATGTTTTACTACTATAAAAAGGAGGAGAAGCTTCCTTTGAAGAAATCAGACTTATAAATCTATTTTTACTCCTTTACAAGCGTTGCTCTTGTATAGAGAGGTTAGATAACTGGAAATTGCCTTGTAATGTTCCTCCGTGTGCGGTGTAAAAGAACAGTGAATTTTAATCACCTTTCTATTCACTAAGAGTTTTTAATTAAAAGTCCTGGATGGGTTTTTATTTACATCCATTTTAGTTTTGCAAGACAAAGAAAACCTGAATCAGCCCAAATATGTGCATAAGAACCCATTAAAGCCATCAAATCTGAATTAATTTATAAATAGTTTCATTAGGTGGTCCCTAAACCCTAAAGCCCACCAACACAACTCACTTCCACTCAACTGACACAATCAGACACAATCTATTTTCACATTCTACTCGCCATTATATGCCCTTCAATGCTTGATGTATGATATTTTGTGTCACAGGCCATGCAGCGGGAGGGAAAGGACATCAACATAACGCAGGTCATGGACCGCTGGACCCTGCAGATGGGCTACCCTGTCGTCACCATCAGCAAGAACGACAGTCTTGACAACAGTGTCACCATCTCACAAGAGCACTTTGTCTATGACATGGACGCCAAGATCCAGAATCCTGAGCTGTTCAACAAAAGGTAGTGTTCTATATCTGAAATGTGCTATATGTCAAATGTGCTACATGTCGAATGTGCTATATGTCAAATGTGCTACATGTCGAATGTGCTATATGTCAAATGTGCTATATGTCAAATGTGCTATATGTCGAATGTGCTATATGTCAAATGTGCTATATGTCGAATGGACTATTTTTTACAACAGGTTGTTGCATGAAATTGAAACACCATCAGTCAACTAACCTCTGATTCTCCATGAGCACATAAATCAGTGCAGAAAATCCCCCATAATACGCAGAGTTCTGTATGTTTGCTGAACACTGCAATGCTGAATAATGTAAAAATCCCACACAGTGATGCTCTGATAGTTTCCTGTGATCAGATCAAGCTCAGAGAGAATAGGATCCTAGAGTTGTTCTGCAGCTGAAGAGAAGAAACCATTTTGATTAAAAATAAGATTAAACTTTAAGATATTTTGGAAGAAATACAGAAGAATAGACCATATGGAGATTATAAGCAGAGCTAGACAGATAAAGACTAGCCTAGCGCCCCACAAGAGCATGAAAACCCAGAGGATTTCCTCACTTATCCAAAGGATGTGAACAGTTTAATGCTTTGCACATCTTGTCTGCCTTTTATCACTCCTACTAAAAGAAACAGCTTAAACCAGCCTACAATGGTTTGATGGTCTTCAATAGAAACCAAGCTAGTCAGTCAGCTAATACCAGCAAACTTTCTTAGGCTGGTTTATGATGTTTTTTCTTCTTTAGTAGGACAGTGTAAAGAGTATTTGTATGAATTAGATCTCACATCATGTTCACTCACACAAGCTATCAAGCTGCTATTAACTGAGCATTTCATTTATTATTAGCGATTTATGCTAACCCGTCACCGCCACATGCTGTTTGGCACCCGTCTGCGTTGTCACAGAAAACTGCATGTGTCACTGGCAGATAAATTAGTTTAATTCTTCGTTTGTGTGAGATGAATAATTCAATACTGCCTCTGATCCGTTTTAGAAATCCTCCTTTTGTTTTGGATCAGACACTGTTAGCAGCCCAAGAATTGACTCAAGAACTGAATTTTATTGCTGAACTGTCAGTTTGTGTGTGTGTGGTGAGGGTTGTTAAGCAGTACTGCCATTTAGATTGTAATAATAACGTTTCTCAAGGTGAGAACAATATCAATGTCAAACATGAGAAAACATTTCTTAGCTTATAATCTATTGGATATATTATTGTGGTTGCTTTTTGACTAAAGGTGGCTAAAAGTTGAATCCAATAGTTAGAAATAGGAGATAATAATAACTCTAGTGAGATAAAAGCATAATTTCTGGCATCATAAAAGCATTTTTCTTCATTCTGCACGGCTAGGCTAGCTCTCCATAACAAGCCATCTAATGTCATAAATATGAAACACACAGGTAGAAATTTGTTTGTCCGCCTCTTTCCTGAGTTCATTTGTTCAGAGCAGACAAAGCCACCTTCCTTTGAACGTCTCCTCCTACATGAACTTGTTTTCTGAGCGCTACGGTCTTCTGCGGAGGCGTTCAGAAGCAGAGCTGCTCTAGGAATCAATAGCAAAACTGTGTTGCGAGTAGGGGGCATCTCTTTCCTGTTTTGCCCCTCAGGCGGGTTTTCAGCTGAGTACCAGACAACCTGCCAGAATGCAGAGGGATTTGGCACCTTTGTAAATGCAGTGTAACACCTCACTTGAGGCTTTAAGCCAGCCTAGCAAAATGTGCTGACAGAAACATTGGCAGCAACAAAAGGAAAACAGAGAAGGTCAGTTTGAATGTAATTCACACTCTGTTTGAGTGTGTTTCATGTCCACTGCCATCTCATTTAAGTTCATAGAGGGTCCAGAGTCTGTCTGGAGATGTCCAAACTCAACAGAAAAAAATATATTTCTTCCACACCGTTGTACTTGAAACACATGCTGGCTTTTATGCTACACTTTGATATTCTCTTGAAGCAGCTTCATAATCCAGCTAGTAAAGAGCTCGCTAATACACATCTAATCCACCTCTTTTTTCAAACGTGCATTAAAGGAATATTTTTGGGTTAAATACAACAGCAGCTGTATTTACATCATATTTGGTCTGTTATTTATTACCACAGTAATTCATTTTAACTCTTCCTTCAGTTTGTAAAAAGACTGAAAATATGTTTATTGTAATATGAATGCATTTACAGTGGAAGCCTAGCATGCTAGCATTATAAAAATAGATAACTAAACATTTTTTGCTTGTTTTTACAAAGTAAGGGTTTTGTATAGATCTTGTGATTTGTATTTAATGCTAAATATTTATTTGAAATGGTCACAGACGCTTAAAGCTACAGCTAATCTGATTGTTTATACCAGCTTGTTATTAGCGTATTAGCAGTAAGCTTACAGTTTTCATCTCAGTTATAAAACCTCAGTATTAAGTTAGTAAAATGTAATAAGTCATTAGAAAGTGGACATAAATGTAAATATTAGAAAAGTGAAGTTTATACCTGAAATGATGATGCTGTCCTTCAACACACCTTATCTGGAATCATCAAAGGACCGTTTGGCACGTCCAAGATAGTTTGCAGATCCTGTTGTTATTTTCAAAAGTGTAAAAAGTCTGGAGCTGAAACGTTGCTTCATTAACACCTTTACACTCGTATCTTACCTGATTTCTGTTTGGATTTTCACAGCACAGATTTTGTGCTGAGGTGATGTCATAGAGAATAACAGCTTATTTCCCATTGCAGACTTGACTGTGTTGGATACGTGCAGTTACTCCTGTGAATTATTTACAGTCCCGATGTGGATCTGAGCCTTATAGAGTCTTATAGTGTGCAGCTATATGTATGTGAGGTTGGTGTGAAACTGCGTCCCAGCCGGGTTCGTCACTTATTGGGGTCACCTGAAAACATTTCCGTTGTGGTATTTGCAGCGCGTTTCTGTATTTGGTTGTGTTGTGAGTATTTGGAGCACACGTGTGTTGTGAAACTGATTAAGTAATTCTTAATTTGCGGGTGTTTTTCTATTTACATGTGTTTTATTCAGTTGCAGCGCGTTGAGCTCTCTTGGCCACTGCAGAAAACAAACACGGGTTTGTTCCATAAACATTAAATGATGCCCACATGTCTCATCTCTCACACACTTTACCCGTCTGCTGCAGAGACTGAACTCTTCGTGCTTTAGCTAAAGCTCTGGGCCATAACACAAAGTTCCTGAGGGATGTAAATAACGATGATGATAACAGACGCTTCCATAAATGAACAAACATGAGCCACCAAATTACCAGCCTGTGGAGAACTTTAATTTTCTTTTGCTTTCTTCTCTTGTTCAATCCCACTGATGAACACAGTTTTATGTAAATGTATCTGTGTGATTTCATTTGAACACACACACACAGATGCTTCTATTATCTCTGAAATTCATAAGTATTGTTATCAGCGCTCATCTACCACAGGATCTCTCTCTATAGTCTCCTTATAAACATAATGCGTTTAAATACAATTTCCCAGCAGGCTTCATATAGCCTCAGCTTATGCATAATGTTTTCTCAACTGTGTTATAGTTATATCCTCTGCGATATAAACTCTCATTCCAGCATCTCCAGTGTCTGCTGTTTACAGCCGTTTCTGCTGCCTTTAAAAATCTTGTTGGTGACACTTTAATTAAACTATGGAAGTAAAATAATCTCAAATGTTTTTGAAACAAAAAGCCTGTTGAATTGCACTACTTGAAAAATAATAGGCATTGCATTAACCATGCTTGCATTTTAATGCATTGTATTTTTAGGGCTTGCATTTTTATGGGCTGAAATTCAACATGGTTGAATATTTAAGCTGTGAATATTTCAATTAAAAACATTTCAAACACATTTTCATTATTAAAAATTCAATAATCCATATTCACCTTTCATATTTCACTTCCAAAATATTCAAACTGTTTAAAAATACAACCTATAATATTCAACAGGCAATTTTCGGTCCATTTTATTTCGCTTCCACAAATTCGCTTCCACAAATTCAGTGGTTCAAATTCGACAGTAAATTCAACGGAACTGCAGGAAAAGCAATAGATTATCGAGCATACTATCCATCTGCTGTTAGTCAATCCCACCAGCAGGTGGTGCAAAAGCACGTGTTGTTGACGAAGACCAGCAACTGTTAGAACAAGCCATTCATTCATAAAATGAAAATGATTACCCGTATCAGTATATATATGCGGAAAAGGTGATAAAGACACAAAAGCTGTGTTTATGTTTCATTCAATAACTTCATTGTTACATTTTGTAGCCTACATGTTATCAGCTTTCTCTACCTACATGAACAGGATTATAATCGGTTTCCCTCAATACCTCACACTCAAGGATTCACCTTCCGTCGGGGCAAAACGCTATGGACTAATACAGTGATATGAAAGACCAAACTCACACCTTTATGGGGATGTAGGCTGTAGGCTACTATGGACTAAGAATATGAACGTAACGCGCAAAGTTTCATGCAGAGCGTTTCGTGATATACTGGCATAAAATCAACACTTGATCATTAACACTTTCTTTTCTCTTCTCTCTCTCCACACACACACACGCACACGCACACACACACACACACACACACACACACACACACACACATACATGTGTGTGTGTGTGTGTGTGTGTGTGTGTGTGTGTGTGGAGAGAGAGAGAGAGAGAGAGAGAGTAGTAGGCTACGTTGCATTAGCTTAAACTGGGAAGAGTCATAGTACTTGCATATTGTTGTCCTCCTATTGTTAGTTTAACTGTAAATCGCTTTGGATAAAAGCGTCTGCTAAATAAATGAATAAATGTAGCCTAAATGTAAAATTGGCTTGACATTTGGACATTTAGGGACCGTCTCAAAAGTTGCATACAACATTGGCATACACGTTTCTAACTTCAATAGCAAACTTTACTTTATTTGAATAAATATCAAAAATCTAAAGGGTGCGCATTATGGCTGGCACCACATGAACACTTTACAGTTGGTTTTATGACTGTCGTTCTATTCAAATGATATTGATGTTAGAAACGTGTACCAAAGACGTATACACTTTAGAGACGGTCCCTAAATGTGCGAATGTCCAACGTCAAGCCAACTTTATGCCAGTCTATCACTGGGAAACGCTCAGCATTAAACTTTTTGCGTTATTCTGAGTCCATCTGCTTGCCTGCGAGTTTGGTCTTTTATATCACTGTAATTAGTCCATTAAGCTACGTTAAGCGTTTTATATGTCCAGCAGGGGAATCCTGACGTTTTGAGGGAAACCCTAATAGCTTGCATGCAGCACATCGCCACAATATAAAGTTAAGGCAACTAAACAACCAAGAGAAATATACGTCAACCTAAAAAATGTAACATTGGATCTGCGTATCCGCATCGGGGAATAACATTATAAACTTGTTCACGGTAGAGAAAGATGATTGTAGGCTACACAGGGAAAGTAACCGTGAAGACACTGAATTTAACATACAACCGCCGTCATAATAATCACAAATACACTTACATTGCTGTTAAATGAGTTTAATGAAAGAATGGCTTGCTCTAACAGTTGCTGGTCTTCGTCAACAACACGCGCTTTTGCACCACCTGCTGGTGGGATTGACTAACAGCAGATGGATAGTATGCTCGATAATCTATTGCTTTTCCTGCAGTTCCGTTGAATTTACTGTCGAATTTGAACCACTGAATTTGTGGAAGCGAATTTGTGGAAGCGAAATAAAATGGACCGAAAATTGCCTGTTGAATATTATAGGTTGTATTTTTAAACAGTTTGAATATTTTGGAAGTGAAATATGAAAGGTGAATATGGATTATTGAATTTTTAATAATGAAAATGTGTTTGAAATGTTTTTAATTGAAATATTAACAGCTTAAATATTCAACCATGTTGAATTTCAGCCCATAAAAATGCAAGCCCTAAAAATACAATGCATTAAAATGCAAGCATGGTTAATGCAATGCCTATTATTTTTCAAGTAGTGCAATTCAACAGGCTTTTTGTTTCAAAAACATTTGAGATTATTTTACTTCCATATTAAACCTTTTTTAATAAGACTTATGAATTGTAACCGCATTGTAATAATTATGTTAAGCCTTTAGAAAGTATGATGCATTAAAACACAAGACCAACAACCAATTTCAGGTGAACTAAGGAATCTAAAAATATTATAATGCATTTTAACTTTGCTTAAAGTTACTTATGAAAAGACATACTGCAATTATGAATTCCTTAATGCATTATGCATAAAGACATTGAGTAAAGAGTTCCCATATTGTTTTATAACAGAGATTTCAGTCTGTCTTTTCACTAAACCCTAATTGAGGCGTGTTCAGACATAATTATGACACATTGAATAACATAAATCATCTTTCCTGAATGAATGGAGGTGAGTCACCAGCAGCCTAAAAAGGATTTTTGTCCGTTCCTGTCGGTTTTCCAAATAACACAAATGCTTAATGATCCAACCCTTTCCCCACAGCCAAGACTGACATCATGAAATAATCCAGACGGCTCTTCTCATATTTAATCACTAAATGTTGACATTTATGAGGAGTATGTGGTGCGTGCCTGTGTAAAGTTCAATGCCACAGTGATAGGCTGCTGTGACGGTTGCCAGGGTGTTGCTATGTGTTTGTCAGAGTGTTTTTTAGCATGTTGCCTCAAGATAAAAGACGGCTTATCATGATCTGTTGTTCTAGCCAAGCTAAGATGCTAACATGCTAACCAAATGAAGGGATGGTGTTTTTTAAACACTTTAGCTTTGATAAAATGATGTGTAATTTAAAAGACATTTTCATGATTAAGCATGAAAACACCATTAAGCTTTAAATTGTTCTGTCATTTCTTATCAAGTTACCAGGCACTGAATAAAGTACAATGGTGCGAAAGGCACACCTTAAGTAAAATGTGCATTTTTAAATATGGAGGTAGACACCCAACTTAATAATGATATTGACCATATGAATGTAACAAAAGATTGTACCATGTTAAAGTATATAAAATCACATCAACCATGTCTTGCCAACAAATGAAAAAGCCAGCCAATTATTTAATGTCAATTATTGTGCCTTTAGCCTCTACAGAATGGACGTTTTTACCCTAAATGCCATACTTACATATTCTTTAGTTATTAACAATCTGTTGATTTAACTACTTTTAATTGAAGATCATTAACTAGACATTCAACTTCAAGTATATATGGCCATTTTTCACATAATTCTGTAACATTTGAAAACATTAAATAGCAATAGAACATCAAACCTATAGCACAGAATTGACTGTTGCTGTCCGTGATCATCCGAATTTCCCAGTGAACCTATAAAAAAAGCTGAGGAAGGGGGGAAATTGTAAAATAAAGTTGAAATATTTGTTTGGAGCGTGTTCAAATGATTCAGTCTTACATTAGATGTCATAATGTTACAGTATTTATTGCTTTGGATCAGCTCAGCTGCACTCTTGTTGTCTGGGGTAATTTACACTGGCTGACAGCAGAACTCGTCCACGTGTGTGTCAGACATTTTGACAGACTGAAAGAGGGACGGCCATCCAGTGTGACAGCTGTCAGACAGAGTTCATACCTAGAGATGTTCATACACACACAATAGCACATGAAAGCTATAGAGTCACAGATGAATCGACATCAAAATGAGGCGGCGACACAGAACATGACAGCGATCGGGTGATGAGTGATACACAGCTGTGTGTGTGTGTGTGACAGAGAGAGAGATAGAGAGAGAAAGCAAAGCACTCTGGGAAAGAATGAAAACTGATTTCTTTGAGCTTTGACACTGCTGGGTTTTCTTTGAGCTTCACAATCATCTAATACTCCTGATTTTGTCACTCTGCCTGCTAGTGTTGAGACAGAGAGGATATTGCACGAATGTATCCCACAATCCCATTAAATCGTGGGCGTCCATTTGTGTCAGATTATACACATCATACTGTGACATTTAAACTCCTGAGATCAAACAGAAGCGTTTCATCTGTTATTTCTCTCTTTGTCTCATTTCAGCTTCCAGTGGCAAATACCGCTGACGTTCGCAGTGGGAAACTCCAGTCACATATCAACAGAGACCATCATGTGGGTCGCCAATAAAACAGGTACAATTATACAAAGTGCTTTTATTAGAATATGGACACAGACAGTCACATTATTCTAATGAGGATTTCCTTCATTATGATGTCAGGACAGTTTAATATAACCCTGACATTTTTGACTGCCCAAAAATGTCAAAATTTTAATTAATAAGAAGAAATTAAAAATGTGCTCATCATAAAATATGGTGTATTCAAGTCATTGTATGTATGAGTTAATTGATTTTTTTTAATACATTTTTAGACCCATGAAATCCCTATCAGCCAGTGACAGATACCGTTTTTTTTTATTTAATTTTCCCGTACAATTTGATGAATTCAGCTCTCAAGACATGCATGTTTGTATATTCCTTTTTACTAAACACTTCAATGCTATTCTTCTGTGATTCCCACACTGTTGCAGCACCCACACGTCCACCATCATTACATTCAATCCTATTCCATTACATTCCTCTCCTTTGGGAGATCGAGGCGGATTTTCTTTGGACGAAGCCACAGCGAGTCAAATTCCAAGAGCCGGAATTAAATTTGCTCTGCGAGCGATCCATGTGGCTCAGAGCTGAAATTTCCCCTGATTATGAGACCATTTAACAGCCTCCATTTTCTGCTCACCTTCCATGAAAAACTGCCCTCACCAGGCCTACAATGCAGATGACACCGAGCCGGAGACAATGACTCTTGAAAGAAACACACACTGTAACATAGAGACCCCATTTATATGCATTAAATCACCGCATGACTCTTGAAATCTGGCCGCTGACGGTTGGATGCTTCCTGGATCACGATACACTGCAAATCCATTGAGTCCATGAGCGCTCGAAAGCACTTAACCAGTGAATTTGTTAGCCATGAAAAAGCACAAGGTCTGGCTGGAACAGGTTGAGAACGGTGGCAAACACAATAGATTACAGATGTTGTACATACAAAATGCTGAATGCATCGTCTCTTCATGTATATTTCTGTACAGTCTGAGTTCATTTCAAAGATGATAAATGTGCTCACAATTTGATATGCATAAAAAGCTTTGCAAGTTCACTGTCAGGTAGAATACATCAGTCCATATGAACTATAGTGACTTTTTGCTTTATATACATTTTGTTTGTAATGAACTTCCTGTTATCTGAATATATTATCTGTCATTGAGCGTCTAGGCATCATTTAGCGCCACATGTTTCTGCTTGTGAGTTGAGCTACAGTGACTGTCAGAAGTGTCATTAAACATTTGTTTCATGTTCTTTTTTTTTACTGCTGTATTCATAGAGACGCACAGAGTGGGTCACATGGGCGGCGAGACGTGGTTGCTGGGCAACATCAATCAAACGGGATACTTCCGAGTGAACTACGACCTCCACAACTGGAGACTTCTCATTCAACAGCTGATGAGCAACCCAAAGGTATTCCTTTCTTCCACATCTGTCAGTCTTTCTGTCTTCCCGTTTTATCCAAAGTGTTTCTTCCTCCTCTTCTGTTATGATTCTTCCTTTTATTCTCCTCATCACTTCCTGCTGTATTGTAAATGTCTGTGCTGTTCTCTCACGGCAGATCATCTCCGTGGGCAACAGGGCCGGTCTGATCGATGATGTCTTCAACCTGGCGAGGTGGGTTCAGTTTGTTACATGCAAAATCATTCAGAGAGTCTGAGACCTGAGATCCATCTAACAGCCTTCACACCCCTGCAGAAACCCCTAGATTATTCAGGCTATTTGTGTCCTGCTTTTTATTCTCACAGTAACTGTCACATTATTTCAGGAGGTCGTGCACTTACCAGTAAGAAAGCTTAAAGTGACATGTTTGAGCTGTTTCAACTGAAAGCAACTTGCACTGGCACTTAAAATATATCAGTGTCATTGTTTTGTCCCAAGATGCACATGTTTTTTTTCTAAGACCCGTTTATAAAAGCTACTTAAACTAAGGTTTAATCCTGGCTTAATCTAAACTCTGTCAACCAGGCATTGGATTATAAAGGCATATTGAGCCCAAGTCTATATTTTAAGCACGAAAATTATCAAGATCTCTATGAAATTCTCTATGGTGAAAATTTGTTAATTAACTCTAATTAAATAAAAATAAATTGTACTAACGAAATGTACCATACATTTTGTTATTCCATGAAAGCTCAATAATTATTATTTAAAAGGATTCATTTCCCCCCACTTTTGCAAAACTAGACCTGCATCTTTTCATTATGGGCACTTAATAATAATAAGCCTCATTTTTGGATGACACTGTGATTTTCTAAAACCCGATTTTACCAAAATGAGCTTCATTTTAATGCATCATAGGCATCAAAGAACAGACAGGGGGCTTTTACCTTAAGTTACAGAAGAGCAAATCATTGCAAATGGATCTTCATCTTCCTGGGATTTCAAAAGATTACATCACGACTGACAGATCTGAATGAAAGTGAAAATGTTGCAAGACTCAAGACTTGTTCATTCCTGGTTTTAACATCCATCTCGGTTGATCTGCTGGTTAGCCGAGACATTTTTTTTGGATGATACAAAATGAACATCTAGATAGTTTCTATATACATAAAGTATTCATTTCACATCATCTGTTATGAATCCATAACTTTCCAAGCTCATTAAAATTGCATCACCAGATGCCGGAATCAGTATTATGCTAAATCTCAATTTGGTATTCAGTTGTAATGGACCTAAGTAATCAGTCCCAGAGAATTTGCATACTTTCTGTTGATTAGCATTTGAGATAGATATTTGATTATTATTATAAAAAAAAAAACTCTTTAGAAGATTTAAAAAAAAAATCACGATTCATCCACTGGGTGTCATTTAAAAAAACAAATGAATTGAATACTTGCCATGTTGTATTTAAAAAGACCCATTTAATTATTGATTTATTAGATTTGTTAGTTGTTTTGTTTTCTTTTAATTGAATTCAGAAGTCATGGGGCCCTATCTTGCACCCAGCGCAATTGACTTTGTACAGCGACGCATGTATCATTCCTATTTTGCACCCGCGCAAAGCGCGCTTTTCCCTCCACTGAAGCACGTCGCTAAACTAGGGAATGAACTTGCGCTCCCTGGGCGATTCAGCGCAAAAAAGGAGGCGTGTTCTGGCGCAAACGTTCCTTCATGCTATTTGGTTTAGAAAACAATTGCGCCACTAACCAGGAAAAAATAGTTTAAAGTCAGTGGCGCGTTGCGCATGTTATTCATATGCTATTTTAAGGGCACATGCTTGGCCATAATCAATGTAGCGTGTGCACAACGCGCATACACTTTGATTCTCTCATCTACACAGAAGCAGCAGTTTTCATTTTTGCAAATCATACATTATTACGATAGATAGATAGATAGATAGATAGATAGATAGATAGATAGATAGATAGATAGATAGATAGATAGATAGATAGATAGATAGATAGATAGATAGATAGATAGATAGATAGATAGATAGATAGATAGATAGATAGATAGATAGATAGATAGACAATTTATTATAAAAGCATACATCTAGCTTACACATTTACCCAAATTATCATACGCCTTTTTAACCGAAGTTAATTTGGGTGTGTTTCTCCATCCCCAACGTCCCTGACGAGAGCGTTGCTCTCCTTGGCTGTGAACCGCTCCTGGCGCGCCTGGCAAATCCGCCGTTATAATAGGAATCCGCTTTAGTACAAGCGCGCCTGCTCTTAAAGGGAATGTGAGATGACACTCTGATTGGTTTATTTCACGTTACGCCCAAACCACACCTATGAATAATGAAGCTCTTCAGACCAACCCATTTTAGATTTTTGCCTGGTGCAAGAGTCATTTATCCCGCCGGGAAAATAGCAACAGCGCCAAGACCCGCCCACAAAGTTACTTGCGCTTTGCGCTTTGACACTTGCGTTTCAGATCGTTAAAATAGGGCCCATGGTGTTTTTATTTTGACTGTTCAGACAATAAACTGCTCATGTCTTTTAGAGAAAGACAGAAATTTATCACAAGACCTAAATTTCAAGGTTAACGCCCATTTTCTTCTGGTCAGCCTGAAAGGATCTTGATAAAGCCGTCCATCACAATAGAAAGAAGAGTCAGATGCAGCTCTCGTTCTGTACTGTACTCTTGATCTTCTTTTCTCCTTTAGCCCGAAGGCATTAGTGAAGAAAAAGCCTTTAGCTCATCAAGATGAGACCTGCGGTGAGACCACTGAGCCGTTACTGCGATAGCGGATAATAAGAAAGCAAGGGAAAACCTCTGTTTCCCCTCCTTTCCGTTGCGGTCTCATTGTCTCGATCCTTCAGAGCTTCATCATTAGCTGGAAACTCACATGTGAGAGGAGGAAAGACAGAACGGTAAAGGTAGATATGAACAGAGTTTATTGTGCCACAGGCTGCCAAGCTGCCATTAGTTCCTTCAGCAATGACTGCTCTCCCTAAGGTCCTCTCTGTTTGATACAAGGACTCGCTCATTCTGCTTAATGAAGGAAATATTCAGTCACTGGCAGCCGCTCTTGATGCTACAAAACAACTGAGTTCCACTGGTGGACTTTCTTAGACATTGAATTTAGGTGCTGCTTTATACAGATTGTGAAATTCATTCACTTTGGACAGTCATTTTTATTCTTCCACCAAACTAAATGAGGAAGCTGTCAGATTCTCTGCTAGCATTAGCTGCGCTGTTCTTCAAACTGAAACGACAGGCTTGTGTGCCGGCGCTGTGCGGCTCATGTTGAGATAGACGGGGCTTTAACAGGCATGTGGAGAGTTGTGCTTTTGACCAAAGATGTTTCCTAACCACGAAGGTTCAGTCAACTGACGACAAACCCACAGAGAAACTTGTGTTTATTATGTCATATTGAGCTCAGAAAGGAAACCTGTTCCTGTGTTATAGTGCGTCATGTTCATTTAGCCTGTTTATTCGGCTCGGCCTTGTTTACCGAAGAGCTTGATAATTGATATTTAACAGGACTGAAGGCAAATCCTTTTGTTCCTGATTTCAGTCTGGTTTCTACATGTTTTTTTGTCTCTGCTTTAGTTTGCAGCTACTCTTAATAAATACGAGCGGATGTTAACAGCATGTCTCATTCATCCTCAGGCTAGATCTGTGGAGATGGTTATTGGCCCTCACGTTCTCGAGAAGAAAATGACAACCTGCATATTAAAAACAGCATCATCGTTAATCACAGTGTGTAAAATGTCTCATTTCTCTGTAAATTACTGGGACGATAAAGAGTGTTCATATGACTGAGGAAACTGAATGCCTCGAGGGATGTTATCTAATTAAATGCCCCTGGTGCTCATGGGAGTCATTCACTCAGATCAATACTGACTCACAAAGACTTTATTGTGATTATGAATTACTGGATCAATTGAGAAGAAGAAAGCTAGAGTAAGTGAAGACTAGTTGGAGACTGAATATCATATTTAATGTGCATAATAATTGGGTTAATTGCATAGCTTTTCAGTCATAAGCAAGCAAGCATCTTCCATAAAAGTATCTTTAAAGCACAGAGTTATTTAAATATTCTCTGGAGCAACAGTTATACTGAGGTTTTGGATTGAACAGTCAAAAATGTTTGGGTCATATTTCAGCCTATGTTAATATTATATTATATAAGTATGTTCTATGAATATGGGTAGTATGAATGAAATTCAGATGTACTACATCCACCATGTTGTTACTGTCATGTGACCAACACACTACAAACTAAAACTAAAAGATACAAAATAAAAGCACAAGGAACACAAATAAGAAATGCATGACACTATGTGCTTAAGAATCATGAAAATAGTGTCAGACTGCAAAAACAGTAATTTTCATGTAGATTTGTAAGCAATTAACAGTTGCTGTCAACAGTCATTTTGATCACCAGCTACTTGAACCTCCATAAAAACGCTGATCTGTTCTTAACCCGACATTAGCATCAGCAGGTTGTTGCCGTAAAGACAGAAGGTTGTTTTGTTTGCGACGCTCGTGAAACATCACAACACCTGTCGACAATTCTGCCATACAACACATCTAATACAACTGCCAGAAAGAATTAAACAACAGTGCCAGGAGAATATTTTGGTTACTTTTCCATATTCTTTTCCTTTGCACAATATTTTCTTTTGACTCTGAGTCTCAGTGATGGAGCTTCTTAATAGGCCTGCTTGAAATGCTCTGCTCAAGCTTCATCTAAATGAGCTACAATTACAGGCTAATTTAAAAGTCAATGATTTATTTAGGAGACTGTTATTTCAATGTCAGTGACGTGTGTGTGTGGGGGGGGGGGGCAGTAATTCATTACTGTGCTTGCGAACAGTATAGGTAAAACGTCAGTGCCTCATGATATTTTTATGGTCATGTGGTGTTCTTTTATTTTTTATGAATATTTCAATAATTCAAAAGTAAAAAGTAAAAGGATTTTTTTTTGAAAGGATCAACTAAATGGCCTTAATCCATTTGCTCCTGTTAGAATTGGGTAATAATGGAAGTGTCTCTAGATATAAATGACATGCAAAGCAATGTTCTTAAATTCCTTATATTCCCTCTGAAGAAGAACCACACTTAATATACTTTAATATTTTATACATACTTTAATATTGTGTTTCTATTTGAATGCTTTAATATTATAATATATATACCCCTAAATGCGTCTGACAAGACAATACTCATGTAAGCACTATGAAGGACATCTACATCTGTAACCTCAGGCACCGTCTCTCTCTCTCTTTCTCTCTCTCTCTCTCTCACTCGCTCTCTCTCTCTCTCTCTCTCTCTCTCTCTCTCTCTCTCTCTCTCTCTCTCTCTCTCTCTCTCTCTCTCTCTCTCTCTCTCTCTCTCTCTCTCTCTCTCTCAGATTTGGAAACACAAAATAATGAATTCACAAACAATGTAATTAATGTAAAGACTGAAAAGCTCTTGACTCAGTGTCAAAACCGCATCCTTCATGTCTTGTGTGCACATCTATCCTGACAATATACATTGAACATTTCCATGTAATCAGTGTGAAAGAATAACAGACAGCCGATGAGTGTTTCAAGTGCATTGGCATCATTATAGACTGATTAATTGTTTATATTAATACAATTATTGCTCATTAGACCACAGTTTAATGCTTGATGGTTAACGACAGCTTGGATACAATCAAAGGTGTTTGGAAGTCATTCTACACATCAAAACTTGAAAATGTTTTGAGATAAGCACATATACATGTTAATCGCGGTAAAAACTAAATTTTGTTACTCATAACTGTTTAATAATTAAAAATGAATTCATGCCTGAGGTTAACAGCTACTCAGCTTTGGTTTTGCACTGAATGTCAATTATCCCAGCTCGTTTTATGAATATTTTGGATGTTTTTGAACATCACTGAGCAAAGATATTACACTAATATACATTTTGATGACTCTCTTTCCTTCTGTAATCTATAACAGACTGTTCAAAGGAAGAAGAAGAAGATTCCTGATCTAAATTAGTCCCAAACCTCATTAAACACTTTGAGCTAAAATTCTTCGCAGTTAAACAGGATTAATTTACCTTTTTCTTATCCTAACTTCACTTCGCCATGGAGATTCACATCCTCAATTGTCTCCTGCTTATGTTATTGCAAATCAGTTTGTCTGGAAATCTTAAAAACCTCCTTGGTTAAGAGTGGGTAACTGTGATTAATGTCCCAATTAAATGTGTGTTGGGTGAATCTGTCCTCTGGAATTTAATGAGACCGTTTTCCGAGTCTGATCACTTCCTTTTTCGCCTGACCTCTGATTCGGAGCGCTTATGTGCCCTGCATGAAATTATGAGAAATGAAGATTAATTTCTGAGTCAGAGTAAGGGCTTTAAGCTGGAACATAAATATGATCTCAACTAGATTCTACTTTTTCTGAGAGGTGCTCGCTTGTGTAAAACTCCTTGCTGTGATGCTTGGGTTTCCAAATCATTACGTGGTTGCTAAAGCGTTCTGATTTCTGAGCCTTATAGCAAAAGCATTTTCAGATTTGTGAAGTCTTGTCTCTCTAGTGTTTTTGCTCTAAGGATATCGGCCACTTTTCTTTGTTTCCGCTCTCATGGGAAAGTTGTGGGAGTTTCAAAAAAGACTGAAGGGAAAGTCGGCTGATAACGTGAAACAAAAATAAATGGAGAAGCACCGATGTGTGGCCTAGAAACACAGTCTCACTTGACTAGAGCCCAAGGTCCTGCTGAAATACATCTGGGATTTGATGTGCTCTTCTAAATGACGGTGGATATGTGCTGTTAATGCTCATGTCTGTGTTTTTAGAAAAGATCTTATGTTTTATGGATTTATGCAAATTGAACACGACTGTAGCCGAACAGGAGAAGCTGTTTTTTGGGGTTTTTTACAGCACATTATGACTCCCCACGCAGAGCACAATGCCTGGCAGGTATTCTAAACCAATGATGATGAACAAAATGAACTGTTTGTAATCAAATGTTAACGATGTGTCTACCAAAGGGGAAATATTCTTCAAATGTGTTGCTAGTGTCTTATCCTCCTACTCTCTTTCTTCTCTCTAGAGCGGGGTATTTGCCCCAAAACGTCCCCCTGCAGATGATCTCATATTTGCCTCAGGAGAGCGAGTTTCTGCCCTGGCACGCTGCTAGTCGAGCTCTTTACCAGCTGGACAAACTCCTGGACCGCACTGAAGACCACAGCCTGTTCAGCGTGAGTCTGATCTCACATCAGTTTGGTGTGTGTTGGATTTTAACCTTGACTAGTGCAATAAGAAAGACACAGCTGATATCTAGCAGCACGTCTCAGGTGACTCGACAGATCGAACTTAAGACTTCCTCTGATCATTATTCCACAACAGTCCACAATGTTTCAGGCACAATGCCTGTTTTAGAAACAGTGAGATTTCCACCATCGGTTGTGTTTTAATGGCTATATGTTAAGAATAGCGAACTACCATATCATACTACTCTGCAGTAAAGAGTATGCATGTTGTGAATAGTGTGCAATAGAGCGCATGTGTGTGGAATCCCCAGATGAGCTTCTGCAAGTATATAATGAGGGCACTGTGTGAAATACTGTTTCCCACAATGCAGTGCACTTGACTTAATCCCAATTTCCCGTGTGACGAATGAAACCTGCACAATATCAACTGTCATTTTTATCTGCTTCTTCTAGATACGTTATTTGATCAGAATGAGAAATGTACATTTTTACAGAATAAGCACTATATATTTTTTTTTTCTGTTTTTATATATAATATGCAGTGTATAATGTGCAGTATGTTAGTATTTGATTCTGAACATCATGATGACAGAGTGAGACAGTCTCTCTGTTTCTCCGGCTTCTGTCTTACTTGTCCTCCTGCTTTCATATTCATTTATCACTTTGTTATTCAGAGTAGCATTCACACGCCTACCCACAATCCCTCAGTGCGCATGAGTCATTTCTGCCCCTCCTCTGTAATGGAAGACCCTTTAGTGTCGGCAGTGAGTGTGTGATGAATTGAATAGTGTCTTCTCTCTGTAACTCACATTTATTGTGCTTACTGTGAGACAGAGCAGATGTTTAGCATGTAATGCAAGACAGGAAACAGCTGGAGCAAATTAGTTAGATGCCTTCAAATCATGTGACCAGGTGTCTCAACCGTCAGTCCAAACCAGTGTGTGTGTGTGTGTGTGTGTGTGTGTGTGTGTGTGTGTACGCATGCTGCGTCACTAATTGTCAAACTGAGGTTACTCTGTTGGCAAAACTATAACACATCACTCAATGTTTGTAACAGCTTGACAAACACACCTGATCATCTGTACGGTTCAACACATTATGGAAAACAATGTCCTCTACTTCTGTCCCAGTGTTTTACTGTATGTGCTTTTATCCGTGTAAGTGTGTGTTTGTGTTAAGAATTGAATTGCAGCATAGCAGGGTCTAATTGTGATCATTCACTCGTCTCAGTAAGAGGGCATGAAGGAGAGCAGTCATGCTAAATTAGCCATGATATCAACTGCTGTTACATTTCCCTCATGCACACACACACACCGTGTATAAACTGTATAAACATAACAAAACAACACAATATATTCAGTTTGAATCAACATTCTCTCTCGTTCTCTTTTAACGAGGACTCAGCAGCTTCTGTTAGTCAAATGCTGTACAATAATTTGTCCAGACAGTTATATATGTAAATATTCTAATATGTTTTAAAGCTGAAAGCTAGTTCATAAAATCTTAAACATTTCTGAATGACCCATTTTTTGCTGCTTAGTTTTCACAAATGGTCTGGATGGATTCGGGAGTGAGTTTTATACATTTACAAAGTACAAGTATGAGTACAACATACTGTTATTTCAAGGGAAATTTAAATCCTGGTCTCAACATGGCAACCACTGACTCATTTTCTGCCTCTTGTTTTGTTTTGCACTTCTGTTTGGTTTTGCTTAACTTGTGTTTTATTATATTTCTTGTATTGTTTTGCTTTAATTATTTCCTTTGCTTTACTTTTTGTTTTGTTCATCAGGACTATGTTCTAAGACAGGTGGAACCAAAGTATCACAAGCTGGGCTGGCCAAGCACTTCCCCTGACGGCTCCTTCATTCAGCCGGCTTATCAGGCCGAGTGAGTCTTGAGTTTCATCTTTCTTGAATTATGTATTACAGTTATAAACTTATATGTAGTCTAAGTAAGGACACCGACATTTTAAGTCTGACATTTTCCACCTCAGAGTTGAGAATGACATGTATTTAATTTTTAATTATTCCCTTTCCTCCATCTTTAACTTTCTGCTGCTGTTCTTCCCTGCTGGTATCCTTCCCTCTTTCCTCCTCAGAGAGTTGCAGAGAGAGGTGATCATGCTGGCCTGCAGTTTTGGAAGCAAACACTGTCACCGCAAAGCTGTGTCTCTCATTTCAGACTGGATTTCCAGCAACAAGAACAGGTGAGCAAATTTACAGAGTGGCTTCTCCTCACTCCTGTATAAAGAATCAATCTTCAGATCAGTTATTGGGCTTATTCATGGTCTAAACCATACAAACATCTCATCGCTCACTTAAAGGAGAACTCCAGTCAATTTTAACATTGAGCTCATTTTTTTGTACATTTGGAGTGCTGTCAATACAGAGAACAACGACAAAAATCGGTGTTGCCTACACCGAGTTATTCTATTTTTAAAATTTGCACCCTGTTGACTTCAATGGGGCAATATTTAAACCTGCTTTTAGCCTCTTAACATCCTTGATGTGTCATTACAAGTGCACAGAAAATGTGAGTGATTCCTTCTGAGTGAACACGAGTGGATCTGACTGCAGTAGATGTAAAAGATATGTGACCCTGGATCACAAAACCAGTCTTATGTCGCACGGGTATATTTGTGGCAATAGCCAACAAAACATTGTAGGCCTATGGGTCAAAATTATAGATTTTTCTTTTATGCCAAAAATCATTAGGATATTAAGTAAAAATCATGTTCCATGAAGATATTTTGTAAATTTCCCACCTTAAATATATAAAACATTTATTTTTGTGAATGGATGCAGCACTATCGCCAATAGAAATGGACAACTTTAAAGGCGATTTTCTCAATATTTCGATTTTTCTGTACCCTCAGATTCCAGATTTTCAAATAGTTGTATCTCGGCCAAATATTGTCCTATCCTAACAAACCATACATCAATGGAAAGATTATGTATTCAGCTTTCAGATGATGTATAAATCTCAATTTAAAAAAAATACACATAAGACTGGTTTTGTGGTCCAGGGTCACATATGTATAAAAATGATGTTATTTAAGCCAGCGCAAATACCTGTTTACATCCTGTTTTTCGGTTGAAGTCCAAAGTAGTCGATTGCCGAGTTCACGCGCATAGGTTTAGTTACCAATGATCACGCGCATGAACTCGGCAATCGACTACTTTGGACTTCAACCGAAAAACAGGATGTAAACAGGTATTTGCGCTGGCTTAAATAACATCATTTTTATACATATCTTTTACATCTACTGCAGTCAGATTCACTCGTGTTCACTCACATTTTCTGTGCACATGTTATGACACATGAAGGATGTTAAGAGGCTAAAAGCAGGTTTAGTACTTGCCCCATTGAAGTCAACAGGGTGCAAATTTTAAAAATAGAATAACTCGGTGTAGGCAACACCGATTTTTGTCGTTGTTCTCTGTATTGACAGCACTCCAAATGTACAATAAAATGAGCTCAATGTTAAAATTGACCGGAGTTCTCCTTTAACTTAACAACTCAATTACTCAAAAAAATATTAAAATGCAAATATATAAGGTTTGTTAGAAATTAAAGC
Organism: Scardinius erythrophthalmus; assembly: GCF_964197995.2. NCBI lineage: Eukaryota > Metazoa > Chordata > Actinopteri > Cypriniformes > Leuciscidae > Scardinius > Scardinius erythrophthalmus. Next base: position 17,681,047 of record NC_138224.1, on the reverse strand, counting down.
ACTGTAATAACTATCATGATTATTGATTATTTTATGACCAGGTGTTGTTAATGATATGCATTCACAGCAGATTTGTTATAATTACTACCATTTTATTGCTAAAATCATACAAATATTGTAAAAACAAACCAACAAACAATGGTTGGGTATTAAGTATGTTCAGCCCTGCCAACATTCATTCAGTAGGAGCTTTATTCCAAGTGTCCATGGAAACACACAGTCTGATTTGTTTTCCCTGCTGCCCACAGCAATGTTCACATGCATGTATGCAGTATCACACTGTCAAACACACCAGTCCTCCGGCAGGCACTAATGGCCATAATGGAGAACAAACAGGATTGTGTTTGTGTGTCTGAAGAAATGGTTTTACCATGCACAAGATATTGCGTTTGCCCAGTTTTTAGGAAAACATTTTTTGTCCTTGAGCCAAACAGTTGGCCGCACGCCTACAAACACATGAAAGACCACACACACAGTTCATCACACATTAGCAACCTCAAATTCATTGGATATGTGCTTGCTGACTTCACAATTGTGCCTTTAAAGTGGCAGATAGAGCTTAAATACACACACGGATGCTTTATTACACATATAATGTGTCACATATTGACCTTGACTTCATATAATGTGCTTTTAATGACATGTTGAGGTCTCTAACATGACATGAGCTTCTCTGATAGCAGCGGATTGCTCTGTTTAAGAGCTTTTTTGCCTATATTCTTGCTTTCAACATGTGAAATACACACACGGTTGTATTCAACCAGTGTTTGACCTGCTCAATCAAAGATTTTCCACTCTTTTGCCCTGAAATGGCTCAATTGCTCTGGCAGTGGCTCTGTAATTATTACCCCATGGAGTCTAGTGTGAGGTTTCTGATCGTGTCTGAACTGACAGGAAGTCTCTGTACTGAACACAATCCCTCCTGATAGACGTATCATCATGTGGACAGCTTAGTTTAATTCTCTGACAGAGAGTTAGAGCTCATGAAAGACACCTAAAATGCTTTAGTTTCTCGTGTACGACTGTCAAGTCAACAGATGAAAAGAAATTATTTCTGAAACGCATCTGCTAGAGTTGTTGCCTTTCTTCTCGACTGTTTTATGTTATTAGTTTTAGCATACTTTTGATACTAATATAATTTCGACTACTTTTGCTTAACTGTTCTTAATTGTTTTTCGAACTGTGCCTCTGTGATCTGCCAGATGTGTCCTTCATTGTCCTTTCTTCAAAAATGACCTCTAGTCCTGCTGGGATAATAAAAAGAATCTGTTCAGTTTGATATTCAGGGATAAGCAGCACATAAAAGAGGAATGCGTTGACCTTTATGTCTTTTTATGGTTTAGGTGATGATAATGTCACAGGAATGACCCAGCAGAGTTTATGAGCTGCAAAGAAAGGCTTCAGATCACTGTGAAGCCAAAGACAAACTCTGACAAAACCTCCTCATGTGCTTTATTGATTAAAAACAGGATACCACAGACTGACTAAACTGTTTTTAGTGCAATGTTAGTCTTTGTTTGAAATAATAAAGGCTCACATATTGTACATTGTTTCAAAAACAAAATCATCTCACAGACACAGAATCTTCACAGAATTTCATAACCACCTTTTATTATAGATGTGTTATCTCCACACAGCCAAATATTAGACCAAGTCAAACCATTATATTCATGTTATAATATCAGAAGTAAAAACTAGATTTATGGCTTGTGTTCTCTCCGATTTTTATTCTGAAAATACCTTATAAAATTCATGAATTTTCCAGATATAATGGCAGCTAACGGAACGGCACAAATATTATTGTTTAACTGCGTTTCTGAATTCGCTTAGACTTTCTGTCAGTGGCAGTCATAAACAAGACATCACCTTCACAGGTGTGGAAATTTCAGTCTATAAGCTCCAATTGGATGTGACATGATTTTATATCTTACTGAATGTGCCGTTCTCTGTATTGCTACATTGAAAACTCCCAGAGGCTCCGACGGCTCATCCAGAATCAGCAGGTCTTTATTGCGCTTTGTTTGAGCAAATCAAAAGTTCAGTCACTGTATCGCTACAGCTCCTCCAGAGGTTTAATATTATTTCTTCTTCCTGTACGAATATTACATGCATCGTCTCACAGCCTGAGAGACTTTTCTTTCTGAGTTCTTCTACTGTAGACTGTTATTCTTTTCTGAGATTTATAACCAGATGATATTATGGGTCCATTCAGAGGTCATACTTATAACCTGTATATCTCTTGATTATATATACAGGGTGGGCCATTTGTATGGATACACCGTAATAACATGGGAATGGTTGGTGATATTAAAGTCCTGTTTGTGGCACATTAGTATATGTGAGGGGGCAAACTCCTCAAGATGGGTGGTGACCATGGTGGCCATTTAGAAGTCGGCCATCTTGGATACAACTTTTGTTTTTTCAATAGGAAGAGGGCCATGTGACACATCAAACTTATTGGTAATGTCACAAGAAAAACAATGGTGTGCTTGGTTTCAACGTAACTTTATTCGTTCATGCAACCCTGTTCTCCCACTCTTCACACACTGATAGCAACACCGCAGGAGAAATGCCAGCACAGGTATCCAGTATCCGTAGTTTCAGGTGCTGCACATCTCGTATCTTCACACCATAGACAATTGCCTTCAGATGACCCCAAAGATAAAAGTCTAAGGGGGTCAGATCGGGAGACCTTGGGGGCCATTCAGTGTGTGAAGAGTGGGAGAACAGGGTTGCATTGACAATCCAACACAATGGGCAGCACATTGAACACATTTTATAAGTGGTCAGAAACTTGTAAATAACTCATGAACGAATAAAGTTACGTTGAAACCAAGCACACCATTGTTTTTCTTGTGACATTACCAATAAGTTTGATGTGTCACATGGCCCTCTTCCTATTGAAAAAACAAAAGTTGTATCCAAGATGGCCGACTTCTAAATGGCCACCATGGTCACCACCCATCTTGAGGAGTTTGCCCCCTCACATATACTAATGTGCCACAAACATGACTTTAATATCACCAACCATTCCCATGTTATTACGGTGTATCCATATAAATGGCCCACCCTGTATATTGCATTGTGACTCACTTTGGGTGGCCTGCAGTGATGATTTGGGTCAAATTTTAATGACTTTAATTGTGACTTCAAAAAAAGATTTTGAAAAATATGCTTGGCTTTATATAAATGTGTTATACTGTATATATATTGCTGTGACAATGTTCAAAGTGATTCAAAATGATTGCAGACAGCAGAATGCCGCTTGAACAATTGACATTTAGACAATAAGACAAAAGATAGAAACAGAAAAACAAAGCTTCACTTAAGCATAAAAAATAAAACATGCAAGAAATACACTCACACTGTTTTTCATTGACTCTTCTGGAGGTGAAACGTTGACTTGTGACTTGTTATCTTTGAACAACCCTGAGGAATTTCTGAAACTTCTGCTGTGAAAAAAAAAAACTCTTCAGGGAAATTTAAACAAGAATTAGGTGTGAACACAATGTGATCTAATGGTGTGTGAATCTAAAATAACCCTCAGTAAATGTTTAAAGAGCAAACTTTGTCACAGTGAGGGATGCTTATCACCTGCAGCATTCAGTGTGCATATATGCTAATCAATGTATCAATGTTTTTCACTCAAGTCAATATTTGTATTTATGTGACATAAAATAGTAAATCTATATTTTTGGCTCCATCAATATAGTTGTAAATGTTAAGTGTATTTATATGCTAACTTTAGCATTTACTAGCTTTGAATGTTTACCTCAAAATATCCAACCATGAATGTGAATTCAGCTTGTGACTTCAATCAGATATTTCAATCTTCTGTCCCACAGGATTCCACCTAATGTGCGGGACATTGTATACTGCACAGGCGTGTCTCTGATGGATGAGGACGTGTGGGAGTTTATCTGGATGAAGTTTCATTCCTCTACAGCCATCTCTGAGAAAAAGGTTCTTCTGGAGGCCTTGACCTGCAGTGGCAACGTCTTCCTGCTCAACAGGTCAATCGACACTCTTACCAACTCATTGTCAATAACATGATGAGGCAAAGAAATTCAAATAAGTTATCGGAGCATAACACATTGCTCAATCAGTCTTAGCGGGAAGGTTTAGCATCTAAAACAAATCTTCCAAATTGCCATTCTATTGATAGCAAGAAGTATCTGTAAGTCTCTGGAGGATGTACGGCACTCCTCTGACTATAACTCTGTTTGTAGTCTGCTGTACCTCATGAAGTAATCCGATTCAATCCCTTCCACCACATCATGTCGCTCACACCAGCAGAGCTGCACTCACTCCTCTGACAGGGCTGTAAAAACAATGGCTGCCGTAGGGGCTTTTCCCACAAGTCTCCATGGCGCCTTAAATCCTCTCCCAATTCAATAGTTGGACGAGGACGGTGACGGATTACACCCTGTCCAGCCCTGAAGAGGATCTCACAGCCCACACATATTTTGAAGCAGTTCTCTTGGGATTTACTGTGGGTTTGACATCTACATTTATTCAGTTGCATTTGGTTGTTGTTTTATAGATGATATGAGAGAAAGAAACTTGCCCATATAAAGAGATCCACCCTGACCCCTCTCTGCAGTGAGTGTTCAGCACTATACAGACTGATTCCTGTGGGAATCTTCTGTGTGAGTCAGTTGAGAGGTGGTTTTCCTCTCTAAAAGATAAAATAGCACTGCACTTAGGAAGCACATATTTTTTGTGCTCTACATCCAGGCATCTGTATCATTATGTTATAATACTATTCATCACTTTAAATTCAGCAAGGAACCTTTTATTTTATTTTATTTTTTTATTATTGTGGTAATTGCATTCTTTGAAGGTAAAATCAATGAGCTTTACAAGCTCTCGGTGATCCATGACTCGGCTGTCATACACAGTACACCTAGATACAACATCTAAAAGTCAGGCAGCTGAACCATGAATACAAAATCCTCTGCAGGAACCTCCAGCATTCTCCTACAATACAAACTCTTGAAGGCCACATGCTTCTGATGGTCACTTATCAAGTAGTATTGTATGTGTTTCTGGATCAACATTCCTTTCAACCAACATGATTGTAGGATTCGGTTTAGATTTTAGAGATACAGGGGTTTGGACAATGAAACTGAAACACTGGCCAATATAGTGTTGGAGGTTATGTATGCCTGTATATGTGTAGCCTGGTGGCCAATCTTCTCTGATTTTGCAATCCATCAGCAAGAGCAGAGTGTGAAGTAGGAATTAGCAGAGCAAAAGCACAGCTGTACATAAAATATTGCAATTCACACAACATAATGGGAGATATTTTAGAGTTCAAGAGAGGACAAATTGTTGGTGCGCATCTCGCTGGCACATCTGTGACCAGGACAGCAAGTCTTTGTGGTGTGTTGAGAGCCACAGTATCAAGGGTAATGCCGGCATACCACCACGAAGAACAAACCACATCCAACAGGAGTAACTGAGTAGTGCAAGAGGAAGCTGTCTGAATAGGATGTTCGGGTTCTGATCCAGATTTCCCCCCCCCAAAAAAAAATCATAAATAGCTGCCCAACTTAATGCAGAATCAAATGTGCTCCTCAACTCTCCTGTTTCTACCAAAACTGTTCTTCAGGGGGTTGTAAGGGAAACAGGTCAATTTAGCTCTAAGGGAATTATTAATTATAAGGAATTTTGAAAGAATCCCTTATTTTATTGCCAAACAAATTAGTCGTCTAGCGCTCAGTTAAACGGTCCATAGCTATCAACTCTATTGCGGATATTAATATCCAACAAGATCAAGATCAGCTAGCCTGGCAAGCCAGACCCACATCAAGATGTTGGGTCTGGGAACACACCATTGGCAGGGCTCAATCCGAGGGGCGGGATAAACGGTTGTCTTTCAAATTCCCTCTGCACGCAATAGGATAGCGCTACAACCAACCAGAGCGTTTTCCCAACAGCGGAACTAGTTGATAGATTAAACTTTTGCCGTATCTGGTCAGCAAAACTCCGAACACATCTTTCTTTTTTAAGAATGACTTAAGTGCCGTTCTTTGTTCTTTTCTCAAAGAAAAGCTTAACTCCAAGTCCTCCAGAGTCGCGGCCAAAGCTGATTCGAAAGTCCGCTGTTCGCAGCAGCAGCCATTCTTTGTTTTCAAGTAGCAGGGAACCGTTGCAACTCTATCGTCATTATATTAAGCCCGCCCACCGACTCTATAGACAATGTGATTGGCCTGACTAGAGTATGTTTTTTCCAGCTCGAAAGCCAATGGAGAGTTGCTAGACCACCCTGGCTGCATAATAAAATTTACTGCCGCTAGGGTGCGTCTAGATTTCTAGACTAAAGATCAGCAGTTTAAGACATTAAATTCATAAGCACATAACACAAGAACACTTCTCTTTGAATACAAACAATAATTTATTGATTATAGCAATATATGCCCTTTGTAAAACCTGACCTGAACGAATCATCAGCCATTAATTTAACCCTTCTATCGTTTCTTAGGAGGGGTTATTAAATTTTATATCAATGGAGTAGTTCAGCTACAATCTAGAGGCATTGCTTGAGTTTGTTGTTTGTGTCTGAATGGGGATCCGGAAGGCATGGTTCGCTGCATAGTTTTCCCGGTTCGTTGATTCACTGGAGGTCTTTCGTGTCTGGAGTGATGTCTTGGGAGGCCAATCATGTTGGTGTGTTTGCGGGTGATTGGATGAATGGAGTCTTTCTCATGGCAGAAGTTTTGAAGTTTGAGCAAAGCGGCAAAATTTAACTTGGAACACAAGACTCTAAACGGAAAGAAAAGAAACCAAGTAAAAGAAAGAAAAGTAAATGAGATAAGAGTAGTAATATGGCTTGCATGAAGCTGTTCGTTCTTGACCCATTTTCATCTCCCATATCTGTCTGACGCTTTGTTCGTGTCCTGAGATTTTAACCTGGGGTGTCTGTCCAGCCTCCCAAAGGAGTTCTGACCAATTATACCTCATCTTTAGCTTGTGGTGTGACTTTTTATCCTCCTCTCACATGAATTACGTCATCTGATTAGTCACATGGTGTCTTTATTTTCGCTCTACCAGAGTACAATTTAGACACGATTTCTATAATAAGAATACAATACATTTTACAGATTTCATTCATGCCATCTTTTGAGTTATGAGCAGACATTTACGCTGATACCAAGCAAGACACATTTTCAATCAACCATTCAATAGTTATAACAATTGCATGACTTATGTGTGATCTAAGCATAATAGTCACATATATAGGTTGTAGATATAATGTAGAATTATGCAGTTGAACAATTTTTGATTATAAGTCTGTCTAGCATTGTTTTGGAATGATCTGATGCACTTTAAATGCAAAAACAGTCCATGTGGGTTTTTTTTTTTTTTGTTGTTGTTTTTTGTGGATTTCAATCCTGTTTTTAAGAGGTCACTCAGAGGTCTTTAAAATGAAGAAGGTCTGTTTTGCATCTCTGTCTTGGGAGAATCTAGATGTGCCATCTCTAAACTAGACATCTTCATTGAGTTCGTACCATAATCCTACAAATGTTCATTGTTTTAAAGCTGTGGAGTTCGTTAGTTAGCTCAGACTGGATGGCGCCCACTTTAATTATGGTCCTTTATTGTTGATAAATTGATAATTGGTGTCCACCAGCATCACATATTAAATTTGCCACTGTTCTGCAAGAGGAATAGCTCAAAATCCCTCTTACCACTTGACTTGTATCTGTTTGAATGAATCATCTCTGTCTCTCAGTTCCTACGGGATAAATATTGTGGCGGTATTATGGTTTGGCTGCTATAGCCAAACCTTTGGTCACTCGTGCCAATACCAAACGATAGTTTCAATGGTGCCAGTGGTGGAAATCTTGGCCTGTGGAAAATTTGAAACATGTGTTGTTCTCTGAGTCCATCTTCACTGTCTTTCCCACATCTGAGTGAGTTAAGATGTAGAGATTCCCCCAAAAATCTTAACACCCAGACTGTTACATGCCCAGAGTAAAGCACAGGCTGGATCAGAGATAGTTTGGGCTGCAATATCATGGCATTCCCTAGGCCCACTACTTGTGCTAGATAGGTGCGTCACTGCCGAGGTCTACCAAACCATTGCACCCAATGCTTCCAACATTGCACCCTGAAGGTGGGGCCGTGTATCAGCATGATGATGCACAAATACACACAGCAAGACTTGTGACAGAATGATCTGACGAGCATTAAAGTGGAGTTGAACATCTCCCATGGCCTGCACAGTCACCAGATCTGAATATTATTGAGCCACTTTGGGGTATTTTGGATAAGCAAGTCAGGAAACTTGTCCACCAGCAGCACATATTGAACTGGCCACTGTTCTGCAAGAGGCATAGCTCAAAATCCCTCTTACCACTTGACTTGTATCTGTCATTCTCAAGATAAATTTATGTATTGGCCACAACAGGAGGCCCCACACCAAATTAACAAATTATTGTGGTCTAAAACCAGGTTTCTGTTTCATTGTTTCATTGTCCACCCCCTGAGTACTTGGGGTTGACATTGAAGCTTTAAATATAATGCTCCCTTCCTTCTGATTTAGTGGTAGTTGTTTGCAGTGTTGTAGAGACCAGCTCATTGAAGTCCGGGTCAAGTTGAATCAAGACTGAGACCAGAAGAGGGTCGAGTTTGAGTCAAGACAGAGACCAGAAGAGGTCTGAGTCAAGACTGAGTCTACATGCTCCTGAATCAATGTTTGGCCTTGGATTTGGACCAATAAAAAAATATGGTCTTTTGATGGACTCCGGAGCATGTGGACTCAGTCTCGAGCTTGACCATCCTCTGCTCTGGTTCCTGGCTTACATTAGGTTGGCTTGACACCAACAATGGTTATTGGTAAGGGTTAAATTTGGTTAGGACTATTGTTTTTTCTTTTTGTTTTTTTAATTGTAAATCCTGTTCCAGGACCCAGGAACACATCTTAACTGGGAGGTTTTTTTTTTTCTAGGTAACTGAAACAGATACATTATGTATGGCCATTAGCTGGTTCAACCTTGTTTATGTGGTTGGTCAGCTGGACCAGCAGTCAGTGAGGCAAAGGTCAACCTGGTTAGAGCTGCCAAACCATCTTGGCTGGTAGTTTGGATCTAGTGTGGCTAACCATATTCTAAAAAACATGTTGGAAGAGTAGACTAGCTTAACTTTTTTGAGAAATGTGCATACAAATGCCAAGAAACCTTTTTCCCCACCACACAACAATGATGTGGGGTGCGAGCAGCGGTAGTGATGAAAAAACTGTAGCAACACTCACATGCTAATTAGAAACTGGCACCTATTGCTACAATGCATGGTGTAGGCATGATGTGTGAAGAATCTGTTACTGAATTTTTAACTGTTGATATCTGGAGCTCTACACTTCTTTTTTTCTTCCATTTAATGAATTCCCATGTGTTTGGCATCTCTGTTCAATGTGATGGTAATGCCCCATTCATTGTTGCCTAGATGATTTAGTGTTGCTTTATGTGCTTCAAATATCTTTCATTAATAAGATTTGTTTTAGTGCCACATAATGAAGAACTAATTATGTATTAAACTTCAGAAGTAAATGAAGTCCAATAAGGAAGCGTCAAAAACATTCCGTTTTATAAACTCAGAGTCCCTCAGGGCTGAAATATTTACATTTACATTTAATCATTTAGCAGACGCTTTTATCCAAAGCGGCTTACAAATGAAGAGAGCAATAGAAGCAGTCTAATCAACAATAGGGCAAGAATATGTAAATGTCGTGACCAGTTTCAGCTAGACCAGTGCAGCACACATAGCAATGAATTTTATATAATAGATATAGAACAGTAAGTATTATTGAGTCAAATGTTGGCGAAAGAGATGCGTCTTTAGTAGATTCTTGAAGATGGCTAAAGACTGGTTGAGATAGGCAGGTCATTCCACCAGCTTGGAACAGTCAAGGTAAAATATTTCATGACTACTGCAGCATTCAGACGTCCACCTTTGCTCTAGTGTTGGACTTAAACAACAGGACCTCTAGCAGCAGTTCACCGATTTTAGACACACTTAAACTTCACACAACATGCACAAGCAAAGCCCCCTGTCCCAGATGAGCTGTGTGTGAGAGTGTGTGTGTTTGTGATATTTAATCTACCGCAGAGAAAACTGGCCTGTGTTTGGAGTGAGCTAGTAAACGTGCTTCAATCACTGAGTCTGAAGGATGGGGTGTATGGACTCTGTTTAGTATTGATTTCTATGGCATGAAGTAAATTGTATCCCCCTCCTCCATTATTAGTTTTTTGGATGACGTGTGTTGTGATCTAGTGGGCTGAATACAATTTCTCTCCGCTACTGGAATTTGTGTGTGTGTGTGTGTGTGTGTGTGTGTGTGTGTGTGTGTGTGTGTGTGTGTGTGTGTGTGTGTGTGTGTGTGTGTGTGTGAGTGTGTGTGTGTGTGTGTGTGTGTGTGTGTGTGTGTGTGTGTGTTTGCTGATCTTACCTCTGCTCTGACTGCTGAACTAGAGATGTTGTGCAGCCTTAGAGACTGAATGAAAATAACGTAGCGTACTGCTTACTGAATACTGTGAACTGTCTACAGTATACTATTTTTTTTTTAAATAATGTAAAATATTGTAAATTATGGCACGTCCTGATTTTGCAGAGTTAGGCTTGTTCCTGGGTCAACATATTCAGTTGATCCTGGAACAACATTCCTGTTTGAAAATTAAATCCTAACCATGTCCTCACCCCTAAACCTAACCCTACGCATAAGTTATCCCTAAAATCAGAGGAAACTGACAGGTGAATAACACTGATGTAGAAGCACCTACATGTAACCCTGGTTGTAAGCCTGAACTTGACATAAACTGTAAACTTGTCCCTCAAATCTGATTGGTTGATTGGAATGTTGTTCCAGGATCAACAAAGATGTATAAAAACTAGGAATGGATGGTCAATTCAAGCTCATTGCATTGTGGGATACGCTCTGGTTGTATACTGTTTTCGGTAAATGTAGGTATCCTTCACATATAGAAAACGTACATGTTGTGCACAGTGTACATACTGTGTACTCAAGACAGTAGTATGCTAAAACAAACGTGCTGATCTGAACTTAAAAAAGTGATTGTAGAATTAGCACAGCAAAGAAACTCTGAAAGCGTTCACACTTGTCCACAGAGGAAGCAGAATGTCACGTTTGCGAGCTGTGAAGCTGCCGTCCGCACACAGATGTGTTTGTCACCGTGGCGCTAATCTCCAGGGTGTTTGTGAAAAGGTGCCACAAATGACTCGAAGACGAAAGAAAGTCAAAAGCCCAAAAGAGCAGTTGAACTGAAATAACAAACCAAACCACATGAAGCAATTACCCCACTTGTTATTGCAAATTGAAAACTTGTGCACCGTGGAAGCGTCTTTATGTGTAACACCTCATTTCCTATTTCTTCCTTTTTCATCTACTTGACATTTTGCACCAATATGAATCGAAATGGGTCTATCTGCATTTGATTTGGGCTTCTCAGGTTAATTACTTTTTGAAGATGCTGACTCACAGTATTGAGAACATATTTGAATAATTGTGTTTCGCCAGGCCTGTCAGTGGCTGTCTTTAATGAAAACGGGGAAGAATAATGTGTTTTGTATCTCAGATTTACCCGAGCTTAAAACTAGCATAGAAATGATAGCGAAATTGATTACGAATAGCACAATTAGTCAAGATCACAAATATGATAACTAACTAAGGAAACTCTCATTTATTGTGTTGTCCACAGGCTCCTGAATCTGTCCCTCACCTCTGACCTGGTGCCGGATCAGGACGTGATCGATGTCATCATACATGTGGGCCGCAATCCGCTGGGAAGACATTTAGCATGGAGATATTTCCGTGAGAAGTGGGACATATTGAATTCCAGGTGAATGTAGCTTCATTCATCTCTGTTTATCAGTGACTTTAACCTTCCTCTCAGTCCCTGAAATGAATTTTACATTCGCACTCTCATAAGATATTTATTAGTCAATGTTCTTTCTTTGTGGTTGGAGTACCAGAGAACATTATGGGAAATATCAATTGGTGTTTGTTTGCTACTGAGCTCATTAAAATGGTGCTCCAGTGTTTTTAATGACAGAGCTTGAACTCCATGTCTCTCATTCGCAGGTATGGAGAAGCTTTATTTATGAACTCAAAATTAATCAGCGGCGTGACGGAGTTTCTCAACACTGAGGCCGAGTTGAATGAGGTGAGTCTGGATTTATACACCATCCTGAGTCTTATACACCTCCATTCAATCTAAAGCACTAATGAACTATTGACCAATCTTCGTGGAACATTAATACTTACAAGAAACGTTGGTCAGCAAAATTCTTGAGATGGAGAAAATGAGTAAAAGTAAACTTTGAAGCCTGCAGAAATGTGCTCTGGTCTGTTTCGTTGGGTTATTTCCTCGTTGTAACTGCTTAACCATATTACAGGAAATGGAACGTATATTCACTTATTCAAATTCATTCAGCTTCAGTCCCAGAGGACACAGACTGCTGATGCTTCTCACTGCAGCGCAGCACTTTCTCATCCAGCTGACTTCGCCTTCCACATTTTATCATTCACACAGCGATAATACGAACCCCCTCAGTGTTTTCTTAAACAGAGAATTAGCATACTGTCATTGACAATCAGCTGCTGCCAGAGCACTTCATCCACAGATTCACCATTAGGTCAGTGATACTTTGAACGCTGTAGGTTTCAATTGATTATTTTGTTTCTTTTCAACGAACAGCAATTTTGAAATAAATCAAGACCAAAGTAGCAGCTTAAATACTGAATCCCAGCGCATGTTCGTTCATGTCGATCTCATGACCTCAGGAACTGGGAATCGTTTTCGTAACGTGTTATTTGGTAAATAGAGATTTTTAATGAGATTTTCATGATTGTAATTGATGTGAGGCTTTTTTTTTTTTGACAGACACCCAAGTGTCTTTCTCTTCCACAAAAACAACACAGATAATTCTGTTTACTTCAAATCCATTCCCACTCCTCATTATCATAAACATCACTGTTATCTGCTAAATTACATGTCAGGCATTTGCATGTAAATGCGTCGTATATTCTGACGCTGTTTAACTATCAGAGATGAAGGTGCCACTTACTCACAAAACTCTCTATATCTGATCCATCAGATACAATACGATTATCATGTTAATGAAACTGTTTATCTTCTCCTCAGCTGAAAGAGTTCATCCTGACCAGCGGTGGAGAGTCGGCACCTGCGTTCGCTCGAGCCGTTGAGATCGTTCAAGCTAATGTAAAGTGGCACATCCTGTTCCAGCAGCAGTTTTACCGATGGCTGCGAAAAGCTCCTGACGGTTAACACAGCATTAAGCATGGAGCGATCTATTAGCATGAAATGTTGTGGCCAGTGACGTGGGGACACCTACGTGATATTAAAAATAACTTTTATGGACTTTGAGAAGCAGCAACTTTTATTTCTCCTTTGAAACAACAAGGCAATGACTGTCCAAGACAAGTTCCCAGAGAACAACAGTGCCACCCTGCTGGCCAAACACACTTACTACACCAATAGAAGAGACAGTAAAAGGGGGAGGAGATGGACAACTTGTAGAAAATAAATGGAAGAAATTGCAACACTGAATATGGTAACAAAAAGACTTCCACTTTTATTTTGAAAAGAGCCAGCTGGGCTTCTTTTTCTAGAACGAGCATGTGCATTGGATGGATCAGGCTGGGGGGAAAAAAAGTTTTTAACGTGATTTGAGTTAAAGAGGCAAATGTGTGATCCTGCTTTCGTCCAGTTTTATTCATAATGTGAAATACGAGTTATTCGTGAAACAATCTTGGCAGTTTGAAAATTTCAGGCAGTTTCAGGAGCGGCGCTTGTGTGTTTATAACCTACAAAAGAAAGAAAAGGGCCTTAAAATGACTTTGTCTACACTCACTACATTCTCTCCCCAAAGACTGCTGCTGTTCTCAGATGGAACAAAGACTCTTTTTAAAGTTGAAATTTCAGCAAAAAGCTGCTCTTTGCTTTTCTTGCACAATCACCATTTTATTGACTTACATTTTTTACAATATCAAATGAGGCCATATCTACCTTCATTAAAACAGTCAAATAAAGATAACTGCAGCTCGCTCGCGGATCCATCATTTATCTTGGACAAACACGGGCTTGTCTGATTAAGGGTCAGTGCTAATTAAGGAATTCTTAAAGGTGCCTATATTTGGTTTCTGTGGTCAGTAGTGGATTGAAGTTGAGTTTATACAGTGGAGATTCTAAAATGTTGACACAAGATGATTATATAACTTGAAGAATATGCATATACATGTATGTATGTTCATCTGTATATATTTTTATTTATGGGTCAAAGATATGGCACTCTTTTTTTTCTTTCTTTTTTTTTAAGTATTCTGGAATTAAAGGGATTGTTCATCCAGAAATTCTGTCATCATTTACTTACTCTCATGCCATTCCACACTTTTAATATTCAGTATACAGATGAAGATATTTTAAATAGTCTCATGATTTTTGTCTTTCAGTACATAGAGGCATTGCAAAAAAATCATTCATATGAATTGAGCAGTTACTTCTTCTTCTGAAGAGACACGATCGCTTTATATGATAGACATATTGTAAACTTTTATTCACATATAAACTTTGATCAATGCACATACATTCATCAAATATGGTAAACATGGACGCTCAATCATGTTTTTTGATTTGCAAGAACAAACCTCACTGGTTTTCGTACATCAACAAAGCACAGTTGTGTAAATGATGACCATTTTAATTTTTGGATGAACTATCCCTTTAAGTTAATCCAAAGTGTATTGATGCAATTCATACAGACAATAAGCAGAATACTGAACTATTAGGATAAAAGTGTTCAAGTTAAAGTTCTATTTTTTTTTTTTGTGAATATTAAAATAAAACATGTCAGGGTGGTGTAACCAGTGAATGACTGAAATTATTGTAAAATGTTTTACCATGATAATTATTATTATTTTATTTAAGAAAAAAAAAGTATTCATATTTGGAAAATCTTTTATCTGCCAAGTATTAATATTTGGAAAACCTTTTATCTGCCAGATCACTGCAGTACATGTTAGTGCAGATTTTCAAATTAAATGGTATAACCTCAAATAATGATATATACCATGTACAGTATATATATGGTGTAATTTTTTTTTTTATTCACTTATAAACAACGAGATGGAGCAGGTTTATTTACAAAACAAAGAAGGTAAACCAAGATGTCACAATAATCCACAAGGTAAAGTTAAACACTAATGTAACAGCTTTGTATATTATACACAATGACCGACAAACTGAGGGGCTGTTTACACTACACCGTTTTCAACTAAAAATGGAAAACTTTATGGAAAAATAAAGCGGAAATCGGAAAACACAACCTTTTGAAAGCTTATTTGAAAACAGTACCTTTATCGTCTCTGTGTAAACTACAGAAATGTGAATTTGTGAAAACGGTGACGTCATGCCATTGTGTAATACGTGTTCAGTCTAAAGGCGCATTTTTTTCTTTACAAAGTGACATCGCCAGCTACTGGCCTGGTGTGAATAATACAGCGTTTTTAGTCACTTTCATTTGAACGGGGATCATTTTGACAAAATTGTCATTTGTATGCGAAAAACGCAAAAGAAAAAAACAAATCGGTAATATGTGGTTACACCACTTGACATTTTTAGAGTTTAATTAATTTAATTAAAATGTTCATTAGATTGTTTTTGTTGTTTGTTTTGTTTAGTTGTTTTAATGAATGCAAAGATTTCAATTCTTATAACTTTTCTCATGCGCTTTAAAACAGATAAACGACCCCGATATAGATTTGTTATATTCTTGGGTAAAAACATTACTATCAAAGTCGACTTCACATGTGCATTATGCAGATATGTTGACCTTAATATAAAGTTAATTTGTGTCTGTTTATTTCTTTTGTATGCGTTGCAGTTGAAGAGCTAAAAAAAAAAAAGAAAGAAAGAAAAAAAAGAAATAAGCAATCAGTGCCTTTTCATTTCCAATTAGCAAGACTGACAGTGCCTTGAATAAACCTGTCATAAACATTCCCATGATCTGGTGTCAGATTTTTCAAACAAGTCAGACGTTGCAAGTTTGAAATATTTTAAGCATACTGTATATAAAAGAAGCTTGAACCCTGAAGCCACAGGTGTCAACACAGTAAAGTGTTCGGCATTATTCAGACTCCGCACTGACTGTTACTCCAAAGTCAATGTAATATATGAAAAAAGTGTCACAAATGTCATAAAAAAGTTGAGAGTCAACCGAATAAAATAGCTGGATTGTGCGCTGTACAAGCTAAAGTAATTCTGCCGCCGTCTGCTCTTTACAGGTTGAGGCGTTCACTTTATCAGTCAACTTTGTAGAGCGTTCAAAGAACACATTGAACCATAAAAAAATATCTCCAACTTATCATAATGGCAGTTCCAAAAAGAAAAGTTATAGTTATGCTCTGAAAAATCAGCAGAACTGATGAAAAAAGGAATGTATAGTGGTTCTGTCTGAAAGGAAAATCTACAGTCATTGGCTGATTTGATCAATCCTTCACAAGTGTCTGCAAAGCCAGTGACAAGAATTACTTAAAAACATGAGGACTTTCTCCTATACCTTTCCATCACGAAGTGCTGATAAGTCCTATCTGTCCTCCTTCATTCATCTTTGCCTCCAGGTCACATGTTCACGTTTCGATCTTGTGGCTGCTGTCCATAGGCCTGAATGACCTCCTTTACTAGATAGATAAACAGCAGTGGACACGATCGATCCTTGATTTAAAACTCCTCAAAACAGGCACAATATGCACCTGAGACTGTAATCTGTAAATAAAACATTTTTTCACTATAAAAATATCACTAAAAATGTCACAGTGAGAAATAGCTTCATTAGCTGCTCACAGCTGAAAATAATCTTGCGCCTCATAACAGCCAACAGAGTTGCATTTATCAGTTGTCTAGAGTGGTTTCTCACGTAAAAGAAGTGTGAAATGAACAACACACACCTTTAAATGTAACCTACATATCCAAGGAGATTTGGAAGCTGCTTTTTTCTTTCCTTCACGTGTCATGCTTTCCACAAAAATTAAACTGTTTTCAAAACTGATATTACAGTTTTTCTCGATTGCTTAAACACATTTCTTGAAACTATGCCTCGTATTCTCAAAACTATAAACACAAATCCATAACGTCTCACCCAATTCCCCAAACATCCTATTTTCAGGTCAAAATGAAGCTCTACACTCAAAACCGTTCACTCTTGCTGAAAAACCAAACTTTGCCCTCAGACAGGACACACAAGCCCTCAAAATCACACACACTACAACATAGTCTAAAACACTGGTGCAATAAATTCAAAACAACATTTCCAAAACTGGTAAGTTATGTTGCTTGTGGTTCCCCCATCACAAACCTTTTCACATGATGAACACAAAAGACACAACCAGTGGATACATTGGCACATTTTTATTCATACACAGAAAACACACACACAAAAATATATATTTTTTCCTGTTTTACTGTTTTTTTTTTGTTTTTTTTTTACTCTCTCCTCTAATTTTTTTTTATATTTACTTACTGTAAGATGTGTGTGACCATCATATGACAGTAAAAGAGCACACACAAACCTTATTCTAATATGGAATCGTATTAGAGTGGTAAAGAGTGTTGGTCGTGACAGGAGGGCCTCCACTAAAGGAGACAATATGATGGACACGTCTAAGAATGTTCCACATATGGTTGAAATACCATCATTTGCCTAGAAAGATAACATTCTGGGAGTCAAGACTATAAAGGAGAAAGGATGCACTCCCTTCACTGTCACACTCTGCAGCCACACTGTCTGACTGTATGACTGCTGGCCTTTTCTTGCGAGAAAATACACCTCATCAAAGACTATTGGAAATGTTTGTCTCTTATTCAGTGATAGAATTTTGTTTGCCACCAAACCTGAAGGTTCTCGAGGCGACGGTAAAGCGATTCATATTTGGCCTTACTCGTAGCCGAGCCTCCTTCATAGTCATACCATTGACAAAGACGTGCAAAAGTGGCTTGAATTTCATCTAAGACTGCTTGTCTTCTTGTCCTTGCCCTTCCTCCTCCTCATTCTTATCCCTCTTCCTTCATGTCTTTCTGGATCCATTGTTCCAAAACACAATAAACTGATTTGGGCCCTTCTATCTATCTATTGAAGTTCTGATTGATGTGTGTTAAATTTTGACTCTTAGTGTTTCCACTTGGGTAATTGTGTGCTAACTGAGCTGAAGATGTGCTGACTTGAGTGAACAATATTGAATGCTAGTGCTTTCTAAATGACAACATGGTCTAGGCAATGAGAAATGAAGGGATTTGTGTGTAGAGTTTTGCAGTGACAGTTCAACAAATCTGACTCATGTGTCAAAACAGGGAATAGTGTTTATAGTTTAGTGAAATGGGTGTGCTTTTTGATAAATGGCGTTATGGTTTTGAAATTTTAGTTCAAAAGCCTGGTTATAGCGTTTAAGCAATCGAGAAAAACTGTAATAATAAATGTTCCCTGAGCATCAAATCAGCATATTAGAATGATTTCTGAAGGATCGTGTGACACTGAAGACTGAAGTAATGATGCTGAAAATTCAGCGCTGCATCACAGGACTAAATTACATTTTATATTAAAATAGTTTTTACAAAATTGCTGTGTATTATTGATCAAATATATGCAGGCTTGGTGAAAATAAGAGATTTGTAAAAAAAAAAAAAAAAAAAAAAAATCATAAATAACATCTGGTTCTGGTTCAAGTCACCTTGATTTTGCCAAGATCTACATATTTTGTTGATCCTGGAACAACATTTCTGTCAGAAAATTTGATCTTAACCATATCCTCACCCCTAAACCTAACCCTACCTGTAATTTATCCCTAAAATCACAGGTGAATAACACTGATGTAGAAGGTGATAACACTGATGCCTAAAAGTTTGTCCCTCAAATCTGGGGTGCGTTTCCCGTACAACGATATAGCTCATGCTTAACTACCATAGTACGACGCATCGTTGGAGAAATCAACTAGCTAGTCACGACTGTTTCCCGAAACCGTATGTCGCAAAGTATCGTTCAACCACGTTGGTTTATGACGTCTCGCACGTGGTGGACTAATAACTTATTTTAATTAATCTGTTTGAGATCGAATTAACGCTAGATTTTGTCATTTAAGTTACAGACATGGCATCTGAAGACCATTTCTAATTTTTCTCAGTTATTTTGCTTTATTACCAGACTCAATATTTGGCTCACATAGTAGAGCACGTTCGCACATGCGCACTCTTCAAAAACGGTGCGTTAAATCTCTTGATAAACTAAAAGACGTAAATTACATTTGTATGTATTCTAAATAAATAACACGGGTTGTACTGAATGTCAGCTTGCTTATTTTGCTAAAGATAAGGATTTATTCAGTCTACATCTCATGTGAACTAGAAACGATGCTTCTAACCACACAACTTTGCGATGCTGTTTGCGAACGTTCGTTGGAACGATGGTTTCGGGAAACACCAAATCGTTGAACTATGCTGATAACTACGGAACTTGCGACCATAGTTGGCTAACGATGCTTTCGGGAAACGCACCCCTGATTGGTTGATTGGAATGTTGTTCCAGGATCAACAAAGATCTTGATCCATGTACTTGAAAAACTTGAAATCACATTTACCTTCTGGGTCACTACCATTCAAATATTCTCCCATGTTTAGACAATTGAAGTCTATGACAGTATGTGTAATAAAGTGCAAATTAGAACCACTTTATTTAGTAAGATACTACTTTAAAGAAGTAAGCACTGAAGCTGAAACCAGAAGCAAACTGAAGTCCAGCAGCACAAGTGTGACTGGAAAATTTGCTCTGATCCATAAGGCTGAACATCAAGGACCATGACAAAAATTCCAGAACATCCATTCAAGGCAATTTTAACGCTATATAAACCTCACCCTTACGCTTTTAAAGGGTTGTGCAATTATGTATTTCTTTTAAGGATGACTAAAGTTTGGCACCGGGTCAAAGATAAAATTGAAAGAGAGAGGCAGAACGGGAGAAATTGCACAAAATACATCCCTCACTATTACCAGAAAACTTCAGCAGGTGTCAGTACTTCGCTTTCTCGCAGTCTTCACTGGCTCTTTGGCAGAGAGAGAGTGCAAGTGATCTAACGGATGCGAGCTGCTCGGCACAACTCATATTGTGTCTAATTGTGTAACTAATATTTTTAGTTTCTATTTATTACACCAATCTCCTTCATTGTATTACAGTTTTTACCAACTGCTTACACACAAAATCTTACACGATTTTTGAAACCTCTCACTCAAAGTGCAAAACTACATGCCAAATCTTCTAAACCATAAGCTATTTCTCAGCCTTTGACTCAGTTTTCAATTGCATAGAACACTTTTTTCAAAACACTACACACAATTCTCAAGATCTATCAGGAAGTGACTTGCTTTCCTTTTCCAAACACAACCAATCAAAATGCTACACTTATTCACCAGGTCACACAGACACACTCCTCACATGTGCAAACACTAATTGCTTTACTACGGTGACCGGGAGGGGACATGTTCGGTTCACTTATTTTTGTGGTGGCCACAACATATAAACTCGTGGGAACGTGATATTAGGCTTGTTCGACTTCATGCAGCTCTGCGCAGACCGATCGGCGGCTGACTTGAAGCAGTGCATGCCGGTTAGAAATTTTGTCCGACTTGATACAGCGCCGACGCCACGTGACTGTGACGTATGCCATCAAAGTACCGCGAGACCGATTCGAGAGTAGCCGGAGAACTCAGCCAGCGCAGCTTCTCAAGAGCGGCTGCACTGGGCTTCACGAGGGCTGATGACGACACAGCTGTTCCACGATTGGCCAGATCCATTGCATGACAACGATCACGTGTGTTTCGTGTTTATTCAAACACCTTTAGTTCCTCTAAAGCGCACAACAAATCAGTTTTTTATAACAGTAAACACTCTTTTCATATAGTTGCGATGTTATATTGTGTCATGTTTATCAAAATAAAACTGATTAAAAAACGTAGACTCCACTTCATTGATAGTAGCTTATGTTGAAGGTTGAACTTTATTCTTGTTCAAACAGACGCTGTGTGAAGAAGCAGTATATAAAGTATTGAATGAAAATGTCTCTGAAACATTATTTGGCAAATATTGCATTTATTTCACTTCAGCTGTGGTAAAGTATGCAAACACCACGTGAGCGGTCACTACGGGAACCAGAAAGTGTCCGACTTCACGTCTCCGTTTGCAGCTCCTCCCCGTCTGCACGCGGCTACTCTCGCCGATCGGGTGCATCCAGCCGCAGCCGATGTCGAACACACAGTCGTGGGAACGTCATATTAAGTCGTGGCCACGAGATCATTTTGTTGAGGTAATGACATCATTATGTCGTGGCCACGCGATCATATGTTGAGGGAACGATATATTTTTCTCGTGGCCACGACTTCATATTTTGAGAGAACGACATCTATTTGTCGTGGCCACGAGTTGAGGGAGCCACAGCGGCCAGTAGGCTACTGTAACCGTACCATAGCATAGACTGGGCTACAGCAGAGATGGAGATGACAGAAGAAATAACATTTTACTTTAAGTTAGGAATGTCATATAAAGATATAGTGCGGTCTTTGGCATTAAGACATGGGTACGTTGTAAGTGAAAGACACATGAAGCGCATTCTTAGACTTTTTTGTCGCACGCATATTTAGGGACCGTCTCAAAATTACATGCGACATTGGCATAAACGTTTCTAACTTCAATAGCATTTGAAGACAATGACTTACAGTCATAAAACCAACTGTACATTGTTCACCCAGGTCTCATGTATGATGCACACCTTTTAGATTTTTGATATTTATTTAAATAAACTGCTAAATCAAATGCAAATATTGCTATGTAGCCTAGGCCTATTTCACTATTGTATGGGATCATACACAAAATATGACAATATTTAAAGCTCAATATCATTTGAAGACAGTGACTTACAGTCATAAAACCAACGGTATATTGTTCATATAGGTCTAATGATGCACACCTTTAAAGGTCCCATGACATGAAATTTTCACTTTCTGAGGTTTTTTAACATTAATATGAGTTCCCCTAGCCTGTATATGGTCCCCAAGTTTCTAGAAATTTCAATCGGTGTAAATCGAGCTTTTGCTATCTTTCTCTGCCTTTGAGAAAATGGAAGCTCAATCGCGCTGATCTTGAATCTCCTCCTTGTGACGTCATAAGGAGGAATGTTACCTCCCCTGTCTCTGCTTTGCCCGCCCAGAGAATATTTCTCGCCCATGAGAAAATGAGCTAGGAAGGAAGTAGGAACACGCGCGCGCGATTTTAGTTTGTCCACGAGAGATATCATGGCTTTTGAGCGAGCGAAGCATAACACTTGCTCAATAATTGGATGTACAAATGAACACGAAAGGGTCAATACAGAGCTGGGCTTGCTGAACGTCTGAAACTAAAGTCTGGATCACTCTCTTTGGCTCAGCTACACACCTCGGAACACTAAGTCAACTAATGATATATAAGTGTGTTGCTTTACTGTTTATGGTTGCCTAGACTGTTACAAGTAGAATGTGGCTGTCACATTAGCTATGCAGCTATGCAGTTTATGTGTGTGAATACACACACTGTAACGCGAGTGTTGTACACTTCTTTGTTATTTGGATAACCGTTTTCCTGTTGGTTATACGGCGCGCGCGATATCCGCATTTCAAGATCGCAGAGCTTGATGATGTAATTGTAATAAGATAAATTACAGATGTTACAGATCTCTCATGAAAAGGCAACAGTAGGTTCGCGTTAGCTACATGATAATAACTGTAAACCATCCGAATAAAGTACCGTATCCAGACATAATATTTTAAACTAACCATTCGGAAATGTCCTGCTGGAGCCGCTGAGTTGCAACTTCTTCATCCGTTGCTTCTCCATCCGGATCAGATTCTGGGTCAAACTGAAATGCTTGAACGACTGCGTGTCTCCGTGCCATTGCAATATATCCAATGTAAACATGCATGGTCTACCGTTGCGCAAGATGGTCAAGGCCACACCCACCCTCCACCTTGCGCCGCCTTTCTCCTCCTTTCTCCTCCTTATTAGTATTTAAAGCTACAGACACCGAAACGGCCTGTCTGAAGGAAGCTCATTCTGGGACTGGCTTATAGTGGCTATAATTCTGCACTGAGGCTGAATTTTTGAAAAGAGATTTCAGATACAGTACTAGGGACCACTAAGGCCTATATTAAAGCCTACAAAAAATAGCATGTCATGGGACCTTTAATATTTTTGATATTTATGACAATAAACTGCTAAATCATACGCAAATATTGCTATGTATTTCACTACTGTATGGGATCATATACAGAATATGACAATATTTAAAGCTCAATATCATTTGAAGACAGTGAATTACAGTCATAAAACCAACGGTACATAGTTCATGTATGATGCACACCTTTAATATTTTTGATATTTATGACAATAAACTGCTAAATCATATGCAAATAATGCTATGCATTTCTCTACTGTGTGGGATCATATACAGAATATGACCATTTTTAAAGCTCAATAGCATTTAAAGACAATGACTTACAGTCATAAAACCAAATGTACATTGTTCATGTAGGTGTCAGGTAGGCCTATGTGGCAGCAGTGAAATACATAGCAATATTTGCATATGATTTAGCAGTTTATTTAAATAAATATCAAAAATCTAAAAGGTGTGCATCATACATGAGACCTGGATGAACAATGTACAGTTGGTTTTATGACTGTAAGTCATTGTCTTCAAAAGCTATTGAAGTTAGAAACGTTTATGCCAATGTCGCATGTAATTTTGAGACGGTCCCTAAATATGCGTGCGACAAAAAAGTCTAAGAATGCGCTTCATGTGTCTTTCACTTACAACGTACCCATGTCTTAATGCCAAAGACCGCACTATATCTTTATATGACATTCCTAATTTAAAGTAGGCTAAATGCTATGGTACGGTTACAGTATTGGCCGCTGTGGCTCCCTCAACATAACTCGTGGCCACGACAGATAGATGTCGTTGTCTCGAAATATGAAGTCGTGGCCACGAGAAAAATATATCGTTCCCTCAAAATATGATCTCGAGGTCACGACTTTGCATCGCGTGGCCATGTCGTTACCTCAACAAAATGATCTCGTGGCCACGACTTAATATCACGTTCCCACGAGTTTATATGTTGTGGCCACGACAAAAATAAGTGAACCGAACATGTCCCGTACTAACCAATCACTGCTTTAAGGTCAGATGATCTGTTTTGAACAATGGATCCCCCCCTCCACACACACACACACACACACACACACACACAATTGTGTTCTTTACTGTATTCTAAAGAATATACTTTTGGTTTACAGTACATATGTTTTATGGTTTTGTTGTATGCTACTGTAAACAACAATAATGTTAGGCCTAATAAATATTTTCTGTTTCTACATTGCATTGGTGTTTACAGAGTACTTGTTACATCAGATTACTTTCACTGTAGAACATTGAATTGAAATGTAGATATAAGCCTATGAAAGACCAAAGATCTTTAGATTTAGAACAACAGTGTTTACATGGTATATCCAAAAATGTATTATTATGAAAGAAGTGTTTGCCATTTGATGCAAATGCTTCATTCTGACATGTGGTTATGGCATTTTGAATGCAGTGTTGCATTTTGAAGGAGATGTGAGGCATTTTGCATTTTGTGTGTGCAGTTTTGAGGATTGTGTGTAGAGTTTTGAAAAAAGGAGACTTAGTTTTGAAAACGTGTGTAAGCAATTGGTAAAAACTGTAACTCAAATGTTTAAAGGGGTAGTTGAATATGATTTCACTTTTCTAACTTTAGTTAGTGTGTAATGTTGCTGTTTGAGCCTAAACAACATCTGCACGCTCAAAGTTATGACGCTCAAAGTTCAAAGCAAAGGGAGATATTTTTAAGGACTACAACAAACGGCTGGTAGGGACTACATGACATTCCTCCTCCTGGGTTAGTGATATCATGAACCCTAAAATGTACATAAACCCCACCCCGGAACACGATTTATAGTTTATCAAGACTAATTATATGCTAATATGCTTATTAATGACTAGAAGATAACTACACTTAACCTACATAAATTCACCAACTAACTATTCAGAAATGTTATCTACATGTTGTCACTTCTTATTGAGTCTCTCCATCTTTCTGACTCTGGTTTGAACATAAAAGGCTAAAAGTTTTTGAAATTTTCAGTGTCAATGTGAGGTAAAAGGACACGAGCTCTTGAAGCTCCGTCCCCCTGTGCCGGGAGCAGCAGCTCATTTGCATTTACAGTTTTTCTCAATTGCTAAAACATTAAAACCCATTGGCTGAATAAAGTTCTCAGTTTCCTAAACTCATTTAGCTAATTGTGCAGTCTGTTAACAATACCTTAAACCATTTCACATGGTAAAACACAATTTGCAGATCTCACTTAGACTTTTCAGCAAATACAAATAGAGAACACATGTCATTGACTGAACACAACCACTAAAAATTGATTTAACCTGTTTCAAATGATGCCCAAAGACAAGAAGATGCACACTGATCACGTTTACTCCTTTGATTTTTGTCCCTTTCAGTACTGTATACTGTAGTACAGTGCATTGTAGGCTGTATACTGTACAATGAATAAATTGTATGGCCCTGAACATTGTGCTTTCCATTTGTTAACAGTACTGACTGCTCAATAGTTATTGACTGGTTGCAGGTTCATATCAACAAAGAACAAGAATTACAGTATCGCAGAGACAAAGGACAATTTTGTGAGATGCAGGGTACAGTACTGTAAAAATAGGGGTACTAGGAGGAGGAAGAACAAAAAAAAATTGCAAAGAGCAAAGCAGAGTAGTAATTTCTGATCAATTTTGAGCTACTATGATAGAACATGTTTTCGTTCATCAAAAGACAATGACGGAAAAATATGAAATTTGTTTTGAGATTAAAAATGTACTTCTCCCTGAGAACTATGTGGTTTTTGTGTTGTTGTTGTTTTTTTTACTTTTCTTTTTACAGAATCAGTTTTCTCGATTGTTTACACACATTTTCTGAAAGCATGCCTCATATTCTCAGAACTCTACACACATATCAAAACACACACACAATGGGCAAAACCCCTCAATTCTCCTGCAAAATGAAACTTTACATTCAAAACAATGTTATTTATTCTCAAAATGGTATTTGTTTTCAAATGACACACACAAACCATCAAATGAGTAGACATTTATAAGAACCAGTTGAACACTGATGTGCTCAATGTAAAACACTATGATGAATGGAAAACACTTCTTCTCCATTCATCATAATGACTTAGGCCTTTTTTTGGTTCAGTGATACACTTACTACAGACAGTACATACATAAGTGTGTTGTAAAATATTTGAGAATATTGTTTTTATACTCAGAACACACAAATACACGGTAACAAATATATTTTAGTTTATACACAATGTACACTGTATACATCCCAACCAACACAAAGTTGCACATACAGTGGTCTACATACAAAACAACAGAAGAATTGACTGTATACAGTTACAGTAAAAAAAATCCAGTGTTGCCATTCATTGCTCCATTGAAGAGCTCACCTGTTGCCCTTTTATGCTAATGCTCTGATTGCTAATTGTAAAACTGTGTGACGGGTGTTTGCCCATGTGATGAGTCAGTGTCCACATTTGAATGGCAGTGTGTTCCTTGTGAAAACAAGAGATTTTCTGCATGAAAATTATGCCAAAAGCAGAGAACTGTGTGTAGTGTTTTGAAAAAAGTGTGTTTTAGAACTGCAATTGGAGTGTAAAGCAGGAATTGTGCTTGTAGTTTAGCAGAATTGGTTCAGGGGGTTGGTGAATGAGTTACATGTTCTGCTCATTGTGTCTCAAGTACCAGTATTTGTGTGTAAACAATTGAGAAAAACTGTAATGTTTTCAGAAAAAGGAGCAAGGTTTCAGAAATTTTGTTTTAGCAATTGAGAAAAACTGTAAAGGAACAGACACAAAAACTGTGCGTTTTTGCTCACCCTCAAAAAGTGACAACTTTAACATGCTATATATAAAAATATCTGTGTTATTTTTAAACTGTGTTGTGTCAAAAAAATATTTTGAGCTAAAACTTCCCAATACACACTCTGGGGACATCAAAGATGTATTTTACATCTTTTGAAAACCGCATTATACAACCCCCTTTAATTTCAATTAAGTGAATGCTTTAAAGAAATCAGGTAACTTACTTTTTTTTTACAGTGTACAGTGTCTATCTGCTCCCTCTGTCCACCAAAATGAAATGTGTTTTATATTTAGTGGTGAATTCAGGTCGATTGTGGCACTTTTCCCCAGCCATCCCAATGGCAAAATGTGTCCCAGTCGACATGAATTCAACCCTACAGGTTACTAGAGGCCATTTTTTCCCACCCCACATATGAACACAAAGTCAACAAAATGGAAACACATTAGTCGTTCTTTTATTAGCAAAGTAAAGATGTTTTACCAGCCATTTGGTTCGCTCTGGGCTCTAATGTGGCATCATGGCCAAGGACAATGGCTAATATTGTCTCTCCTCTCTTCCATTTGGAAAAGTGCTGCAAGACTAACAACAGATCAAAACAACAACACGCACCAAATGCGTTGGCTGACGGGAGAAAGAGGGAGAGCGAAATGAATCATTGTAACCTCTAAATGAATTATTGATGCTCAGTTTTTTGGACAAAATGGCCAGTGTTATTAATCATGTATGGCATGTATTAGCTCAAATCCAAAAAAAAAAGTGTTGCTTCTATAGCAACAGTGAGGAAGGCAGTTTCATCTATAGGGTAACCTTTTCAAATAGACGGAAGCAAATGTTTCCTCTCCCTCACACAGTCGCACATTAGTATGCATGCAAATCCCTTGCGTTTCCAAAATATCAAGCAATAGCTTTGCTAATGATCAATCAGAGTAAATCTATTGTACATCACTCAACTGCAACATTAATTACCAAAGAGTACTACAATGAATTTGGGGAAAAGAGTCCTTTTACATAAAATCTAAACGAATTCAGAACATTTGACACATTTGGAAGGGGAAATTTTTGATGCTTTGATGTTTCAGTTTAATGAATCAAAGGGGAAAACAAAGAAACAGTGGGTTGACTGAACATCTTAGGGGGAAAACAACATTCAATCTGTCATTGTGTACTCTGAGCTTTGAGTGTGTGCGCTAAAACTCACAGTGGACATCTCATCTGAAACAAATCTCAACGGAGATTGTGTTCAAAAGCCAGAAATATTAGTTTACACCCACTTTTCTGTTGTTTCATTTTGTTCTGAACAATTATTCCTTAAGAGAGTGAGTGTAATAAGGTAATAGTAAAATAAAATGAACTAATGAAATTTATTAAAAACGATATTAAATTGTATATTTGCAAATTAGCCTTTTTTATTAAAAAATAAGTAATTATTATTAATAGAAATTATTTATTTGAAAATGACACTTGAAAATAACAATTCTATCTTCATTTACAGTAATCACCCTTCAAAACCAAATCACATTTTCTTCCGGGGAACACAAAAGGAGATGTTTTGAAGAATGTTCATGCTGCTGTTTTTCTTATAAGAATTGTGAAAGAAGACTAGGACTGACAAGGACGAAAAAATAAATAATAATAAAATACCATTAAAGTAGACTAAGTTTACTGTATTCCAAGTCCTATAAAGTCATATTGCAAAAGTAAAAATACATTTCACATTGACTTTGAGGTTTGGTCAAACTTGTATGAAGACTTGAGACATGAAGATGTATCTATAAATCATTATTACATATTAAAAACATCCTATTTGAATATCTGCTTGAGGATATAAATAATAACCGCCCAGAAGTTCTGTCAACCTTTCCCTAAAATGTGTCTGAAATGGAGACAAATTTAATCTCCAATCTCCAACAACATAGTGGCCTTAGAGTTTGTCTTTCAAAAGATCCAATATTATTATCAGTGCTCCGTTCTGTATTCTCGTTTCCCATTATAATTTTTAATATTTGCTGAGGGGGGTTTAATTACGATTTAGTTATTTTTTATTTTTTTTGATAATCACACCACCATTTCTCACCAAGAGATATTTGACGAGAATTTAACAAGATTTTTTTTTCTCCAATCTATAACTGTCCAAAGATAAGGGGTTCTACATGGGTAAGCCGAGATACAAAACGCTCGATGTGATCACACCCATTTCTCTTCTTTGTAAACAACCCAATGTTCCTATGAGCATTTCCTGTGAAAGCAGCCCAGCTCCTTTTGAAGATGCGAGCGGATATTGGATTTGCAATGTAATCAATATCTAATTACCTTTATCAAAAGGCCTGGGATTTTAATAGTTGATTCAGTGGGGGCAGGAGACACCATTTAACATTGAACAGTTAGAACATCACCTGTTGTTCCTGCTTCCTTCTCATTAGCACTGATTTCAGACCTAGTGAGCTCCCTTGTAACCTACTGTCTAAATAGGCATCTGCTTTCTAAAGCAACATCCTAAATGAATCCTAAACGATAGGCGACTCTACATAGGCAGCCACAAATAGCACTCCTCAAATGACTAACAATTGATTTCAGTAGAATAGTTGTTATTAGCATGTTGCTAAGCTAACAGCATGATGGTCTAATAAGCATTAAAAATACAGAGAACTCACAAATTTAGTTTCGAATGAGTTAAACGTAGCCTACAAGTAGTGTTAATAATTAAATTATCTTGCTTGGATTCAGTTTTTTTTTTTACTGAGCTTGGCACCGGCAGCATCCTAACTTTTATGAAACGTTAGCATTTGTAACGTTTTGCTAAGCTAACAACACAATAGGATGTATAATGAGACTGTAATAAGTACATGCCCCACCAATATTGGGTACAGCTACCCATTTTTAATTATTTTAAGCTTTTTTTCCCCCCAGTATTTAATGAAACATAACATCTTAATCCTGATGTTAGGTTTATGTTCTCCCAGCCTACCCTTGTGAAAAGCATTTAAAATGTTTTTATTCCATCCTTTAAAAAGCTGCCTACAAAGGTAGCTCAGATTTTATAGCAAGGTAATTATCTCACATGTAAAAAGTGCTTGTTGACCTAACATGACTGAGAGAAATTATAAGAGAGTTGGGAAAGAAAGTTGAACCTGGTTGCTGTTCTGGTTAAAGAGCTTCTGAGTTTCTCTTCACCCACTAATGGCTGCACATTTGTCCTATCTGTCTCAGGTTATACCATCTTTCCCTCCATTTCATATGTGCTTTGTTCCTATAAATCATCTGCCATGTTCTCCTTCTCCATCTTGGGCTAAATCAGAGCATCAGCACAGAAGATTACTCCCAGCAATATGGATTTCAGTGAGGTATCAAAGAGGGTTAGATAATGTATATCTCCGTCTTGTGGCTCTCTGACCCCTGATCAATAGCATCTCGGCTCCAGAGTCATATAATCACCTTAGATGAATGAGACCGATCTGAGGTCTGTCTGATGACTCTCAGACAGAGTATCTGTTTCTCTCTGAGGACGTCCCACTGGGCCCAGTGTAGTCGACAGCCATTGATCACCTGCATCACTCCAAAGGGAGACGAGATAAATGAGAACAAGGTGCCTGTGGAATCTCTTTGGTGATTAGGCATGGATGTTGAGATGATGTGAAAGTTGTTTCAAAGAGTACAACAGTTTTGTGCGAATCAAAGATAACCATGCATACATGCTTTAATGATAAGACAATACCAGAATGCACTGCGATTTTTATTTAAAAAAAATATATATATATAAGAAAATATAGAAAATTATATATAAGAAAATATAGAATATATATATATATATATATATATATATATATATATATATATATATATATATATATATATATATATATATATATATGAAGAGTTCAGATGCAAAAGCCTCTAAGTGCCATCTGAAATTTTCTTCTAGAATGATAATTTTTATCAAGCTCGTTTATTTAAGTTCAGTAATTTCACTTAAATGACAATTAATAGGTCATTTTCATTGCCATTTAAGTGAAATTACTGAACTTAAATACATGAGCTTGATAAAAATGATCATTCTAGAAGAAAATTTCAGATGGCACTTAGAGGCTTTTGCATCTGAACTCTTCATATATATATATATATATATATATATATATATATATGACCAATATTTGTGTGGGCTATTTTATATATTATTGAGTTATTAGCTTTAGAACATAAATTGAGTCATTAGCTTTGGAATCCAAAACTCCCTTTATAATTAACAGATCTCTTATTTACGTTGTATTTGCACTGTCGGTTATGATGAAAGCATTAGTGAGTGTGCAGAAATTGTTGCAATGATGAGTTCACTGCATTCACGCACTCAACATGTCTGTGATCGGCTAAATGCTCATAACTGCTACCTTGCATGTCACAATCTAAATATAATGCTATAATCAACACGTTTCACGATTTGTTAACCTTGAGAGATGTAATAGTAAAAATGTGCTAAAACTTTTCAAGAGAGTTCCACATGTAATACTTAGCTATTTCATATGCAAAGATGTTAGCCAATCACAGCAGTGGGCGTTTACATTGAAGTCTCACAGCAGACACAACATTTCAAACAGAGTGTTTAAATCAGAGGGCTAAAATCAGAGTAGGAAAAATGCCTTTTATATCTAAATTATGGAAACACTATAAAATAATACAGTTCATGACCCCTTTAAACTGAAAAAGTAAAGTATGAATTTAAATTATTGTGACAACTGTGAAAGGCGGGAGGATTCATACTGTATGTGCGGCAGGTTTCTCAACAAGAAAGACTTCTGTATAGAAATGATTGAATATAGATTGTATAGAAACGTCCGTATGAAATTAACATGAACTAAAATTAATAAATGCTTTAAGTATTTTTCATTGTTAGTTCATGTTAACTTAACTACTGTTAACCAATAGAACAATCAATGGTTCCCTGAAGAACCTTGGAACTTTTCCCTTCCACAAAAAGTTCTTTAGAGTTTTAGAACTGTCCAGTGAAGACTTCCTTGGGGAACTAGTTCCTCCATGGAATCGCAGTGAAAACCCCCTTTTGGAGCCTTCGTTTTTAAGAGTGAACCTCATTGTAAAGTATTACCATAAAGCACAGTATGAAGCACAGCTCACTTTTAAACCAAGCAGCTTTCTGGTGGTCAGTGGCGACGAATTCATGTTTCCAACTTGAACACGCTACGAAATCTCTGTGGGGAAATCAGGCAGCTCACTTGATATGGGAACATAGCTTACCTCCTGTTCATAGCATTTCAATAACCTCACACTGGCTTCAAGGACAGAAGGGGGCAAGTAAACAGTGGAATAGCATTTGATATGAATGTTACGCTTGCCTAAAGCACTCAATACTGTATTAAATGTACAATGACCTTGACTGACAGTAAAAACTGCAAATCCACAACAAATCAGTAGTAAATTCTCTAGTGACAAGTACAGGGTTTAACAGTATAGCAAAAGTCCATAAACCAGAAAACAAACATTGGGAACACACATAATCTGACAGCAAACACAGAAACCAAGGGTAAAGGGGCGAATACATCTTTTAAGAGGTATGATGATGTGGTTTTGTCAAGGAAAAAACCTCAAAATTAACATTATGAGCACTTAAACATTACGGAACGGGTTGGTTTAGGAAACTATTAGACTCTATGTGCTATACACAGGAAAACAGTGGTTGCTGGTGCTGCTGTTAACGTCAGTAGATTGCTATTGATTCCTGTGCCACAGGAGGATTGGCCTTTAAAGATCAAACATATGCCCTCACAATCTGCCACACAGCAGATGTGACCGCTTCCTTTGCCAGTCTTTGCCTCTGTCTTGTCCTCAGTGGATTCTGTGGGTCTTGTAGCTTCCCCCTTCCGCTGTATATATTTTTTGAACAAAGAATTGCTGCATTTTGGTGGCGTCATCACTAGGGATGTTTGCTTGTAACATACAGTGCTATGCATAGGTTTAGACACCCATGCTAAAGTTGACTAAAAAGAGGAATAAAACATCATCTTTTGGAAATTGAACTTAATGCCTTAATTTAAAAAATAGGAAAAATCCAACCTTTAAGGACACCAATTTTCTTTGTGAATGAATAATGTATCGTAAATAAATAAATGTTCTTCCTTAAAATACAGGGTGCATAAGTTTGGACACCCCTATGTTAAATTCCCATAGAGGCAGGCAGATTTTTATTTTTAAAGGCCAGTTAGTTCATGGATCCAGGATACTATGCATCCTGATAAAGTTCCCTTGACCTTTGGAATTAAAATAGCCCCACATCATCACATAGCCTTCACCATACCTGGAGATTGGCATGGTTTTATTTCAGTTAGCCTAATAGCTAGTTTGATTTGCATTAAGAGATGATCTTATGGAAAGTACCTCATGCCAATCTCTAGGTATGGTGAAGGCTATGTGATGATGTGGGGCTATTTTAATTCCAAAGGTCAAGGGAACTTTATCAGGATGCATAGTATCCTGGATTCATGAAGTAACTGGCGTTTAAAAATAAAAATCTGCCTGCCTCTATGGGAATTTAACATAGGGGTGTCCAAACTTATGCACCCTGTATTTTAAGGAAGAACATTTATTTATTTACGATACATTATTCATTCACAAAGAAAATTGGTGTCCTTAAAGGTTGGATTTTTCAAAAAAAAAATTAAATTAAGGCATTAAGTTCAATTTCCAAAAGATGATTTTTTTATTCCTCTTTTTATTCAACTTTAGCATGGGTGTCTAAACTTATGCATAGCACTGTATAAAAGATGTCTTTGTATTTGAAAGACATTGATTTGGCACATGCACTTGGATCTTTCTGTATGTCAGCAGTTAATGTAACAATGTACAAATGCACAAAATCCAGTCATTTCAATTGTTCTGAAATGTTTCCGATTTCGCATCAGGTTCATGTTTTCTACGGACATTCGCCACTCTGAACAAAAGAAAACAGACTGATTTGAAAGTGATTTCTGTGTGAGTGCTGATTTATGCATCGCTACACTATTGCCAGTGGACAAATAACCTTTTTACCCATGAAATTTCGCTAATGTGACCATACCTTAAGTGCAACATAAACAACAACAAAAATATTGTGGGGGAAAAAAATGCAACTAATTACTGTGTGCCTTTTAAAAATAAAATATAATTATTTTTTAGTACTTGACTCCAGTATCCCTGCTGAACATGGATGGATGTATTTTATAGCACATAAAAAAAAAAAGTAAAAAAAAAAAAAAAATTAGGGAGGAAAAGTAAAAATTCTTGACTTGTAATATGCCATTTGTAAAAAAATTCCAACATTTTCCAAAACGAGGGTGTTGAAATGTGATGCAAATTAAGGCTCTCTGTGATTTGTCTGGCTTTAAGCAAGCTTGCATCTATCTCCCTTCTTTTCTGAGTCTACAGGGAACAAAGCATAAGAGAGAATCCAATCCAAATCCCGCCATTGATTTGAATGTGAAAGCACTCTGATTCTAGGTATTGTGGAAATGGCAAGATATTAATTTGCATTGGCGGAACAAAAAGGATTTATGGTCTCTTGTAGTGCTTTGTTCTGAAATGTCAGCACAATTGGAAAGTTTTCCATTGTCTGGTGGATTATTTATTTATATCCTGAGGATTTTTGAAGTCTCACAGATCACAGGACTTATTATTTCTCTGAGAGGTGAAACATAGTGGAATGAGTCAAGGCTCATGTTGAGCCAACAACAGAGATTTTGAGGGCCAGTCACTCAAACTGAAAAAAAGAGTTTTGTATAATAACCATGAAATCACGTCTAATCGTTCATATACCTCCTCTTTTATTACTTTTTATTTTCAAATGGAATATTTATCCATCTTTAATACCGTATTTTATGTTGTGATACCCACTTGCAGCACTATTATTTTAATAAAAAAGATTTATTTAAATGATTTACTGTTTTATAAAGCAGTGTATACTATCAGCCATTTATTGGCTATAAGCCACAACATGGAAATAATCAGCAAATTGAAATCAGCCAAAATTTCTATATTCTTGCATCCCTAGAGTCTCGATAATGGTTGTGAAAATCTAAAATTCAAGTTTAGTGCAAGACTGGTCTTGTGAAGATTGGAGAAGTAGTGAAAAAAAAAAAAAAAAAAATCCAGGATGACTCCCAATATTCTGGGTGGAAATTAAAATAATTTTGGGTAACACTTTAGTTTAGGGTCCAATTCTCACTATTAACTAGTTGCTTATTAGCATGCATATTACTAGGATATAGGCCGTTTATTAGTACTTATAAAGAACATATGAATGCTTTACTCTGGATGACCATATTCAGTATCCCATATACCCAATCCCTAAACTTAACAACTTAACAACAGTAATTAGGAGTTTACTGTTGCAGTAAAAATTGAGCTGTTGGAGGCACTGTAAAGTTGGGCCGTAACCTAACTAACCCCACAACAACAAAAACCTTTGATGCTTGCCCCCAAAGACAGAAATGTCCTGTAATAGCATAAGCACTGAAGCAGCGTAGGCATAGAGTAGCTCTGGATCGAGGTTTCTCTCAATAACAGACACAGTTAGACGAGAATGCGTTACTGTACAAAATAATTTATTGTAAGCATTAAAATCTTTAAGCAGCTCTGCTCAAAACACAGAGGATATTATCTCTAATTTAGAAACAAAAGAGAGCTTTACGTCAAACACAAAAACACAACATGAAAGGAGGGAAATAAAAAGGCTGGACATGTACGTTGGATCATTCTGATATTACACAGGCGACTTACAACTTTATAGTATCCAACTAAAGGGTCTTGTCTGGGGATTTCATTAAATACTCAGCCAGTCATGTAAAGAGTGGCCTATGTTTCCCAGTTGTTTTATTCCTTGAGAGATTCACAGTCAGCTGGATAGAGGATACTATTAATGGTCTCTGAAGTCACAAGGGTTGTGCACCATTCAGAATTGAATTGAGAATGCTTTATGAATTACAGTTAAATTCCTGAATTGGAACTGAATTGGAATTGAGGTAGCCAAGAGGATGCAGAATTAAAATGGAATGAAATTCACATACAGTAAGCACTTTTGTACTGTAGTTTCTAAGAAATAACTTTTCCAGTATAAATCACCAAAAACAAATGTGTAAATGTGATGTAAATTTTACCATCGATGCACACAGTATATGAGGTATTTCCAGAAACAAATGGTTAAGTATGGCTTCCCCATATTTGTAGTTGATTATTATATTATATTATATTATATTATATTATATTATATTATATTATATTATATTAGTACAGAAAAAATATTCACTGCATAAACTGGACTCTAATTATTAGTTTTTGATGTTCGCTGTGTTATCTGTTTTGATCGTACTGAACTTAGTTAAGAAAATGAATTAAGGGAATAAATAATGAATAGTCAAAATGAATGATGTAATTATTTATATTTTGTCACATACCTTACGTCAGACTAATGGCATTTCGCTGTTATTGTATTTCAGTACATTCCAGCCAAGAGACTGGATTCTTCAATTCTGAATTTTGCCCAAGCCTGAGTCACATACATTAGTGATGGACTGATATAGCGACCAGGACGCCTGATTGGCTGATAACGGACCAATTTCAGATTAGCGGTTGCTGGTCGATTTTGCCAATTAATGTGTGTTAATACACAGTATGATTGTTGATGGAAAATATGTAATTTTTGGTGAATTTTGAGTAAATATTGTATAAAATTGTAATTTCAGTGAATTTCTTTACATCTGTTTTGCTGTCATTGCATTTTATTACAGATAGGCTGGTAATCGGGCATCATTAAAATAAGATACATTTGCTTTAAAAAGGCAAAACAAAACAAAATATTGCACATGTAGATGCTTAAAGGGATAGTTCACCCAAAAATGAAAATTCTGTCAGTAATTACTCATCCTCATGTTGTTCCAACCCCGTAAGACCTTCGTTTATCAAGTTTATCAAGCGACGAGAATACTTTTTGTGCGCTAAAACAAACAAAAATAACGACTTTATTCCACTTTTCATTTCCTTCTCTCTGGGCCTCGAGTCTTTTCGCGTAGTGCAACACAGATGCGCTACGCTTAAACACTACGCGAAAAGACTCGAGGCCCAGAGAGAAGGAAATGAAAAGTGGAATAAAGTCGTTATTTTTGTTTGTTTTAGCGCACAAAAAGTATTCTCGTCGCTTGATAAACTTAAGATTAAGCCACTGTAGTCACTATATATTAACGATCTCTTTAATAACTTTTCTGGGCCAGCAAGTTTCAGTCCCTTAGAAGCCTATGGAGGAGTGAGACAGCGCTCAGATTTAATCAAAAATATCTTAATTTGTGTTCCGAAAATGAACGAAGGACTTACGGAGTTGGAACAACATGAGGGTGAGTAATTACTGACAGAATTTTCATTTTTGGGTGAACTATCCATTTAACAATCAAATGAAACAATTTGAGTAAGAAGACAAATTAATTTCAAGATATATTCTCTGAAAAGCAATATCGTATGCAATTTTGCTTCAGATGTAGATTTTTCTTGCTTAACGGATATTTTTGAATATTCTCAATGGAAAACAAGTCAAAAATACATAACCCCCCTATATCAGTCAACCACTATACTATTTTCAATAGGAATGCTCCACGTTTAACAATTCATGTTCATAAAAAAATAAAGAAAATCTAAAAAAAAGATGGAAAAAAAGATAAAACAATGGAAACCTTATAATTGGTCTCCATGATAACCATCCATTCAGAACCCCACAGTGTTCACGACTCAAAAGATAACACATCTCAGCACTGCATTGACTGCATCGACCTCCCTCCAGCGAATCAATGAATTATACATGAAAATATCGACACACTGATTATTTTTTTCCACTCAAACAGACATACCATATTCAAGGACAAACCCTCCAAAAACAGGAGAGCAAAGAGCAACACTATGAGAATGCGAATGATCCTGGACACCAGCGGGTTAAACCATCACCGCTTTAGCTAGGACCCGAACGCTCGATAGAAGATTCCCTCTTCTGACGACCGCAGAGTGCAGTCAATTGATCAAACAATAAACGTCATCTGTACAAGAGATAAAATTCAGTCTGCTCCCCTTTTATGGCTTTAGAGAGAGAAAAGGCTACAAGAATGTTTCTCCTCTTTGTCCTCCTCGTCCTGTTCCAATCAAAACACTGATGATTGTCACGTCTTTGTGCTTAATCTAAACCGTGTTTAAATATACTGAAGAGCAATCTCTTGAACCGCCGTCTGGTCTTCAAAGCAAATTCGATATTCTTAGGACTCGGAAAACATCAAACTTCAGCAAACTGAATGACTGGCAGAAGGAAATGACTTTCATGCAAAATACGAGGAGAAAATGGATTGTGAATCGTCTTTCGCTACCAACGTACGCCTGCATGCAATTTCCAGCGCTGATTCCTTCAGTGTTTTTCAGCCAATCCTTTCTTCCTGGTCTGTGAGGTTATTTCAAAAAGAACAGGGACATGAAAGCTCATTTTTATCCAGTTCTCAGAGTCCAGAGTAGTTTTTCCAATTTTTTTTATTTTTTTTTATTTCACTTATATCTCCCCACGTCACTGGCCATGAGTTTTCATGCTAATAAAGCACTCTGTGCTTAATGTTATATTAACCGTCAGGAGCTTTTCGCAGCCATCGGTAAAACTGCTGCTGGAACAGGATGTGCCACTTTACATTAGCTTGAACGATCTCAACGGCTCGAGCGAACGCAGGTGCCGACTCTCCACCGCTGGTCAGGATGAACTCTTTCAGCTGAGGAGAAGATAAACAGTTTCATTAACATGATAATCGTATTGTATCTGATGGATCAGATATAGAGAGTTTTGTGAGTAAGTGGCACCTTCATCTCTGATAGTTAAACAGCGTCAGAATATACGACGCATTTACATGCAAATGCCTGACATGTAATTTAGCAGATAACAGTGATGTTTATGATAATGAGGAGTGGGAATGGATTTGAAGTAAACAGAATTATCTGTGTTGTTTTTGTGGAAGAGAAAGACACTTGGGTGTCTGTCAAAAAAAAAAAAGCCTCACATCAATTACAATCATGAAAATCTCATTAAAAATCTCTATTTACCAAATAACACGTTACGAAAACGATTCCCAGTTCCTGAGGTCATGAGATCGACATGAACAAACATGCGCTGGGATTCAGTATTTAAGCTGCTACTTTGGTCTTGATTTATTTCAAAATTGCTGTTCGTTGAAAAGAAACAAAATAATCAATTGAAACCCACAGCGTTCAAAGTATCACTGACCTAATGGTGAATCTGTGGATGAAGTGCTCTGGCAGCAGCTGATTGTCAATGACAGTATGCTAATTCTCTGTTTAAGAAAACACTGAGGGGGTTCGTATTATCGCTGTGTGAATGATAAAATGTGGAAGGCGAAGTCAGCTGGATGAGAAAGTGCTGCGCTGCAGTGAGAAGCATCAGCAGTCTGTGTCCTCTGGGACTGAAGCTGAATGAATTTGAATAAGTGAATATACGTTCCATTTCCTGTAATATGGTTAAGCAGTTACAACGAGGAAATAACCCAACGAAACAGACCAGAGCACATTTCTGCAGGCTTCAAAGTTTACTTTTACTCATTTTCTCCATCTCAAGAATTTTGCTGACCAACGTTTCTTGCAAGTAATGTTCCACGAAGATTGGTCAATAGTTCATTAGTGCTTTAGAATGAATGGAGGTGTATAAGACTCAGGATGGTGTATAAATCCAGACTCACCTCATTCAACTCGGCCTCAGTGTTGAGAAACTCTGTCACGCCGCTGATTAATTTTGAGTTCATAAATAAAGCTTCTCCATACCTGCGAATGAGAGACATGGAGTTCAAGCTCTGTCATTAAAAACACTGGAGCACCATTTTAATGAGCTCAGTAGCAAACAAACACCAATTGATATTTCCCATAATGTTCTCTGGTACTCCAACCACAAAGAAAGAACATTGACTAATAAATATCTTATGAGAGTGCGAATGTAAAATTCATTTCAGGGACTGAGAGGAAGGTTAAAGTCACTGATAAACAGAGATGAATGAAGCTACATTCACCTGGAATTCAATATGTCCCACTTCTCACGGAAATATCTCCATGCTAAATGTCTTCCAAGCGGATTGCGGCCCACATGTATGATGACATCGATCACGTCCTGATCCGGCACCAGGTCAGAGGTGAGGGACAGATTCAGGAGCCTGTGGACAACACAATAAATGAGGAATAATTGACAAGGCTGAATTATTTAAAATTAACTAATAATGTGGCCATGGTGTGGACTGTAAAACCTCATTAAGTGATTTCAAATCTTTATTAAACACAATTTTTAGCACTTCATAATCCCCATGGAAATTGCACTCCAATTAATTCCCATGACACATACAAAACCCCGAAGTGGGCGGAGCTTAGCAGACGGTTACTTTGAAAAGAATGTGGTGAAGTGATTTATGAATGTGTTTTGACCAAAATGATAATAGTCGAAAAACATTATATACTTCAATAATTGCGCTCTTATGCTAGGAAGGACTTGGCTCCAAAATATAATACTTGCCTTATTAATGGCTGCTATTTGACAAATACAGCTATTATCATGAACATTATCGTGTCTTTTCTAATTAAGTCATTCTAATCAATTTTGCTAGCATTTCTATGCTAGTTTTAAGCTCTGGTAAATCTGAGATACAAAACACATTATTCTTCCCCGTTTTCATTAAAGACAGCCACTGACAGGCCTGGCGAAACACAATTATTCAAATATGTTCTCAATACTGTGAGTCAGCATCTTCAAAAAGTAATTAACCTGAGAAGCCCAAATCAAATGCAGATAGACCCATTTCGATTCATATTGGTGCAAAATGTCAAGTAGATGAAAAAGGAAGAAATGGGAAATTAGGTGTTACACATAAAGACGCTTCCACGGTGCACAAGTTTTCAATTTGCAATAACAAGTGGGGTAATTGCTTCATGTGGTTTGGTTTGTTATTTCAGTTCAACTGCTCTTTAGGGCTTTTGACTTTCTTTCGTCGTCGAGTCATTTGTAGCACCTTTTCACAAACACCCTGGAGATTAGCGCCACGGTGACAAACACATCTGTGTGCGGATGGCAGCTTCACAGCTCGCAAACGTGACATCCTGCTTCCTCTGTGGACAAGTGTGAACGCTTTCAGAAGAGTTTCTTTGCTGTGCTAATTCTACAATCACTTTTTTAAGTTCAGATCAGCACGTTTATTTTAGCATACTACTGTCTTGAGTATACAGTACAGTATGTACACTGTGCACAGCATGTACGTTTTCTATATGTGAAGGATACCTACATTTACCGAAATACAGTATACAGCCAAAGCACACTATGGGCCCTATCTTGCACCCAGTGCAATTGACTTTGTACACAATGCATGTATCATTCCTATTTTTCACCCGCGCAAAGCAGACTTTTCCCTCCACAGATGCACGTCGCTAAACTAGGGAAATACACTTGCGCTCCCTGGGCGGTTCAGCGCAAAGAGGAGGCGTGTTCCAGCGCAAACGTTCCTTCATGCTATTTTGCAGGTTTAGAAAACAATTGCGCCACTAATAAGGAAAAAATTGTTTAAAGTCAGTGGCGCGTTGCGCATGTTATTCATATGCTATTTTAAGGGTGCCTGCTTGGCCATAATCAATGTAGCGTGTGCACAACGCGCATACACTTCAGTATTCATTTTTGCCGTATTCAGATAGAAAGATAGATAGAAAATTTATTATAAATACATCATACATCTAGCTTACACATTTACCCAACTTATCATACGCCTGTTTAACCGAAGTTAATTTGGGTGGGTTTCTCCATTTCAATGTAACTTCTCTCTTTTACGGCCGTGACGAGAGCGTTGCTCTCCTTGGCTGTGAACCGCTCCTGGCGCGCGCCTGGCAAATCCGCCGTTACAATAGCAATCCGCCATGGAAAAAGCGCGTCTGCTCTTAAAGGGAATGTGAGATGACGCTCTGATTGGTTTATTTCACGTTGCGCCCAAACCACACCTATGAATAATGAAGCTGCTTCAGACCAACCCCTTTTAGATTTGCGCCGGGCGCAAGAGTCATTTATCCCGCCGGGAAAATAGCAACAGCGCCAAGACCCGCCCACTTTGCGCTTGACACTTGCATTTCAGATCGTTAAAATAGGGCCCTATGTGTAATACTATATCCAACAATGCAATGAGCTTGAATTGACCATCCAATTCCTAGTGTTTATACATCTTTGTTGATCCTGGAACAACATTCCAATCAACCAATCAGATTTGAGGGACAAGTTTACAGTTTATGTCAAGTTCAGACTTACAACCAGGGTTACATGTAGGTGCTTCTACATCAGTGTTATTCACCTGTCAGTTTCCTCTGATTTTAGGGATAACTTATGCGTAGGGTTAGGTTTAGGGGTGAGGACATGGTTAGGATTTAATTTTCAAACAGGAATGTTGTTCCAGGATCAACTGAATATGTTGACCCAGGAACGCGCCTAACTCTGCAAAATCAGGACGTGCCATAATTGACAATATTTTACAAAAAAAAAATAGTATACTGTAGACAGTTCACAGTATTCAGTAAGCAGTACGCTACGTTATTTTCATTCAGTCTCTAAGGCTGCACAACATCTCTAGTTCAGCAGTCAGAGCAGAGGTAAGATCAGCAAACACACAC
The DNA here is from genome assembly GCF_964197995.2 of Scardinius erythrophthalmus. Classification (NCBI taxonomy): domain Eukaryota; kingdom Metazoa; phylum Chordata; class Actinopteri; order Cypriniformes; family Leuciscidae; genus Scardinius; species Scardinius erythrophthalmus. The sequence goes on along the minus strand of NC_138224.1, from coordinate 17,638,308 downwards.
ACACACACACACACACACACACACACACTCACACACACACACACACACACACACAGACACACATACACACACACAACACACACACACACACACACACACACACACACACACACACACACACACACACACACACACACACACACACACACACACACACACACACACACACACACACACACACACAAATTCCAGTAGCGGAGAGAAATTGTTTTCAGCCCACTATAGGTCACAAAAAACTAATAATGGAGGAGGGGGATACAATTTACTTCATGCCATAGAAATCAATACTAAACACAGAGTCCATACACCCCATCCTTCAGACTCAGTGATTGAAGCACATTTACTAGCTCACTCCAAACACAGGCCAGTTTTCTCTGCGGTAGATTAAATATCACAAACACACACATTCTCACACACAGCTCATCTGGGACGGGGGGCTTTGCTTGTGCATGTTGTGTGAAATTTAAGTGTGTCTAAAATCAGTGAACTGCTGCTGGAGGTCCTGTCTTTTAAATCCAACACTAGAGCAAAGGTGGACATCTGAATGCTGCAGTAGTCATGAAATGTTTAAAATATCTTATGTACACTAAAACAAATATCAGAAATGAGAGATATTTGAAGCACATAAACAACACTAAATCCTCACTATGCAACAATGACTAATAGGGCCCTGTTTTAACGATCTGAAACGCAAGTGTCAAAGCGCAATGCGCAAGTAACTTTGTGGGCGGGTCTTGGCGCTGTTGCTATTTTCCCGGCGGGATAAATGACTCTTGCGCCAGGCGCAAATCTAAAATGGGTTGGTCTGAAGTAGCTTCATTATTCATAGGTGTGGTTTGGGCGTAACGTGAAATAAACCAATCAGAGCGTCATCTCACATTCCCTTTAAGAGCAGGCGCGCTTTGTTCTAAAGCGGATTCCTATTATAACGGCGGATTTGCTATCGTCTATCTATCATAATAATGTATGATTTGCAAAAAATGAAAACTGCTGCTTCTGTGTAGATGAGAGAATCAAAGTGTATGCGCGTTGAGCACACGCTACATTGATTATGGCCAAGCATGCGCCCTTAAAATAGCATATGAATAACATGCGCAACGCGCCACTGACTTTAAACTATTTTTTCCTGGTTAGTGGCGCAATTGTTTTCTAAACCTGCAAAATAGCATGAAGGAACGTTTGCGCCGTAACACGCCTCCTTTTTTGCGCTGAACCGCCCAGGGAGCGCAAGTTCATTCCCTAGTTTAGCGACTTGCCTCTGTGGAGGGAAAAGCGCGCTTTGCGCGGGTGCCAAATAGGAATGATACATGCGTCGCTGTACAAAGTCAATTGCGCTGGGTGCAAGATAGGGCCCATAGTGCGTTACATGCAAAGAGATGGTAAAAAACTTTATTTCATGGGAATTCAAGTGTAGAGCTCCAAAATTCTCAGAGTACAGTCAAGAGCTGCTGTTTTTTCTTTGAGATTATATAAATTCAGTTACAGGTTCTTCACACATCATGCTAACACCATGCAGTGTAGCAATAGGTGCCAGTTTCTAATTAGCATGTGAGTGTTGCTAGCGCCTGTTTTTTTTTCTAGCAATGATGTCTGGCACTTTCCACACCCTCACATCACTATTGCTGCTCTCACCCCACATAATTTGCTAATATTCAAAATATTTTCTGTTGTGAAAAAAAAAAAAAAGTTTTCTTGGCCTTTTCTTTGCAGTTTTCTCAAAAAAGCTTCTACCATTTGTGTTTTTGGAAAATGGGAAACCACCTTAACCAGATGCAAACTACCAGCCAAAATGGTCTAGCACAGGGATTCTAAACTCTGACCGTCAGTGAAATTAAATGAAAATTTTAATTCCAGTCCTAATCAAACACACTTGATCAAACTGATCAAGGTCTTCAGGATTACTGGAAAGTTCCAGGCATGTGAGTTTGATCAAGGTTGGAGCTAAAGTCTGCAGGAAAGTGGACCTCGAAGGCCAGACTTGACAATCCCTGGTCTAGCAGCTCTAGTTATCATCTGTTTGTTTAGTTTTAGTTTAGACTTTTGCCCTGCGTCTCAATGTCCATACTATCCATCCTAAACTGTATGTAAGATTAAAATAAGTGTGTCCCAAAGCATAGTATGGTCTACTATTTTCGGTGGATTTTCGAAGTGTGGAACCGTGCTCACTATAAAGGCTAATATTACCCACAACTCATTGGGCTTTGGAGGAGGAACTACAAACATGAGTAAAAAGTGTTCAAAACTACAAAACATGGCGGATATGCGCGACCGACGGTGAGAGGTTTAGATAAAGGTTTCAGTGACTAATCAAAGTTTAACCTCATAAAAAAATATTTCTTTAATGTTATTCGTGTTATATTTCCAGAGGTGTAAAGTCCAGGGGCTCGTTCTTCGTACGTCGCTAACTCAGTTAGCTGGATTTGATTGTTGACGATTTGGCTTGATCTTGGATTGTTTGGTTCTTCGACGCTCATCCTGGACTTGCTGTCATAGCAACAGGTGCGCAATCTTAAACCTGCTCGGGAGCAGGCTTATTTCATGTAAACAGGATTAGATCCCGGCTTCATGAGCGGAGCTGATACGGGAAGTCCAGCGCAGCGCGATAGTGCACTTTCTGAGATATAGCTGCTATATTTTTTCTCGTGACTCGTGAGATTGTCGTTTACATTATTAATTGGTTGGAAACGCACATTTATTTTCGACTTGTCGGAGTCGGGCTTTAACTACAGCATAAACTGTACCCTTAGATTATTTGCGAGTGGCTCTTTCCTTTACACTATTGGAGATGCGGAGAACTTGATGGAAAGTGCTGTCTGTCATGTCATTCAGAGTTAACCTGGCGCTTTTAGGTTTAAAAAACAGTTTTAGGTTTTTTTGTGGCATTTCCAAGCCACTGAAGACCCAATGTTGTAAAGCAGTTTTTTTTTAAAGCAGTTTTTTTATGCTATAATAATTTTTTCTATGAGGATCATGCAATCATGACCATGCTGATTACATTAGCCTATATGCCACTCAGTCTTAAAGGGATATACTCCACTTTAAAAATCTGTCATCATATATCCTACTCACCCTCATGTTGTTTCAATCCTTTATGAATTTCTTTCTTCTGCTGAACAGGAAGGAAGATATTTAGAAGAATGTCAGTAACCAGACAGTTTCTGGTTTCATTGACTTCCATAGTAGGAAAAAAAATATACTATGGAAGTCAATGAGACCAGAAACTGTCTGGTTACTGATATTCTTCTAAATATCTTCCTTTGTTCAGCAGAAGAAAGAAATTCATAAAGGATTGAAACAACATGAGGGTATATGATGACAGAATTTTCATTTTAAAGTGGAGGCTGCCATCAAGGCCTCAATGAAGGGGATTATGTGAACAGAAAGGGGGTTCACAATGTAAATGTGCAGCCCAGTTACTATTGTGATTCTTAATATTCCAGATTATATCAAATAAAAAAAGGCATTTGACTAAAATCTTTCATATCACAATTGTGAAAGAAACATGGCCAGGATCTGTGCATGACTTAAGAATTTTCAGAGATTCACATTTATGCACATTATTCGAAAGTGGTAAGGAAAGTTCCACAATTAAATATCAAGCTCACGTATATTACATACACTTATGCTGATCCTATTAGAACTGCATTTTTTCATAGGTGATTAAGACATGTTCCTGCAGACAGGTGTTTTATGACCCCATTCCCTGACCCAAACCAGTTACAATGCAGCTCTAGCCAGGACAAGGGCACACAATGAAATGAACTTTGGCTAAAGGGAGGATTTCAGTGTCTGAAGAAGTCTGAGGGTTGCACACCTGACAGGGCCTGTGACATTGTTGCATGTGCCATATTAAAAAAACACTTTTCATTAAATGTTTAATAAAAGACACATATGCTTAGTTCCTTGAGTTTTATTTCAATTGTTCTTTGTAAAGAAAAGCCATTGGTCAAGTGCCTACAACAAGAGATATTAGACACATGCCTCAAGCAACAAATAAAAAGGAGAAGTTGGCTATCCACTGCCCACCTGTATGCCTATGTCTCCTCTGTCTGTGCAGACTCTTCTGTAGGCCTTTCTATAGATGAGGAATCCTGCAACTTATACTGCAGCCATAAAGCATACAAGTATAAATTAAGTAATTTATGTAAAAGTTATTTATGCACTTGCAGGTAGGCTAGTTCCTCCATATGACAGTTATCTGAGAGGGTTTATTCACTGTCCAGTGCAATGGAAACAAATGGACATTACAAAGTCTTATACTTTCTTTCCTTTGGAAAGTTAGAAAATGTCCACTTACTGCACATATTTCAGCCACTATACTTTCTTGGGAACAGATACAAGTGTTGGTGTATCATGTAAAAGTGCACAAAAGAGGAAAACACAATGTCATTACAATGAACTACACTCGGGAAAAATGTGATCAATAACTCATTGCAAAATATTTTTACATAAGTTTATCAGTTTTCACTTTCACAAGTCAAAGCAATTCATCATTACTCAAGATTTAACAGTTGAAATGACTATACGGCCTTAATTTAATGCAGCAAAAATTATTTTACAGTGTAAGACTAAGATCTTTTCTTTTTTTCTCAGCCTTTATCTTGGTTGCTTTTATAAACAGACAACCATTTATTTAACAGTGCCTTTTATAAAAGAGACTATAATATAACTAAAAATTACCATTATGTAGAATATTTTTGTACTTCACTTTTATTTGTTCCCATGTTCTAGTGTGGTGACTCTGACATTACAATGAACAAAGTAATTATGCAATTATTAAAATACAAAAATATAGGTGATATTAAGTAATAAAAACATCTATGGCCACTTCTAACGGATTTAAATTGTCTGCTACTTTTTGCCAGCCCTCTCTCCTGGCTTTTGCAGACTTTGAGGTGTTCCCTGGCGTTTTGATTAAACATTAAAATTCCGAATAAAGTTCGACTATTAATTCTTGCTCTGCTGAGGAGAAAAACTGAGCGCGCTCTTTGGCCACGCTGAACAGCCAATAGCAGCTTTGCTGATCAATGTTTCTACTATCGATACATATCCCCTTTTAAACCAGCGCATGAACGCGCAATTATCTCAGATAACTCAATCCAGCGATACTAATCATAAACAACAGGTGAGTTCGAAGAACCCAATTAGCCGGATCATGATTAGCACGATGATATCATCTTGGATGTGTCATTTGATCTCGGATGTAATAAGCAACGTACGAAGAACGAGCCCCAGGTTCAGAAAGTAAAAGTCCTCTACAGTATTTTTGTTCCAGTCACCTGGATTTGCTAATTAGCACAGTTTTTCAGCCAGGAGATAGAACTAATTAGTGAAATCTGGCTGAATTCATTGGTGCAATAAACATATGGCAGGACTTCTACTTTCTGACCCCTGGACTTTACACCTCTATATATTTCATCTGCAACAACAATGTGGACTTTTATAAAGATCCGTTTGGCCATTTGCTTTTAAATGCATCAAACGCATCTTGCATATTCTCTGCAAGAAAGACTGCGACTGCAGATCAACGTGTGATTTTATCTTTGACAAGATGATTGACAGGCCAGTTTACTGTGACAGGATGCGACACAGAGCAACCGTTAAAGACGCAATCGTATGACGTGATAGTATGTCCCAAAGCTTGTCTACTTTCCTGCTATACACTCAAAAGTATATACTTTTTCTTCACAAAAAGAGTACATACTTTTAGGGTGTAGTATAAGTAAGCGAATTGAGACGCAGCAGTAGTTTCCATTCACTAGTTCCTGTTTTCCTTTGTTCAGTTTTCCCGCTTCTCCTTGGTTGTCATGGTAACTAATATGATTTGCCATCACATTCAGCTGTCTCGTCATTGATCACCTCGTTTGCCTGTGTATTTAAGTTCCTGTGATTCTGTTAAATTTGTCTGGTCTTGTCTGTGTTATGCTGAAGCTACCCTACTGTATGTTTGAATTACCTGTGTACTGAATTTAAGCCTTTTGGAATCTTCATCTTTGTGCGTTTATATACTGTGACAATAGGAGAGGAAGAATGGTCTAAACTTGCTAAATCATCCAAATTAGACCCTATACTGACTAAGCTTTTGAAAGAGATGCTTCCAGAAGTTGTAGATCCTCTTTTTAATACTAATTATTTATTCATCATTGTCATTAGGATATGTCCCAAAAACTTTCAAGCTGGCTGTAATTAAGCATCTTATTAAAAGAATATAGCCGCAAGCAGTAATTAACAGGGTTCAAGCGTTTTAAGACCTTTCTGCCATCTGTGCTGTTAGGGTTTATGTCGACCTGAAATGTAGGGCTGACACCATCAAATATGCACAAAAAAGAATATGCTAAAATGCACATACGGAAAAGAAAGGCTTGAACAATAATACTTGACACACAATAAGCATGCTTACACACACACATACACGTGAACACATATTTTGTTGTAGATACAGATATTTGGAATAAATAATGGCTAAAAAATGTATACTGCAAGTCCCCTTTGTATAACACCATTTTCAGGTTTCACATTACTCAAAGTGCAAAATCAAAACCTGCGAAAAGAACTAAATTAGTGAGTACAATGGCAAAATTGGCAGCAGAGGACCACTCATTGGCTCACTTTAATTTTAAAAGTGTTTGTTTCCAACAGTAATCTCCACTAAATCAAGGCAATTTTCCATGTTAACTCCATTAAGCATGCTTACACACACACACACACACACACACACACACACACACACACACACACACACACACACACACACACACACACACAAAGACAAATATGTTTTCAATGTTATTGGGCAAAAGGAGTATGAAAAAGTATATTTTTTTGCGAATCCAAGATGGAAGAAAAATGTGCATACCGGAAATGAAATCGAAGATATATGATTTGATCATCTTGAGCCAAAGATTCCAATGGCATAAGGCTCAGTATTAGTTTAGAGTTTAACCAATAGCAGTGCTATAGTCAAGCCTAGCTCATTAGAGTTTGATTAAAGGCCAAGACAAGAATAGGGTCGACCATAGACATTGCGACCATAGTTGGCTTTGGGAAATGTAACCCTGGTCTCAACTACAACTCAACTACAAATCAGAAGGAAGGGTGCATTATATTTCAAGCTTCAACATCAACCCTTAGTCAATCTCTAACATCTAAATGGAACCCATCAATCACACTGGTTGAAAGGTATGTTGAAACAGAAACACATAGAGTACTACTTGATAAGTTACCATCAGAAGCATGTGGCCTTCAAGAGTTTGTATTGTAGGAGAATGCTGGAGGTTCCTGCAGAGGATTTTGTATTCATGGTTCAGCTGCCTGACTTTTAGATGTTGTATCTAGGTGTACTGTGTATGACACCCGAGTCATGGATCACCGAGAGCTTGTAATGCTCATTGATTTTAGCTTCAAGGAATGAAATTAGCACAATACAAAAAAATAAAAAGGTTGCTTGCTGACCGTAATTTGATGAAAAGTATTTTAACATGAAGATGCCTGGATGTAATGAATGGAAATGTGTGCTTGTTAAGTGTGGCACTATTTATATTCTTCCTCTAGCGAGGTTAACCACATCCGTTAACCTCGCTAGACTCATGCTGAAGATTCCCACGGAAATTAACCTGTATAGTGCTGAACACTCACTGCAGAGAGGGGTCAGGGTGGGTCTCTTTATATGGGCAAGTTTCTTTCTCTCATATCATCTATAAAACAATGACCAAATGCAACTGAATAAATGGAGATGTCACACCCACAGTGAATCCCAAGAGAACTGCTTCAAAATATGTGTGGGCTGTGAGATCCTCGTCTTGGACAGGGTGTAATCCGTCACCGTCCTCGTCCAACTATTGAATTGGGAGAGGATTTAAGGCGCCATGGAGACTTGTGGGAAAAGCCCCTACGGCAGCCATTGTTTTTACAGCCCTGTCAGAGGAGTGAGTGCAGCTCTGCTGGTGTGAGCGACATGATGTGGTGGAAGGGATTGAATCGGATTACTTCATGAGGTACAGCAGACTACAAACAGAGTTATAGTCAGAGGAGTGCCGTACATCCTCCAGAGACTTACAGATACTTCTTGCTATCAATAGAATGGCAATTTGGAAGATTTGTTTTAGATGCTAAACCTTCCCGCTAAGACTGATTGAGCAATGTGTTATGCTCCGATAACTTATTTGAATTTCTTTGCCTCATCATGTTATTGTCAATGAGTTGGTAAGAGTGTCGATTGACCTGTTGAGCAGGAAGATGTTGTCACTGCAGGTCAAGGCCTCCAGAAGAACCTTTTTCTCAGAGATGGCTGTAGAGGAATGAAACTTCATCCAGATAAACTCCCACACGTCCTCATCCATCAGAGACACGCCTGTGCAGTATACAATGTCCCGCACATTAGGTGGAATCCTGTGGGACAGAAGATTGAAATATCTGATTGAAGTCACAAGCTGACTTTACATTTATGTTTGGATATTTTGAGGTAAACATTCACAGCTCGTATATAATATCATTAGCATTTAAGTACATGTACAACTGTATTGATGTGGTCAAAAACTTTAATAGAAAACAAAAATTCACTTTTAAAGTCCAGAGAAAATAGTGACAAATTGTGATACATTGATTGGAATATATGCACACTCAGTGGTGCTTGCTTGTTCAGTAAACATTTTACTGATGTTTATGTTAGATTCACATGGCAGATCGCATTGTGCACACACCTAATTCTTGTTCTAATTCCTGATAAATACATTTTCCCGAAGAGAGATTTTTTCTAAAACAGCAGCAATTTGTTTAGTCCTCATGGTTGTTCAAAGATAACAGGTCACAAGTCAATGTTTCACCTCAGAAACAATGAAAAACAGTGTGAGTGTATTTTTGCATGTTTTTATTTGCACGCTTATGTGAGAATTTGAGGTGTCTTTTGCGATTTCTTCTTTCCGCTCAAATTGTCTGTTGTCTATAATTTTAAATAAAAGATTTAAGATTTCAAATGGACCACTTTGGCACAAGTGGTCTTCTGCTATCTGCAATCACTTAGAATTCTGTCACAGCAAGAAATGTTCATAATAACACACCAGCTGATCTAATTTGATGATATTTTCTAAAGTTAATCATTTAAGTGGGGAAGATTGGACCCAAATCATCCCAGCAGGCCTCCCAAAGTGAGTCACAATGCAATATATAGTCTAGAGATATACAGGTTATAAGTATGACCTCTGAATGGACCCATAATATCATCTGGTTATAAATCTCAGAAAAGAATAACAGTCTACAGTAGAAGAACTCAGAAAGAAAAGTCTCTCAGGCTGTGAGACGATGCATGTAATATTCGTACAGGAAGAAGAAATAATATTAAACCTCTGGAGAAGCTGTAGCGATACAGTGACTGAACTTTTGATTTGCTCAAACAAAGCGCAATAAAGACCTGCTGATTCTGGATGAGCCGTCGGAGCCTCTGGGAGTTTTCAATGTAGCAATACAGAGAACGGCACATTCAGTAAGATATAAAATCATGTCACATCCAATTGGAGCGTATAGACTGAAATTTCCACACCTGTGAAGGTGATGTCTTGTTTATGACTGCCACTGACAGAAAGTCTAAGCGAATTCAGAAACGCAGTTAAACAATAATATTTTTGCCGTTCCGTTAGCTGCCATTATATCTGGAAAATTCATGACTTATTCAATATTTTCAGAATGAAAATGGTAGAGAACACAATCCATCAATCTAGTTTTTACTTCTGATATTATAACATGAATATAATGGTTTTCTGTATAATGTGGCTGTTTGGAGACAACATATTTACAATAAAAGACTGTTATTAGATTCGTATATACCTCTAGAACTTATTTGTCTGTGAGACACTTGTTCTTGAAACAATGTACAAAGTTTGTGTATTTTACAATGTTTGAGACTTTATTGTTTCAAATAGAGACTAAATAGCATCTATATGATGCACTATAAAAAGTAAATAAAAATAAAAACATAGCTGCTTCGGTTTCCCTCGACAGAAGCGTCTGACTTTATTTTCAGCCCTGTCTTCTTTTCTCAGTCTGTGGTATCTTGTTTTTAATCAATAAAGCACATGAGGAGGTTTTGTCAGAGTTTGTCTTTGGCTTCACAGTGATCTGAAGCCTTTCTTTGCAGCTCATAAACTCTGCTGGGTCATTCCTGTGACATTATCATCACCTAAACCATAAAAACACATAAAGGTCAACGCATTCCTCTTTTATGTGCTGCTTATCCCTGAATATCAAACTGAACAGATTCTTTTTTATTATCCCAGCAGGACTAGAGGTCATTTTTGAAGAAAGGACATTGAAGGACACATCTGGCAGATCCAAACGTCTGCTGTCAGGTTAGATGAAAACGGCACAATTTGAAAGACAATTAAGAAAAGTTAAGGCACATTCAATAAAATGCTAAATTAGTAAAAATTATAATACTATTAAAAGTATGCTAAAACTAATACCATAAAAATGGTAAATGGACTGCATTTATATAGCGCTTCCACAGACCTATGGCCACCAAAGCACTTTACATATAGCCTCACATTCACCCATTCACTCACTCATTCATACACCGACGGTAAAAAAGTCGAGATGAAAGGCAACAACTCTAGCAGATGCATTTCAGAAATAATTTCTTTTCATCTGTTGACTTGACAGTCGTACACGAGAAACTAAAGCATTTTAGGTGTCTTTCATGAGCTCTAACTCTCTGTCAGAGAATTAAACTAAGCTGTCCACATGATGATACGTCTCAGGAGGGATTGTGTTCAGTACAGAGACTTCCTGTCAGTTCAGACACGATCAGAAACCTCACACTAGACTCCACGGGGTAATAATTACAGAGCCACTGCCAGAGCAATTGAGCCATTTCAGGGCAAAAGAGTGGAAAATCTTTGATTGAGCAGGTCAAACACTGGCTGAATACAACCGTGTGTGTATTTCACATGTTGAAAGCAAGAATATAGGCAAAAAAGCTCTTAAACAGAGCAATCCGCTGCTATCAGAGAAGCTCATGTCATGTTAGAGACCTCAACATGTCATTAAAAGCACATTATATGAAGTCAAGGTCAATATGTGACACATTATATGTGTAATAAAGCATCCGTGTGTGTATTTAAGCTCTATCTGCCACTTTAAAGGCACAATTGTGAAGTCAGCAAGCATATATCCAATGTATTTGAGGTTGCTAATGTGTGATGAACTGTGTGTGTGGTCTTTCATGTGTTTGTAGGCGTGCGGCCAACTGTTTGGCTCAAGGACAAAAAATGTTTTCCTAAAAACTGGGCAAACGCAATATCTTGTGCATGGTAAAACCATTTCTTCAGACACACAAACACAATCCTGTTTGTTCTCCATTATGGCCATTAGTGCCTGCCGGAGGACTGGTGTGTTTGACAGTGTGATACTGCATACATGCATGTGAACATTGCTGTGGGCAGCAGGGAAAACAAATCAGACTGTGTGTTTCCATGGACACTTGGAATAAAGCTCCTACTGTATGAATGTTGGCAGGGTTGAGGAGCAGGACATATTGATCAAACCTCAAAGTGTCCATACACACCACACTCCTTCCAGCACTGTGCCTCGATATTATTGCAGAAATGTAATGTGCGTTTGACCAAATCGAAAAGGACAACTGTGGCTGTCACTGTTGAAGTATGGTTTCTCAATGATAATTTTTTTTTTTTATTCATGTACTTTTTCTTAGGTTGAAAAGCAAATGCTAATTTGAAGCAACACCAGGTTTCCTGCAGGACTATGTTTATGCAGCGGTGCACCAAATCACAAAAAAAAGGCCAAATAACATGTTAAATATACTTTTTTTTTTACATTTAAATGGTATTTTTAAAACAAGTCAAGTTGTTAACTATTAGTATGTTGGGCCGACTCAGTGAATCTGAGTTATCTGATTTAATCTATGGTTTACACTAACTAATTTGAGAACAAGTTTACAGAAGAGCTACCTCAAAACAGGAATTAATTGAAACCTTGAACTTCATTATGACGTTTAGCTATACGTTTGGATTTGTGTCAAGACAGGAATCACTGGACTTGAATAAAAGCTGTTATGGTACAGTATGTGTTTGTCACACTGTAAATTTGCTCACCTGTTCTTGTTGCTGGAAATCCAGTCTGAAATGAGAGACACAGCTTTGCGGTGACAGTGTTTGCTTCCAAAACTGCAGGCCAGCATGATCACCTCTCTCTGCAACTCTCTGAGGAGGAAAGAGGGAAGGATACCAGCAGGGAAGAACAGCAGCAGAAAGTTAAAGATGGAGGAAAGGGAATAATTAAAAATTAAATACATGTCATTCTCAACTCTGAGGTGGAAAATGTCAGACTTAAAATGTCGGTGTCCTTACTTAGACTACATATAAGTTTATAACTGTAATACATAATTCAAGAAAGATGAAACTCAAGACTCACTCGGCCTGATAAGCCGGCTGAATGAAGGAGCCGTCAGGGGAAGTGCTTGGCCAGCCCAGCTTGTGATACTTTGGTTCCACCTGTCTTAGAACATAGTCCTGATGAACAAAACAAAAAGTAAAGCAAAGGAAATAATTAAAGCAAAACAATACAAGAAATATAATAAAACACAAGTTAAGCAAAACCAAACAGAAGTGCAAAACAAAACAAGAGGCAGAAAATGAGTCAGTGGTTGCCATGTTGAGACCAGGATTTAAATTTCCCTTGAAATAACAGTATGTTGTACCAACGCTATCTCACGACCTCACTCGTACGAATTTGTACGATTTGTCTAAACCCACGTGATGGGTAGGTTTAGGGGCGGGGTCAGGGGTAGGTCATTCGTATGAATTCATACGAATTGGCCAATTCGTAAAATATGTACGATTTTGCAAAAAACGTACTAATTCGTACGAGTCAGGTCGTATGAATTCGTACGAATAAGCCACCTCGTAGAATTTGTACGTTTTCCCGTGAGATCGGGCTCGTTGTACTCATACTTGTACTTTGTAAATGTATAAAACTCACTCCCGAATCCATCCAGACCATTTGTGAAAACAAAGCAGTAAAAAATGGGTCATTCAGAAATGTTTAAGATTTTATGAACTAGCTTTCAGCTTTAAAACATATTAGAATGTTTACATATATAACTGTCTGGACAAATTATTGTACAGCATTTGACTAACAGAAGCTGCTGAGTCCTCGTTAAAAGAGAACGAGAGAGAATGTTGATTCAAACTGAATATATTGTGTTGTTTTGAAATGTTTATATAGTTCATACACGGTGTGTGTGTGTGCATGTGTGTGTGTTTTGACTCTCCGTACGGTTGAGGGAAATGTAACAGCAGGTGATGTCATGGCTAATTTAGCATGACTGCTCTCCTTCATGCCCTCTTACTGAGACGAGTGAATGATCACAATTAGACCCTGCTATGCTGCAATTAAATTCTTAACACACACACGGATAAAAGCACATAAAACACTGGGACAGAAGTAGAGGACATTGTTTTCCATAATGTGGTGAACCGTACAGATGATCAGGTGTGTTTGTCAAGCTGTTACAAACATTGAGTGATGTGTTATAGTTTTGCCAACAGAGTAACCTCAGTTTGACAATTAGTGACGCAGCATGCGTACACACACACACACACACACACACACACACACACACACACACACACACACACACACACTGGTTTGGACTGACGGTTGAGACACCTGGTCACATGATTTGAAGGCATCTAACTAATTTGCTCCAGCTGTTTCCTGTCTTGCATTACATGCTAAACATCTGCTCTGTCTCACAGTAAGCACAATAAATGTGAGTTACAGAGAGAAGACACTATTAAATTCATCACACACTCACTGCCGACACTAAAGGGTCTTCCATTACAGAGGAGGGGCAGAAATGACTCATGCGCACTGAGGGATTGTGGGTAGGCGTGTGAATGCTACTCTGAATAACAAAGTGATAAATGAATATGAAAGCAGGAGGACAAGTAAGACAGAAGCCGGAGAAACAGAGAGACTGTCTCACTCTGTCATCATGATGTTCAGAATCAAATACTAGCATACTGCACATTATACACTGCATATTATTTATAAAAACAGAATTTTTTTATATATATATAGTGCTTATTCTGTAAAAATTTACATTTCTCATTCTGATCAAATAACGTATCTAGAAGAAGCAGATAAAAATGACAGTTGATATTGTGCAGGTTTCATTCGTCACACGGGAAATGGAAGATTGAGTCAAGTGCACTGCATTGTGGGAAACAGTATTTCACACAGTGCCCTCATTATATACTTGCAGAAGCTCATCTGGGGATTCCACACACATGCGCTCTATTGCAAACTCCTCACAACATGCATACTGTTTACTGCAGAATAGTATGATATGGTAGTTCGCTATTCTCAACATATAGCCATTCAAACACAACCGATGGTGGAAATCTCACTGTTTCTAAAACAGGCATTGTGCCTGAAACATTGTGGACTGTTGTGGAATAATGATCAGAGGAAGTCTTAAGTTCGATCTGTCGAGTCACCTGAGACTTGAGACACCTGATCAGCTGTGTCTTTCTTATTGCACTAGTCAAGGTTAAAATCCAACACACACCAAACTGATGTGAGATCAGACTCACGCTGAACAGGCTGTGGTCTTCAGTGCGGTCCAGGAGTTTGTCCAGCTGGTAAAGAGCTCGACTAGCAGCGTGCCAGGGCAGAAACTCGCTCTCCTGAGACAAATATGAGATCATCTGCAGGGGGACGTTTTGGGGCAAATACCCCGCTCTAGAGAGAAGAAAGAGAGTAGGAGGATAAGACACTAGCAACACATTTAAAGAATATTTCCCCTTTGGTAGACACATCGTTAACATTTGATTACAAACAGTTCATTTTGTTCATCATCATTCGTTTAGAATACCTGCCAGGCATTGTGCTCTGCGTGGGGAGTCATAATGTGCTGTAAAAAAACCCCAAAAAACAGCTTCTCCTGTTCGGCTACAGTCGTGTTCAATTTGCATAAATCCATAAAACATAAGATCTCTTTTAAAAGATTCAAATGACTTCTTTTTTCCCTTCGGTCCTTTCAGAAATGCCTACAACCCTCCTATGAGAGCAGAAAAACAGAGAGGTGGCCAATATCCTCAGACCAAAAACACAAGAAAGACGAGACTTTGAAAGAACGTTTGCTAGCAAGCATAGTGTCACTATTATATTAAATTACTGCCTAGAACGCACAAGCAACCACATAACAATGTTTGGAACAGGCCAGCATTGTCGCTAGCATCTTTTTCAGGTTCATAATAATGCGTACTTTGTGTGTGCTATGTAGTTTTATGTTTATTTGAGTGTTTTGCTGTTAGCAACAGCAAAACAGCTAATGGCAAACTCAATTGGAATCAATTGTCAGTCGTATCTGAGTGCACTTCACATGAGTAGTGCTAATTTGCATGCCACATGAAAAGAGCATTTGAAATCAGTTGCGTAAGAGGGACTATTTCCAACCCAGGTTCATTGGAAAAACGTGCCTGTGCAAAATGACATTACATTGTTTCTTGTTCAAAGTGAAATGTGAGGGAGTGGCGCTAAAATCACATTTATCTTGGACGTGCCAAATGGTCCTTTCATGATTTCAGATTTCAGGTGTGTTGAAGTATAGCGTCTACACTTCTCTCTAATGTATACACTTTCTAATGACTTATAAACATACCAAAGTTGAATCTGGCAGCATTTTATTACGTATCTCGGCAGTTTGGAAATGAAGGGCCAGATTTACTAAACAGGGCAAATTAGCGTGAGAACATAAATCCAAAAAAAGCGAGTTCTACGCATGATCTACTGACGACATGCAAATTAAAGAACACAGAAAGCCAGATCATTTCCATGATGACCAACGCAATCTACCAAGAGCAGCGCGAATTAGCGTCTGGTTAAGACATGCTTTTTTGGGCAGTAAATAATGGCTCAAATACCAGTAAATTAACTAGCGCAAACCTTAGTAAATCATCTTACATGATTCATTTAAATACTCTCCTCCCATAAATTTTGTGTCTGAAAGGGAAACTCCTACAAATGCATATTCAATAAGTTCAGCCACAAAGATAGCCCTGCATGCCTTTTCTGCGCTAATTTTTCACTGCGTGACTTTAGTAAATCCTGACAGTAGTTTTTTCAATGGCAAATGAGGGTTTGCGCTTGTTTATATATGATGCAGGTTCAAAATGTATTAGTTTACACATCATGCTCTATGGTAAAAGCGTTTTGAGGTCCTAACATAGTATTGTGCATGTCTTTATTAATCGAAAATCTGCCACCGTAATAATTTGTGTGAGAAGGATTCATTTATTTATTTTATTTTTTTACTGCCAATAGTCTTCCTTTCTACAGTGAATTGTATGTATATGTACTATTTTTAAGTTTTGCAAAACTGTCAAAAAAATTAAATAATAATAATAATAATTGGCAGAATCACCTTTTTTCCAATGAGCCTGGGTTGTCTTTTTCAGTTTCTCATTATTTTATGCAGAGCATAAGCGCTCTGAATCAGAGGTCAGGCGAAAAAGGAAGTGATCAGACTTGTAAACGGACTCATTAAATTCCAGAGGACAGATTCACCCAACACACATTTAATTGGGACATTAATCACAGTTACTCACAGACACCCACTGTTAACCAAGGAGGTTTTTAAGGTTTACAGACAAACTGATTTGCAATAACATAAGCAGGAAACAATTGAGGATGTGAGAAATTTGAAACTATTTCAACATCTCCATGAAAAAAGCAGTAAATGTGTTTATAGTATCAAGCAACAGTGAATTTATTTGTGTCTAATTAAGATCAGAAACTATTCTTATTATTTCAAACAGCCTGCTAATATAGAAGGACGGAGAGTTTTTATCTGCCTTTAATATTTGAAGTTCAGAGATTAAATGAGAACTCAAGTCAATTTTAACATTGAGCTAATTTTTTTGTAAATTTGGAGTGCTGTCAGTACAGAGAACAGTGTTGCCTACACCGTGTTATCCTCTTTTTAAAATTTGCATCCTGTTGACTTCAATGGGGCAAGTTTTAAACCAGCTTTTAGCCTCTTAACATCCTTGATGTGTCATTACAAGTGCACAGCCAATGTGAGTGATTCCTTCAGAGTGAACACGGGTGAATCTGACTGCAGTAGATGTGAAAGATATGAATAAAAATGAAGTTAATTCGGCCAGCGCACATACCTGTATTTACATCCGGTCGAAGTCCATAGTAGTCAATTATTGAGTTCTCCACTGTTGCTTAGCTACCTATGATCACGCGCATTTTCAAAAATGAAAATTCTGTCATCATATACTCACCCTCATGTTGTTTCAAACCTGAATGAATTTCTTTCTTCTGCTGAACAGAAAGGAAGATATTTAGAAGAATGTCAGTAACCAGACAGTTTCTGGTCTCATTGACTTCCATAGTAGGAAAAAAATATACTATGGAAGTCAATGAGACCAAAAACTGTCTGGTTACTGACATTCTTCTAAATATCTTCCTTTCTGTTCAGCAGAAGAAAGAAATTCATACAGGTTTGAAACAACATGAGGGTGAGTATATGATGACAGAATTTTCATTTTAAAGTGGAGTATCCCTTTAAAGTTTCAATATGAAGTCAAACGTTCATATGATACATGGTTATGGAAAAGTATTGAAACATTGTTGCTCAGTTTATTTAAAAATGACCAAAATATGCCAAAAATAAGAGCTCAGAAATGCTTTATTTGACTGACACTAACATTTCTGTTAGTCTTACAGATTGATTGCAGTCAGGCGCAATTGACTCTATACACTGTTGAATTATTTAAAGTTAATGCAACTGGCTTAAGGATTGCAGTGGCTTTTACACCTCAGGCATGTATTAATTTCCAATAATTCAACAGTCTGGAGTCAATAACGCTATTTATCTGCAAACATTTTCTAAATGCTCTGTCTAAAGCATGAGTAAATGACTTCTGCACAGCATTGTGTATATTGCTTAGAAACCAGCACGACAGACCTGGAACTACTTCACATCTGTGCAGTTTTAGAAAATGAATCAAAACCACTGTGTCAACCAAACAGAATAAAGCATTAAACTGTGGTCTAATGAGCAATAATTGTATTAAAATAAACGATTAATCAGTCTATAATGATGCCAATGCACTTGAAATGCTCATCAGCTGTCTGTTATTCTTTCACACTGATTACATGGAAATATTCAATTTATATTGTCAGGATAGATGTGCACACAAGACATGAAGGATGCAGTCAAGAGCTTAATAATATGTGCATTAATTATGTTTTGTTTCTCATTAAGCTTATGCGCTTAGAGACACTGTAGCACATAAATTATTGCAAAGTGTTCACCGGTCAAGTCACATTAAAGGTGAAGTGAATGATGGCCAGTGGACGGCACAAATCACATCTTGTTTGGTCACATTGAGCTCTAGAGAGTTAAACACCGGTAATTAACAGACTAAATGAACTTACAGTCTGTAATGGTTGATCATTATAAATATACAAACTAGTGTACAAAATATCACATACTCATAATGTTCATTAGACTATTAAAGTTAAAGTGTTTCTTTATATTTTTTTCTTAAAATGGTAATTCTTTAGAGGGAAAATAACTAAGTAATATACAAATATTTTATAATGGCTATCATTTATATTTAGAGATGCTTCCTTTATTGCCACATGCAAAACAGCAGTGACTGGAGGCCATTCAGTTTCATAAAACTTTGCTTTCTTCCTTGTATTTTTGAATTATTCAGCTTTCTGATCGAAGGTCGGAGGGAAAATGTTCATTAAATATGAACAGAACATTACCATAAAAGTGTCATGAGGCATTGAAGTTTCCCTGCTGTTTGTGAGCACAGTAATGAAAGAGCTGATCACTCTCATGCTTCAGGAATGTGCCGATACACACACACACAGCCTCAGAGAAACGTGTTACATTGCATGAAGGCCATTTATCATTGATAATAGCACTCCAGAAGAACAGCAAGGTAAAAATAAGAGTGTGCTGCTCTTTAAAATTGCCTGCCATCCTTCATTTTCAATGAGAGCTGGTGATGTCTGGCAACATGATCGTCAGCGACCATTGGAGAATTGAAAGAAACTCTAAAATTCCAAAATGTTTTTTTTTAATTAATGAGAATATAGAGTCAAATAACAGTCTCCTAAATAAGTAATTGACTTTTAAATTAGCCTGTAATTGTAGCTCATTTAGATGAAAATTAAGAAGCTCCATCACAAAATATAAAAAAATATTGTGCAAAGGAAAAGAATATGGAAAAGTAACCAAAAATATTCTCCTGGCACTGTTGTTTAATTCTTTCTGGCAGTTGTATTAGATGTGTTGTATGGCAGAATTGTCGACAGGTGTTGTGATGTTTCACGAGCATCGCAAACAAAACAACCTTCTGTCTTTACGGCAACAACCTGCTGATGCTAATGTCGGGTTAAGAACAGATCAGCGTTTTTATGGAGGTTCAAGTAGCTGGTGATCAAAATGACTGTTGACAGCAACTGTTAATTGCTTACAAATCTACATGAAAATTACTGTTTTTGCAGTCTGACACTATTTTCATGATTCTTAAGCACATAATATTACAGTGTCATGCATTTCTTATTTGTGTTCCTTGTGCTTTTATTTTGTATCTTTTAGTTTTAGTTTGTAGTGGGTTGGTCACATGACAGTAACAACATGGTGGATGTAGTACATCTGAATTTCATTCATACTGCCCATATTCATAGAACATACTTATATATTATAATATTAGCATAGGCTGAAATATGACCCAAACATTTTTGACTGTTCAATCCAAAACCTCAGTATAACTGTTGCTCCAGAGAATATTTAAATAACTCCGTGCTTTAAAGATACTTTTATGGAAGATGCTTGCTTGCTTATGACTGAAAAGCTATGCAATTAACCCAATTATTATGCACATTAAATATGATATTCAGTCTCCAACTAGTCTTCACTTAATCTAGCTTTCTTCTTCTCAATTGATCCAGTAATTCATAATCACAATAAAGTCTTTGTGAGTCAGTATTGATCTGAGTGAATGACTCCCATGAGCACCAGGGGCATTTAATTAGGTAACATCCCTCGAGGCATTCAGTTTCCTCAGTCATATGAACACTCTTTATCATCCCAGTAATTTACAGAGAAATGAGACATTTTACAGACTGTGATTAACGATGATGCTGTTTTTAATATGCAGGTTGGCATTTTCGCTTCTCGAGAACGTGAGGGCCAATAACCATCTCCACAGATCTGAGCCTGAGGATGAATAAGACATGCTGTTAACATCCGCTCGTATTTATTAAGAGTAGCTGCAAACTAAAGCAGAGACAAAAAAACATGTAGAAACCAGACTGAAATCAGGAACAAAAGGATTTGCCTTCAGTCCTGTTAAATATCAATTATCAAGCTCTTCGTAAACAAGGCCGAGCCGAATAAACAGGCTAAATGAACATGACGCACTATAACACAGGAACAGGTTTCCTTTCTGAGCTCAATATGACATAATAAACAAGTTTCTCTGTGGGTTTGTTGTCAGTTGACTGAACCTTCGTGGTTAGGAAACATCTTTGGTCAAAAGCACAACTCTCCACATGCCTGTTAAAGCCCCGTCTATCTCAACATGAGCCGCACAGCGCCGGCACACGAGCCTGTCGTTTCAGTTTAAAGAACAGCGCAGCTAAAGCTAGCAGAGAATCTGACAGCTTCCTCATTTAGTTTGGTGGAAGAATAAAAATGACTGTCCAAAGTGAATGAATTTCACAATCAGTATAAAGCAGCACCTAAATTCAATGTCTAAGAAAGTCCACCAGTGGAACTCAGTTGTTTTGTAGCATCAAGAGCGGCTGCCAGTGACTGAATATTTCCTTCATTAAGCAGAATGAGCGAGTCCTTGTATCAAACAGAGAGGACCTTAGGGAGAGCAGTCGTTGCTGAAGGAACTAATGGCAGCTTGGCAGCCTGTGGCACAATAAACTCTGTTCGTTCTATCTATACCTTTACCGTTCTGTCTTTCCTCCTCTCACATGTGAGTTTCCAGCTAATGATGAAGCTCTGAAGGATCGAGACAATGAGACCGCAACGGAAAGGAGGGGAAACAGAGGTTTTCCCTTGCTTTCTTATTATCCGCTATCGCAGTAACGGCTCAGTGGTCTCACCGCAGGTCTCATCTTGATGAGCTAAAGGCTTTTTCTTCACTAATGCCTTCGGGCTAAAGGAGAAAAGAAGATCAAGAGTACAGTACAGAACGAGAGCTGCATCTGACTCTTCTTTCTATTGTGATGGACGGCTTTATCAAGATCCTTTCAGGCTGACCAGAAGAAAATGGGTGTTAACTTTAAAATGAAGGTCTTTCCAAATGCTTGGTGCCAAATTTCTGTCTTTCTCTAAAAGACAAAGAAATCAAGTATTTGCAAATGTCATATTTAATAATAATATGCTTCATTTTTGAATGGCAGCAAGTGGATGAATTGTTATTTTCAGAACATCAATTACCCTCAAAGAGCTTTTTCATAATAATAGGAACATTTTCATAAATGTCTGGCTAATTGTTTCTGACTGAGTAGGTTGAACTGCAAAACGTAATGCATGCCCCTAAAGATAAATATTTTGCATTCTATGCATTTCTACAGCTGGTGAATATGACAAGATTTGATCATGTAAAATGTGATTCTTCTGGCATCAGCAGATCATATAGAATATGTCTGGTGATGCTATTTTAATCAGTTTGGGAACGTTATGGATGCGAAATTACAGTTTTAAACAGTTTTGCAAACCCTTTCACTTCCATACAGACCTGTTAATCATGATGTAACCTTCTGAAACTTTCAGCCATTGCAAGCACCTTTCTGTTGACTGACGTGTGAAAAATCCTCCAGTATTATCAAGAGCTCTTTAGGGAAATCAGGTTTCAGAAATTCATGATTCATCAGAGTGTCATTCAGAAATGAAGCCTTTTTTAATTAAAAACATACAAAATACAAAGAAAATTATTTAAATGCAGACCTAGTTTGGTAAAAACGGGTATAATATGTTTTAAACAATATATATTGTGTATTCATGGAATTACAAAATAAATTGGTGCATTTAATTAAGAATTTATTTAATCATATCAGATGTAATTACTTAATTTCACCATACCGAAGGTCAAATCTTTTTTTATTTTATTTTATTTAAAATCTTGTTGATGTTTTTGTGCTGAAAGCCTTTATGCTCCAAGAATTTTTCCTCACCATTGTCACTTTACGCTTTCTTACTGGTAAGTGCACGACCTCCTGAAATAATGTGACAGTTACTGTGAGAATAAAAAGCAGGACACAAATAGCCTGAATAGTCTAGGGGTTTCTGCAGGGGTGTGAAGGCTGTTAGATGGATCTCAGGTCTCAGACTCTCTGAATGATTTTGCATGTAACAAACTGAACCCACCTCGCCAGGTTGAAGACATCATCGATCAGACCGGCCCTGTTGCCCACGGAGATGATCTGCCGCGAGAGAACAGCACAGACATTTACAATACAGCAGGAAGTGATGAGGAGAATAAAAGGAAGAATCATAACAGAAGGGGAGGAAGAAACACTTTGGATAAAACGGGAAGACAGAAAGACTGACAGATGTGGAAGAAAGGAATACCTTTGGGTTGCTCATCAGCTGTTGAATGAGAAGTCTCCAGTTGTGGAGGTCGTAGTTCACTCGGAAGTATCCCGTTTGATTGATGTTGCCCAGCAACCACGTCTCGCCGCCCATGTGACCCACTCTGTGCGTCTCTATAAATACAGCAGTAAAAAAAGAACATGAAACAAATGTTTAATGACACTTCTGACAGTCACTGTAGCTCAACTCACAAGCAGAAACATGTGGCGCTAAATGATGCCTAGACGCTCAATGACAGATAATATATTCAGATAACAGGAAGTTCATTACAAACAAAATGTATATAAAGCAAAAAGTCACTATAGTTCATATGGACTGATGTATTCTACCTGACAGTGAACTTGCAAAGCTTTTTATGCATATCAAATTATGAGCACATTTATCATCTTTGAAATGAACTCAGACTGTACAGAAATATACATGAAGAGATGATGCATTCAGCATTTTGTATGTACAACATCTGTAATCTATTGTGTTTGCCACCGTTCTCAACCTGTTCCAGCCAGACCTTGTGCTTTTTCATGGCTAACAAATTCACTGGTTAAGTGCTTTCGAGCGCTCATGGACTCAATGGATTTGCAGTGTATCGTGATCCAGGAAGCATCCAACCGTCAGCGGCCAGATTTCAAGAGTCATGCGGTGATTTAATGCATATAAATGGGGTCTCTATGTTACAGTGTGTGTTTCTTTCAAGAGTCATTGTCTCCGGCTCGGTGTCATCTGCATTGTAGGCCTGGTGAGGGCAGTTTTTCATGGAAGGTGAGCAGAAAATGGAGGCTGTTAAATGGTCTCATAATCAGGGGAAATTTCAGCTCTGAGCCACATGGATCGCTCGCAGAGCAAATTCAATTCCGGCTCTTGGAATTTGACTCGCTGTGGCTTCGTCCAAAGAAAATCCGCCTCGATCTCCCAAAGGAGAGGAATGTAATGGAATAGGATTGAATGTAATGATGGTGGACGTGTGGGTGCTGCAACAGTGTGGGAATCACAGAAGAATAGCATTGAAGTGTTTAGTAAAAAGGAATATACAAACATGCATGTCTTGAGAGCTGAATTCATCAAATTGTACGGGGAAATCAAATAAAAAAAATGGTATCTGTCACTGGCTGATAGGGATTTCATGGGTCAAGGACATGACACAAATTTTTGGATCAGGTCTAAAAATGTATTTAAAAAAAATCAATTAACTCATACATACAATGACTTGAATACACCATATTTTATGATGAGCACATTTTTAATTTCTTCTTCTTAATTAAAATTTTGACATTTTTGGGCAGTCAAAAATGTCAGGGTTATATTAAACTGTCCTGACATCATAATGAAGGAAATCCTCATTAGAATAATGTGACTGTCTGTGTCCATATGCTAATAAAAGCACTTTGTATAATTGTACCTGTTTTATTGGCGACCCACATGATGGTCTCTGTTGATATGTGACTGGAGTTTCCCACTGCGAACGTCAGCGGTATTTGCCACTGGAAGCTGAAATGAGACAAAGAGAGAAATAACAGATGAAACGCTTCTGTTTGATCTCAGGAGTTTAAATGTCACTGTATGATTGTGGGATACATTTGTGCAATATCCTCTCTTTCTCAACACTAGCAGGCAGAGTGACAAAATCAGGAGTATTAGATGATTGTGAAGCTCAAAGAAAACCCAGCAGTGTCAAAGCTCAAAGAAATCAGTTTTCATTCTTTCCCAGAGTGCTTTGCTTTCTCTCTCTATCTCTCTCTCTGTCACACACACACACACACAGCTGTGTATCACTCATCACCCGATCGCTGTCATGTTCTGTGTCGCCGCCTCATTTTGATGTCGATTCATCTGTGACTCTATAGCTTTCATGTGCTATTGTGTGTGTATGAACATCTCTAGGTATGAACTCTGTCTGACAGCTGTCACACTGGATGGCCGTCCCTCTTTCAGTCTGTCAAAATGTCTGACACACACGTGGACGAGTTCTGCTGTCTGCCAGTGTAAATTACCCCAGACAACAAGAGTGCAGCTGAGCTGATCCAAAGCAATAAATACTGTAACATTATGACATCTAATGTAAGACTGAATCATTTGAACACGCTCCAAACAAATATTTCAACTTTATTTAACAATTTCCCCCCTTCCTCAGCCTTTTTTATAGGTTCACTGGGAAATTCGGATGATCACGGACAACAACAGTCAATTCTGTGCTATAGGTTTAATGTTCTATTGCTATTTAATGTGTTTTCAAATGTTACAGAATTATATATGTATATATACTGTATATATATACTGTATATATATATATATATATATATATATATTCCATATATACTTGAAGTTGAATGTCTAGTTAACGATCTTCAATTAAAAGTAGTTAAATCAACAGATTGTTAATAACTAAAGAATATGTAAGCATGGTATTTAGGGTAAAACGTCCATTCTGTAGAGGCTAAAGGCACAATAATTGACATTAAATAGTTGCCTGGTTTTTTCATTTGTTGGCAAGACATGGTTACATTCAAATGGTCGATATCATTATCAAGTTGGGTGTCTACCATATTTATAATGAAGCCATCATATTTAAAAATGCACATTTTACTTAAGCTGTGCCTTTCGCCCAATTGTACTTTATTCAGTGACTGATAACTTGATAAGAAATGACAAAACATCGCTTGTAGTAGCTTTTTACAATGGACCTTTGTTCTCAATTTGCTACTACTGTTGGTTGAGCTGGATATAGCTTGACGCGGTCAAAAGACTGTTTGCCCTCTCAGCCACACCCCGATAGTGTGGCTTCCTGTCTTTAAGGCCATTCCCCTTGGGCTGCACATTCAGCCTCCCAACCATCCTTTAGGTGGCAGTAGACAGATATACATATATAAACACTCACACATTCATCCACAACACACACACATACACTACTATTCACAAGAAAGAAACATGAAATTAACTCAAAGCTCAATTTGGCTCCTACATCGCTTAATGGTGTTTTCATGCTTAATCATGAAAATGTGTAAATGAATGTCTTTTAAATTATACATAATTTTATCAAAGTGTTTAAAAACAGCATCCCTTCCTTTGGTTAGCATGTTAACATCTTAGCTATCTTAGCATGCCCCTAACTTCTTAATAAAAGCTTTTTTTCATTGGCTAGAGCAACAGATCATGATAAGCCATCTTATATCTTGCGGCAACATGCTAAAAAACACTCTGACAAACACATAGCAACACCCTGGCAACCGTCACAGCAGCCTATCACTGTGGCATTGAACTTTACACAGGCACGCACCACATACTCCTCATAAATGTCAACATTTAGTGATTAAATATGAGAAGAGCCGTCTGGATTATTGCATGATGTCAGTCTTGGCTGTGGGGAAAGGGTTGGATCATTAAGCATTTGTGTTAGTTGGAAAACTGACAGGAACGGACAAAAATCCTTTTCAGACTGCTGGTGACTCACTCACCTCCATTCATTCAGGAAAGATGATTTATGTTATTTAATGTGTCTTAATTATGTCTGAACACGCCTCAATTAGGGTTTAGTGGAAAGACAGACCGACATCTCTGTTATAAAACAATATGGGAACTCTTAAATAAAAGCCTTTATGTAGGGGCTGTTTACACCTGTCCACTTGATGCGTTTTCTCAGATCAGATAGCTATCCGATCGTGAAAAGACCAGGTGTGAATGCCCTCCGAAACGCATTCGAGACGGATTTCAATCCGATCGCTCAAACCACTTCAGGAGGTGGTCTGGGCCGCATTCCAGACGAAACTGGACAAGTGTAAATGCATCTGGTTGTTGAAACCACATATGTAAATTGTACCCCTCCCAAAAATGGTAAAAAATAAACGTGTGAGAGCGTGTTATAGGCTATATGTAATGTTATTCATAGATGCCACCAACGTCACTATAAATAGAACGCCGCCATATTTGCGACCGACTCGCCCGCCCAAACTGCCCATTTGAATGAGCGAGAGAGACAGAGATACCTGGAGAAAATTTCTATTTTAGGCTCCGATCCTTATTTGTTACCCCCAGTTTTCTTTAGTCCATTATTATCTGCCCCAGGCTTATCCCAATTGGCCTTTCATGATATAGAAATACTTAAGTCATAGAGCTTCATGGCGCGCGTTCATGAGAGTCGAGGCGATGTCATGAATGAATCTATGAATCTGCAGCTGTTCGGCTGGCATGAATGAATCTAATCCGTCCATCAGCACAGCCAAAGACATCAGCCGAATATCATAAAAGACTGCCATATCTGTCCGAAAGAACAGATGTTCAATTACAGAGAAGGTTTAATACACACAAATATCGAAATGAAAGACTCTTTCGAGTCGAATCTTTTTGAATGATTCGGCTGCGATTAAAAGTTATCAAGAGGTAAGCTCATCAGTGATTATAATATAACGACTCAAATTGCAGTTTGTTCGTCACATAAAGCTATCATATGAATAAATAACGATATTAATATAACGGACGAGTCGTATTAGATCACTTTTATGATACTTTTGTGATGTTTTTTTGTCTTTTTTTTTTTGCGTGACAGCCCCCAGTAGGCTAACGTTACTCATTCACTTTCATTACATCGACAAGAAGAGTCTCCATTAGGCTAACTTACATATTCAAAAATGTCCCTTTGTCTTCCACGGAAAGTAAACTTAAGGATTTGAACATGAAGGTGAGTAAATGACGTAAGAATGATCATTTTTGGAAGAACTAACGTTAACGTTAGTCCTAAAATATGCATTTCAAGGCTGAGAGATTATGCATCGTCTGCATAGATAACGTTAACGTAACTTACACAAAATAACATCTAAAGCGCATGTGACGAAGACAATATCTTTATGAACTTCAGAAAAATATTTATTAGATTTAGGTAGGTATAAATAACAGGCAGACAGACAGACAGTTCAAAAACAAAACAACCCCAAATCTTACTAACTTACCATGATAAAGTGCATTTAAACAGATCCAACAATAAAATGAAGACAAAACATTATCTGTCGATATCTGTCTGTATACCACTGAGAGTATAATGGAAATATAATTAACCACAAACCAACATGAGACTTCAAGTCTTTTAAATAAATTATTCTCTCTTCTCTCTTCTTTTGGTATAGAATAAAATACCAGTTCAGGGTTCCTCTTTCAGCTGTTTTTGCAGCCAACTGCACAACATATTGCAGGCATTACTGAGACCGTCGGTCGCAAAGATGGCGGCGCAAAGCTACAGTGACGTCATGTGAATCGAATGAATAGCCAGATATGACGACGCTACTGGAACACGCGCGTCACCGCAGATGAGAAGCTGAGCATCTATTCATTAATCCAACGTGCAAACTATCGCAAATCAAAGTTAAAGTAAGTCCTAGATGCTTAACACACAATCATCATCATTAAAATTAAAGAAACGAAATGATCTTACCAGGGCTGTTACTGCTCTCTCTTATTGCGGTCTTTGATTTTTAAATTTTAGCTGATGATCAAAAAAATGCAGCTCATATCTGTTGCTTTCGTGACGTGCACTCCATTAAATCTGCATATAGCGCGGGAATTGAAGATCGGATTTAAATCCGTTTCGCAAAAACACATTTATGTGACCAGGTGTAAATGGAATCGTTTTGATAAATCAGATAGCTATCCGATCTGAGAAAACACATGAAGTGGCCAGGTGTAAATAGCCCCTAATGCATTAAGGAATTCATAATTGTAGTATGTCTTTTCATAAGTAACTTTAACCAAAGTTAAAATGCATTATCATATTTTTAGATTCCTTAGTTCACCTGAAATTGGTTGTTTGTCTTGTGTTTTAATGCATTATACTTTCTAAAGGCGTAACATAATTATTACAATGTATGTGGTTACAATTATTCATAAGTCCATACAATGCATGGTAAGGAACATTACAAGGCATAATCAATGCATTAAAGATACTTTTATAATGCATTATTAAAAAAGGTTTAATTAAAGTGTCATCAACAAGATTTTTAAAGGCAGCAGAAACACTGGAAGACACTGGAGATGCAGGGATGAAAGTTTATATCGCAGAGTATATAACTATAACACAGTTGAGAAGACATTATGCATAAGCTGAGGCTATATGAAGCCTGCTGGGAAACTGTATTTAAACGCATTATGTTTATAAGGAGACTATAGAGAGAGATCCTGTGGTAGATGAGCGCTGATAACAATACTTATGAATTTCAGAGATAATAGAAGCATCTGTGTGTGTGTGTTCAAATGAAATCACACAGATACATTTACATAAAACTGTGTTCATCAGTGGGATTGAACAAGAGAAGAAAGCAAAAGAAAATTAAAGTTCTCCACAGGCTGGTAATTTGGTGGCTCATGTTTGTTCATTTATGGAAGCGTCTGTTATCATCATCGTTATTTACATCCCTCAGGAACTTTGTGTTATGGCCCAGAGCTTTAGCTAAAGCACGAATGAAGAGTTCAGTCTCTGCAGCAGACGGGTAAAGTGTGTGAGAGATGAGACATGTGGGCATCATTTAATGTTTATGGAACAAACCCGTGTTTGTTTTCTGCAGTTGTAGGTATCATACACTTGCTCTTAATGGACAATATTATATAAATGAAAGCAACATGAGAGGCAGTGCATTACAGTGATGCCATGGTCAGGAAGAGTTGTTATGCACACATGTGATACGGAGACCCTTATAAGATGGCAGAAACAGAATTTAAAAAGGGGCCCAATTTTAAATAAATTATAAATGAGTACATATCCATAGATACTAATAAAAAAACTTTTTGACATTTTATGAAGAAAATATGTAATGCTAAACATTTAATGCCACCATGATTGGGTGCTATATGGTTGTTCCAAGGTTTTTGTTTTTGTTAAACATAAAAAAAAAAAAAAATCAGGCAAATTATAATTAGCAATATATGACCGAGAAATGAGCCTTCAACACTATATCACCACTGTAAAAGAGTAACAGATGGTCTCTGGATGTGTCTACATTTAAAATTCACTGTGATTAACCACTATCCTCTCTCTGCTCATGGGTTTTGAGGTCTCAGACAGTGAGTCTCTCTGTGCGGGTGTGATAATATCTCAGGCTCTCTTCAGGGACCGCTGGCTTTTTCAATCCATAATTAGTCACTGGGGGCTTTTTGTGGCTCAACATGTGTGATACTGTAAATCCTAAAAACACTTTTATCCAACACCAGCAGCACTGAAGAGAAGAAAAAATACGAGTGTCTCCATTTGAAACCTTTTGTGGATGTCCAAACAGGCTGGAGTTTGTGTTGAGCTTGAGCTGTTGTGTTCATTTATGTTTTGTAGACTTTCAATTAATCACCCACCAGCGGTTTAAAACCACTGGGACCGTGAGGAACTGGAAAGAAGAAGATGAGATATGACACTGTTAATATGCATTGGCGGACTAGCTCTGCTACTCTGCTGTTGGTTATTGCTCTTTCTGCTGCAGAACAAGTACAGGACTTGCTTTTGCCAATACATATTACACAACTTGCTGCTGCTGTACAATAGAATACATGAATTACCAGTAGCAGATCTATACAGGTGGAGCTGGGGAAGGTGGAGGGTTTCTGAAAGCACGCTAGAAACTGCGATAGCAGACGCTAACCAAGTATTTCAATGTTGAGCAGCAGCTCAATGGGTACTGAAACAGCAGGAAACAAACAGTCCTATAGAGAAAGCAGTTATAAAGTGCAGTGTCAGAAGGACATATCAGCCTGCCTGTGTCATGACAGAACATTTCATTTGCACAGAACAATTTTTTTTTCTTAAGTCATTAAATAGAACAGAATATATATATATATATATATATATATATATATATATATATATATATTGTCAAAACTAGATCTTTTTTTTTTTTTTTTTTACTTTATTCATGTGCCCAGTAGCGTTCTAGCTGTTAGTATTGAGTTATTTCAGCAATGCAAATTTTCCCCTCAAGGATCACTGAAGTATCTAACTTGAGCAATAAGTTTTACGAAATAAGTTTTACAAAGTTATACACCAACCTCACGTAGACCTACACATACCTGCACACTATAAGACTATATAAGGCTCAGATCCACATCGGGACTCTAAATAATTCACAGGAGCACGTATCCAACACAGTCAAGTCTGCAATGGGAAAATTAATTTGTGCCTTCAAGCACTAATAAGTTGTTTATATTCTCCTTGACATCACC
Source organism: Scardinius erythrophthalmus (assembly GCF_964197995.2). Taxonomy (NCBI): domain Eukaryota; kingdom Metazoa; phylum Chordata; class Actinopteri; order Cypriniformes; family Leuciscidae; genus Scardinius; species Scardinius erythrophthalmus. Next base: position 17,607,470 of record NC_138224.1, on the reverse strand, counting down.
TCAGCACAAAATCTGTGCTGTGAAAAATCTGAACAGAAGTCAGGTAAGATACGAGTGTAAAGGTGTTAATGAAGCAACGTTTCAGCTCCAGACTTTTTACACTTTTGAAAATAACAACATGGATCTGCAAACTATCTTGGACGTGCCAAAAGGTCCTTTCATGATTTCAGATTTCAGGTGTGTTGAAGTACTGTGTCATCATTTAAGGTATAAACTTCACTTCTCTCTAATGAATCAACTTTCTAATGACTTATTTAATCTATACTAACTTAATACCAAAGGTTTCATTACTTTACTTAAGTAGAAATTTTGGGTATCTATACTTTACTGGAGTAATTATTTTTCAGCCTACAGTACTTTTTACTTCTACTCCTTACATTTTCACGCAATTATCTGTACTTTCTACTCCTTACATTTTAAAAATAGCCTCGTTACTCCTATTTCATTTCGGCTTGTTTTCATTCCGGCTTATCATCGTAAAAAAACAAAACAAAACAAGTAATAAAAACTCAGTGAGTGTTTTAGCGCAATTTTCTGACGTTATGGGATCACAACACTAACGCCGCCTTCACACTGGCAGTTGAAATCAGCTCCGATATGGCAGCGAAACGACCGGAAGTCATTCATTTCCTATGGAGATTCGCAGACCGCATGCGAATGGGTCCGAACCAGGTGCGAACGAGTGCGGTGCGAAAAAAATCGTGTCCGTTGGCCATCCGGATGCGTTCAAAAAATGTAACTCTTGCGAAAGGCTACGGACGGTTTCTATCCGAAAATCCCAACGGAAGTTAGCGTTGCTACTGATAAACAAACCTGGATTCTTAACTTTTAATAAAATAAATAATGATTTTATAACGATTAGTTGTCATGTCATTTTTTTATTTTCATGATGTTTTAACGTTATTAGGGCAGTTAATACAATTAAATAATTCAATATTTAAATATACTCGCTTCCGAGGCTTCCGACCACTGATCTATATAATGACATATATATATATATATATATATATATATATATATATATATATATATATATATATATATATATATATATATATATATATATATATATATATATATATATATATATATATATAATGTCATTCTATATAGATCAGTGCTTCCGACGCTTTTCACCGTTGTGTACGACGTCCGCTGGGGGCGTATTGCGTATTACGGAGCTGATTTCAACTGCCAGTGTGAAGGCGGCGTAAGAGATAGTAAATCTTTTCCTGGATTTTTTTTGTGCGTTCCCGAGATCAGACCTTCCTTTACATAATGCCGAAAACCCGAAGTCTCTAGGTGGTCTGGTTGAGGAGTAGATAGAAGTACAAGTTTGGTGTGCACAGACAGAACAGAAATCATGAGTTAACAATCGCAATTTTGTCCGGTGGAAAATTGCGCTAAAAAAACTATCCAGATAAATCGCGCCATCCGGATAGAGTGAATTTGATTGTGGTTGGATGAGAAGTATAAACATATACCATTCTGACACCCTTTTGGTTTGTAAGCGATCCATTGTGTACATCATCTGCCTCTAAAGTTTGACTTTTTGCACCATCTGTGTAGCCAGATTGGGCGGTTTTGAATTTGATTGTGCGGGTGGACAACATTTGGGCTGGTTTGGGGTCAGTTCGACGGTTTTCAAACATCTTCATTTTAAAGTCTAATTGGTTAAAAAAACTAAACTAAAGTGTGCATGTAGTCCATAAAATCAGTCATCATGACATTACTAAACACACACGCCCATGCAGAGTCAGCTGCCGTTTGAGTTGACATCACCGACGAGCACGCACTTTTAGCCAATCAGCGATCAGCAGGCAGACGTGATTTAGCGCGATAAGTTGTAGCTGTATATTCAAATGATCGCTAATGCCAAAGTGACATACAGTAAGTTGTATCTACAGTAAAGAGTGAGATAGTGAGCAACTCTAAAAACGTACACATGAGGTGGGAGATGACTTGATGGTGAATATAACTCTGAGAGGAGAGCACAGTTTAATGACTTGAATTGAAATCGAATATGGGACGACTCCTGTCCATGGTCATGTGCACACAAGCCTAACCAGACATCTGCAACTTTTTCACCGTCCAGACTGCACTCTACTTGTCCCTGACAGCTGCTGAAAAAGGTTTGAACCAACGATGAATCCGTTTTGACTGCTAAATTCTGCATAATGTTCTGCAATGTGTACTTCCGAGGGTTAAAGTCATCGGTTCATTTCTTGATTGCCGTTTTGACAGTGTCCACCTGGACATTTTTGTCATATTTGCTAATTCTCCTTAATTATTGCCCTGTTTTGATCCGTTTTCCTGGAAAACTTATTTATTTTTTATTTTATTTTATCATCGTTATTTTGTTTTAAGGAGATTAAAATGGTGCTTATCAACCTTGAATGACATGGTAATAAAATGATATCACATTATTTATGGCAGTAAAATTTTGGGCGTTTTTTTCTTGGAGTGGGAGGGTTTTGGTGAGCTTTTGGGCTGGAAAATCACTGTCCCAGTCTGGCAACACTGTGCACTCAATATATATAAGTTCACAATACTCATATGTATTTATTTTTAAACTTAAATGGTTTGCCGCAATCAGTTTCCTCAATCGGTTTGAGTTGAGTTAACTTGTTGGGTTTTACAGCACGCGTACCAGATGTAGGCCGGATCTGGGCGAAGCTATGTTGCTGTCTGGGTTTTTAAACCATAGTATCTATACTTTTACTTGAGTAATGAATGTGAATACTTTTGACACCTCTGCTTAATACTGAGGTTATATAATTAAGAAGAAAACTGTGGCCTTTAAGCTAACTGCTATTATGCTAACAAGCTGAAGTAAACAATCAGATTAGCTGTAGCTGTGACAATTTCAAATAAATATTTAGCATTAAATACAAATTACAAGATCTTTACAAAACCCTAACTTTGTAAAAACAAGCGAACATGTTTATAATGCTAGCATGCTAGGCTTCCACTGTAAATGTATTCATATGTAAATGCAATACTATAAACATGTTTTCATTCTTTTTACAAACTGAAGGACTAGTCAAAATTAATTAATGGGTAATAAATAAAAGACCAAATATGATGTAAATACAGCTGCTGTTGTATTTAACCCAAAAATATTCCTTTAATGCACGTTTGAAAAAAGAGGTGGATTAGATGTGTATTAACGAGCTCTTTACTAGCTGGATTATGAAGCTGCTTCAAGAGAATATCAAAGTGTAGCATAAGAGCCAGCATGTGTTTCAAGTACAACGGTGTGGAAGAAATATATTTTTTTCTGTTGAGTTTGGACATCTCCAGACAGACTCTGGACCCTCTATGAACTTTAATGAGATGGCAGTGGACATGAAACACACTCAAACAGAGTGTGAAATACATTCAAACTGACCTTCTCTGTTTTCCTTTTGTTGCTGCCAATGTTTCTGTCAGCACATTTTGCCGGGCTGGCTTAAAGCCTCAAGTGAGGTGTTACACTGCATTTACAAAGGTGCCAAATCCCCCTGCATTCTGGCAGGTTGTCTGGTACTCAGCTGAAAACCCGCCTGAGGGGCAAAACAGGAAAGAGATGCCCCCTACTCGCAACACAGTTTTGCTGTTGATTCCTAGAACAGCTCTGCTTCTGAAGACCTCCGCAGAAGACCGTAGCGCTCAGAAAACAAGTTCATGTAGGAGGAGACGTTCAAAGGAAGGTGGCTTTGTCTGCTCTGAACAAATGAACTCAGGAAAGAGGCGGACAAACAAATTTCTACCTGTATGTTTCATATTTATGACATTAGATGGCTTGTTATGTAGAGCTAGCCTAGCCGTGCAGAATGAAGAAAAATGCTTTTATGATGCCAGAAATTATGCTTTTATCTCACTAGAGTTATTATTATCTCCTATTTCTAACTAATGGATTCAACTTTTAACCACCTTTAGTCAAAAAGCAACCACAATAATATATCCAATAGATTACAACTTACAAGCTAAGAAATGTGTTCTCATGTTTGACATTGATATTGTTCTCACCTTGAGAAACGTTATTATTACTATCTAAATGGCAATACTGCTTAACAACCCTCACCACACACACTCAAACTGACAGTTCAGCAATAAAATTCAATTCTTGAGTCAATTCTTGGGCTGCTAACAGTGTCTGATTCAAAACAAAAGGAGAATTTCTAAAACGGATCAGAGGTGGTATTGAATTAATCATCTCAATTTTAACGCAGAATTAAACTAATTTATCTGCCAGTGACACATGCAGTTTTCTGTGACAATGCAGATGGGTGCCAAACATCATGTGGCGGTCATGGGTTAGCATAAATCGCTAATAATAAATGAAATGCTCAGTTAATAGCAGCTAGATATTTTGTGCGTGAACATGATGTGAGATCTCATTCATACAGACAGTGTTGTGTTACTCTTTCTTGTCCTGCTGAAGAAAAAAAACTGTCTAAAATAGTTAACAGGTGTTGGTTGACAAGAGCCAGTGAAAACTTTCAAACCATTGTAGGCTGGTTTAAGCTGTTTCTTTTAGTAGGAGTGATAAAAGGCAGACAAGATGTGCAAAGCATTAAACTGTTCACATCCTTTGGATCAGTGAGGAAATCCTCTGGGTTTTCATGCTCTTGTGGGGCGCTAGGCTAGTCTTTATCTGTCTAGCTCTGCTTATAATCTCCATATGGTCTATTCTTCTGTATTTCTTCCAAAATATCTTAAAGTTTAATCTTATTTTTAATCAAAATGGTTTCTTCTCTTCAGCTACAGAACAACTCTAGGATCCTATTCTCTCTGAGCTTGATCTGATCACAGGAAACTATCAGAGCATCACTGTGTGGGATTTTTACATTATTCAGCATTGCAGTGTTCAGCAAACATACAGGACTCTGTGTATTATGGGGGATTTTCTGCACTGATTTATGAGCTCATGGAGAATCAGAGGTTAGTTGACTGATGGTGTTTCATTTTCATGCAACAACCTATCGCATTCAACAAATAGCACATTTGACAAATAGCACAATCGACATATAGCACATTCGACATATAGCACATTTCGACATGTAGCACATTTGACATATAGCACATTTCAGATATAGAACACTACCTTTTGTTGAACAGCTCAGGATTCTGGATCTTGGCGTCCATGTCATAGACAAAGTGCTCTTGGGAGATGGTGACACTGTTGTCAAGACTGTCGTTCTTGCTGATGGTGACGACAGGGTAGCCCATCTGCAGGGTCCAGCGGTCCATGACCTGCGTTATGTTGATGTCCTTTCCCTCCCGCTGCATGGCCTGTGACACAAAATATCATACATCAAAACACATCATACACATACACGGATCACCGTGTAGGGCATCTAACAGCTCAGAGTAGAATACATTGTGTCTGACAGTATCAGTTAAGTGGAAGTGAGTTGTGTTGGTGGGCTTTAGGGTTTAGGGACCACCTAATGAAATTAAGTGGACCAAATGATTAATTCAGATTTGATGGCTTTAATGGGTTCTTATGCACATATTTGGACTGATTAAGGTTTTCTTTGTCTTGCAAACATAAAAACCCATCCAGTACTTTTAATTAAAATCTCTGTGAATAGAAAGGTGATTAAAATTCACTGTTCTTTTACACCGCACACGGAGGAACATTACAAGGAAATTTCCAGTTATCTAACCTCTCTATACAAGAGAGATGCTTGTAAAGGAGCAGAATTAGATTTATAGGTCTGATTTCTTCAGAGGAAGCTTCTCCTCACAAGTAAAACATAAAATTGGATCTTATGGCTCATTAATGAGGAAAGCTTGTAATGTGACTGTTTTGTCCATGGGGAAAATATACTGGTTATTCTTTGAAAAAAATGCTGCTATAAATGGCTCAGCATAGTGGACAACTGGCAGTTTTCTGTATGAATTGATATGGAAGTTTCCTGTATGAATCGGCAGTCATCGGTCCGGGCCCTGCTTGGAACAGGCCAAGTAGAACCAGTTACATTGGTGCCGTGACCCGGGTGGAACCAAGGTTTAGAGGGGTGAGTCTATCGGAGGCCAGCTAGTAAGAGCTGTGCAGGTAAACTTCACTCCCCTGCTCTAAAGAGCTCAAGGCTGCTTTCTTTAACGTCCTTGTTATCATATTCCAGATGGCAACTAACTTTGTTGAATTTCTTGGAAAAGTGCAAGTAGAACCATTCATATTGGTAGTGTGACCCGGATTCAAATGAGGTTCAGGGGGGTAATACGAGCGGATAATAAGGTGTAACGGATAATAACAGCTATGCAAGTAAACCTCACTCCCTTGACCTAGCGACTGATGCTAAGTCTGTGGGCTTTAGCATTGTTAGCCTTGTTAACAAACCCACCTCCTGTACTGGCAATTGCTGATTCGAACCTCGCTCTGAGCGGGCCGAGCAGAACCGGATGCACTAAAGTTAAACTCTACTGGAATCAACCAAGTTGAGTTTCCCATGTGGTCTGTATGAAGAGTACTTGTGTATCACTTCCAATGTAAAGTCAGTATTTTGAGGTTTTATTTCAGTCCTGATGCAGCTCTCTGTATCCAGAGTAGGCACCTTGCTAGGTTTTGGATCAGAGTGAATGTCATTGGCTCTACATATATTTCTAATCATTTCCATTTCCATCATTTCGCATCCTAAAGAGGTGCAGCATTTCATTCTTACTGGAGCCAATCAGTAATTTTGTATGAAATTGGTTGTAACCGTTGGAGAGCTACAGTGTTTCTGCAGCAGTACTGAGTCAGTGTGTTGTGGAGACCCATGGGACTGGAAGAGAAATGTGGTGGCAGAAACAAAGTGCTCTGTCAGGCTCTCTTGCATTCTGCAAACTTCTGCTTGACTAGATCAGTCGAGCATGTGAACTTCCATTCTCCAGTGTAACTGGGACCCTCTTGTTTATAGGAATTGATTATGACCATTGTGAGTGTTAAAATATATCTTTATGTCAAGGATATTATACAGAAAATTTTAAGTGAAACCGGACAACTTCTCACATCTGTCGATGACTCACAGTTTGTTTACCATGTGAAGAAGAGGCTCTACAGAGGCTGATGACGGCAGCTGATGTTCCTACATTAAGAATAATTTCCTGTAGGACGCTTTCAGGAAGCCACTGTACCTTTGCCCTGGTGAAAATAATTAAAGGAAGTGTAGGCCGGTCCGGCATGGGTCCTGAGCTTGACAAAGTGCTTTGTGGGCGCTTAGCACTGCCAGATTATTGCAGCAAATTGGATTTCATGAATAGCTAATGAACATAGCGCATATCAGTATTCATTAGATGATGACCTGTCAAGGACTGTTAATGTAGCTAAATTCGTCAGTGCCTCACAAACACGGTCACTGAGAGGATAGGAGGGTCCTGGTTTGGTCCCCTCACATGAATTCACCTTTAAATCCTTTCTGTTCTGAAAGAGAAAATGAAGAAGCGGGCACCCATCAGCCGACACTTAGGAGAGTGATGTGAATGACAAAACGCTTCATACGATGCTGATAGCTGCTAAATGTCCTGCTGTTCCATTACAAACTATAATAACTTTGAGATTATGCTTGAAAGTAATCTCATTAAAGTTATGACACTTTGTGAGATGAGCACTGAGAGGACTTGCTGAGAGTCGTCTGACTTTAAAAGCACATCTCTGTGCTGATGACTTGAACCCAACGCTCAGCTTCACTGTGATTATAGATGGCCAGCAGTTTCACTCGCTCTAGAGTGAAACTTACTCAGTGTCTTAAGCTTTCTTATGTCCTCATCTATTTCTTAAAATGGTTAAATCTTACATATTAGATAATTAAGGTTTTATATTAAGTTGGTATTATTTACAACTGCTCTGGGGTGCGTTTCCTGTACAACAACATAAATCGCTGGTTCACTCCCATAGTACAATGCATCGTTTAAGAAACCAACTAGCTAGTCAAGACTGTTTCCCAAAACCGTACAGTCGCAAATTGGTAGTTAAACCACGTTGGTTAATGATGTCACGCAGGTGGTGGAGTAAGAACTCCTTTTAATGAATCTGTTTGAGATTATAAATTACGGACATGGCATCTGAGGACTATCTCTTATTTTTCTCAGTTATTTAGCTTTATTTCCAGATTCAATCATAGGCTCGTTCTTACGTAGTAGCGCACTTTCGCACATGCGCACTCTTCAAAAACGGTGCTTAAAATCTCTTGACAAACTAAAAGACATAAATGAAATTTGTATGTACTCTAAATAAAAGATATAGATTGTACTGAATGTCAGCTTGCTTATTTGGCTCAAAATGAGGATGTATTAAGTCCACATGTCTTGCAAACAAGAAACTATGCTTCTAACCACAGGTCGAAATCTGTCGTTTGCTGTTTGCAAATGTTCGTTGGAACGATGGTTTCAGGAAACACCAACTCGTTGAACTATGCTGATAACGACGGAACTTGCGACCATAGGTGGCTAACAATGCTTTTGGGAAACGCACCCCTGCACAGGTGTGTTAGCATATTAGCATTATGTAGCGTCACACCTCCAGCCTTAATTCATTTTGTTATCTTAGCATACATCTGAAGCATCTATAGCAGCCATATAACCGTGTAGCCCAAGACTGGTTGCCCACTGAAGTTAAGCAGGGTTGAGTCTGGTCAGTACCTGGATGGGACACCTCCTGGGAAAACCTGGTTGATGCTGGAGGAGGTGTTAGTGAGGCCAGCATGGGGTGCTCACCCTGTGGTATGTGTGGCTCCTAATACCCCAGTATAGTGATGGGGACACTATACTGTAAAAACAAGCGCCGTCCTTTGGATGAGATGCTAAACCGAGGTTCTGACTCTCTGGGGTCATAAAAAAATCCCAGCATGTCCTTCGAAAAAAAAAAGAGTAGGGATGTTACCCGGGATCCTGGCCAAATTTTCCCATTGGCATCTTCATGGCCCTCTAATCACTAATCATCCCCATAAAGACTGATTGGCTTCATCACTGTCTCCTCTCCACCAATAAGCTGGTGTGTGCGTTCTGGCGCAATATGGCTGCCATCGCATTATCCAGGTGGATGCTGCACATTGGTGGTGGTTGAGGAGATCCCCCCTTCCACGTAAAGCACTTTGAGTGTTTATTAGATGTTTATTGGATTATTAGATGTGGGATAGTCTCACTTGATACTTCCATCCATGAAGGCGTATGAGGCGTATGGAAATGCCAAATAAAGAAACAAAATGCCAATACTAGTAGCACTCGCTTTGTATGTGTGTGATAAAAAAAAGATCATTTAAATTGTTTTGTTAAACATTTAATTTAATGTCATTTAATGTAGAAGCTGTGCATTAGCATTATTATTGCAGCATTAGTTGTCCCGGTAATTAAACTGAAGGAATTATGGGAAATGAAGTCCGACAGTAATGGTTGCTAAAAAAAAAGTATTAAAAAATATGGAGAAATTAAAGCAGCGAATCTCAGGAAACATGCCTGTCAGTGTTTTTGTCAGGAGGGGGGCAGTCATGCCAAATAAATACTGTATTTTTGAGACCTGAGTGACGCACCTAAATAGGTCAACTTTCTTTCAACGGTGGATCATTTTTAGATTTTTCTTGGGTTATTCTTGGCTACACCTGAGCTGAAGGGCAGATGCTCATGTTTAATCTGAGAGACTCATCAGGCTTGTCAGCAATTATGTGACACTTCACTAATCTGGTCTGATAAGATTTGAGTAATTTATAAGTTAATTAAAACCACCAGAATCAGCAGCAGCAAGACTTCATAATCAGTATCTGTGAACATTAGCATTTAGCAGGTTACAGCGATCAGATTTCTGGATCAATATGTGACCCTCCCATGTGGACCTGTGGAAAACGTTTTCATATTAAGTGAAACCTCAAGTTTAATAGCAAGACTATCAAGCACAACCCAGCCTGCGCATCAAACTCCTTCCAGTGAATTTCCATAAAACCCTTATGTGTTGATGTGAGTAGGTGGTGTATTGGCATGAATTGTGAGCCACTGATGATGTGCAGTTATATAATGGCCTCTGCCCTAAATGTCTATGCAGCGCATGAATCTCTGAACACCTGCCTGCAGGAGACGCACTGGGTGAATTTAAGTAGGTTGAACACATACAATTTCACTCGTCAGCTCGCCGTTCACTGACCCCATCGATGAGTCCCACTCGTGGATGGAGGTCTCACACCCAGAAGATGCTTAAGATCTTACCTCTGAGAATTTGTTCCACAAGTCATCTCGCGCCGCATTCCCATACATGTGCGTCATCAAGTAATCCTGCAAACAGACAGAGACGGAGATCAATATTGGAAGAGAAATAAATTGGACTTGGACAGGAACGGTGAACTTGGGAAACGAAATAAGCCCAAACAATAACATTACTAATCCGCTCAATTCAAGCTGAACATATGCAAATTAGCAGCAGATGTTTGGGTGTGATTGGCTGTCAGATCAAGGAGGACCATAAGGAGGCCAATTAGAGGCTGATTATGTTGTTCAAGTCGATGCTGCATCAGCGTGTCACAGAATGAGTAACATACAAATCAGCAACACAATTTTACAGGAGTTTCTTACAAGACAATGGTAAAGTTATCCATATTACAATAAAGACCCTGGGTTTTAAAAAAAAAAATTATGGGGGAAAATCATTAATTCATTCAGTGTGACTACAAACTTAAATACGCTTACAAAGTAGTATATTGACGATATGAACATTTATAAATAAGTAATGTGTAAAAAGTGAGCTTTGGGAAGAAAATAAACACCTCACCATAAGTCTGCAAAGTAAATACAAGTATTTCAACATCAATCACAGACAAATGTGCAAAGTGGATGAATATCTGTAATGTTGTATATTACTGAGTATATTATATTCTCTGCTAAAAGACTTTAATCTGTTAAACAGAGGCAGCGCTTGTGCCAAACGCTACATTATCAGTGTGTCTTGTTCTGCCCTGCAGTCTCAGTCATACAGGTGGTGGGCGACATGAAGAAGGAGTCTGATCCTAGAGAGCACATTTACATTCATCTGATAAGAACATCTGGTGGGAAGCCTTTTCCCTGCTGTACGAGATTCATCGATAACTCTCGAGTGACCGTGAGCGATAAACTCGTCAACTGTAATCATCTTCCTGTTGCTGAAGTCAAGAGCACATGCTGACATAAAATAGCATGTTCTCTGTTAATTCTGGGGTATGTGACATACAATGGACTGATTTCAAACTCCCTTTATACTGTGTTTTAAAGGGATAATTCTCTCATTTTTCACACTTCTGTGGAATACAGTCTTGTGTTATGAAGTCATAAGAGAGCTTTGTGCGCTGAAAAGACCAAGTCAGATTTCCACAGTTAAATGCCAGCACTCAATTACCTCAAAAACTCAAAAACCATTAAATGCACTCAATACTATTGGCTTTGTGTATTGTGATACACCAGGTTTGAAAGATTCAATGAGATCTTAGAGAAGAGACGGTTTAAAGTGGATAATCAAAGACTATAAATATGGATTTGGAATGACATGAGCGTAAACAGATGAAGGCAGGTTTTTTACTTTAGGGTGAACTTGTCCTTTAATAAGGTAATTATTTTAGACTTTGTTTCATGAATCAAATCAAAAGGGGCACTTGTTGAAATGTGGACATGCGTCATGCTGAGAGATTTGAGCAAATTGCATTGGGATCCTGAAAGCGTGACCCAGTCCAGCTGGCCTCCATCACTCTACATGCTCTGCTGAGCTCTCAGAGAGTCTGGGATTTGAGTCTGGAGCAGAACCAGATTCATGTTTTCCATCCTGTGAATCTGTTTTAAACCAGTGCAATTCCTCTTTTTCTCTCTCTCTCGGTCTCCTCCATCACTGACCTGAAGAGAAGTGACCATGTGGCCCAATCCCTCCTCTGATAGGGCCGTCAATGTGACATCATTATTTTGACACTGATGTGTTCTGCTGACGGCCACAGCTAGAGGTAAGACGAGTAAAAATAAATCTAATTGCCACATCAGTTAGTCAGAGTAATTTGTGCCTGTGTCTGTGTGTGTATACTCTAAATATCTCTAATAAATTATACAGTAGCCAGCTTGAATTTATTGATTTGAAATAATAAAATGCATGGAAAACTGCACCACTTCTTGAAGAAACTTTTGTTTCATAACTTGAAACAAAATAATGCAACTATAAATAAAATAATATTTTTTATTTTAAATATAAATTTTTGGCATTCAAAATGAATACAATTATAATGAAATATGTACATAATCTATATGGTTTTATAATATGATTTTTTGTGTGCCTTAAATGTGTCTTTTTGTGATTGTATAAAGATGCTAAATTGTATATTTGACCGTTGTCCCTGTATTCGGCAGGTATAAATTGGCTGCTGAATGAGATTTTTGCAGTATGAAATACCCACTCTGCTCATTTGCATACATTTGCATAGCAGCGAGGGACCAACCAGAGCCATTTTATGTTTGCGATGACATTTTCCAGTCTGCTTGGCCTAAAAATTTGTATTTTAATGACTGTGTTGCTACCCAACACTGTTTAGTGACCAAAACGCTCTTATAGACATGAAAGACAGAAAAACACACATACAGTGTTCCTCATGCATGAGAGCTGACTAGCACTAACCATCTATCAATTACAGAGACTGGTGTTGCTATAAGCGAAGCTAAATGTGACTGTAATGAGAATAAACAAAACATAGCACAGACAAATAACGGGAATTTTTAATTTGGAGACAATATTTGATAAATATATATTTACAATTACTCCATTCTACATCTTGTGAATTTTATTCAATGTTACAAAGCACTATGGGGCTGTTTTAGCCAAACTACGCTATTTTAGTAAAAAGCCTGTACTATACTTATATGTTGTACTTGTGATGCCGAAAAGTCCGTCTAGTTAGACAGCTAGGATCAGATCTAAGGACACACTTCATAACTCAACAGATTCCAGTGGGATGGTTGTGTGTGTAATTAACTTAATGTAATTAGCAAAGGCTAGTTACTCTTCTGACAATCTTCAGGACAGAATAATATCCTGAACGTCCCTTCATCAGATATTATAACCACATTCAGTTATGGTTCCGCATTTTGCAAAGCCAAATTACTTACCAAGGGAGACAAAAGATTGATCGCTTTCGATATGTAAATCCCCCGGAGCTAAAACACAAGTTTTCTGTGAGAGCCTTCACCACAACAGTCAAAGCAGATCATAAATAATTCATTATTCATCCTTCTAAATGAGTTCCCTCAAAAAGTAATACAAGAAGAAATATGTCTACAATTTTCCTGCATATGAAAGTAATTTTGAGGCAATGGAGGTAGATTGTTTGGTGAGGTGTTGTGTTTACCTGTTCTTCCCATCAATCACACAGAGACAGACAGAGATACTGAAAGTTCCCATAAGAGAGAGAGAAAGAAAACAGCAATAATGAGGCGGAACAGCCAAGCCAGAAGGGGTTGCTGGGAAAAGAAGAGGAATATGGGAAAAAACAGATCCTCTCTGTGTTTAAGAATGTTGGGAAATTGAACCGAGTAGTGTCTGAGTATCTGGCTATTTCATCTGTGTTCAGAAAGAATTATTAGCCCACAATATCCGCAGGGATCTGATGGACTGTCATTCTCCAAGTCAGGATCCCGTTGAGAGCGAAAAACAGGACTATGAAGCACTGGATCCAGGGAAGAAGCTTCCCACTGTTCCAAATCACATCCAGAGGATGAAGATGGACTGTAACATGCTGAAGTTTATTTCTCCAGGGCAATAGCGCACTTGTCCTCTGCTATTCATAGGTCAAGCATTTCACATTTCCAGCTAGAATGAATATTTCCTACATCCCATAATATGATCCATCTGAAAGTGGCTTTAAAAGTGATGGGCAGTGTGTGTAAATGAGACGGGAACGCTTCATCACTCCAGCAGCTGTATGAGCCTGAGAACCATTCAGACTTCATTTATGACTCCCACTTTTCTTTTATAAGAGACATTCATCCGCCCGCCTCACCAGCCCATCCACCATTACCAATAAAGACGCCCTCATCCTCATCCTCACAGTCAGAGAGAGAGAGAGAGAGAGAGAGAGAGAGAGAGAGAGAGAGAGAGAGAGAGAGAGAGAGAGAGAGAGAGAGAGAGAGAGAGAGAGAGAGAGAGAGAGAGAGAGAGAGAGAGAGATGGTTAATGGTGGTCCGGGTGGGACTTCAGCCTGTCTGCTGCTTCTGAACTGTTCAGCATTCACGTCTGTCTGCTGCTTCAATTATGCAGAGACACGAGGAGGAGAAGAAATGCCACACAGAAGACAGACACTGAAAGAATGAAATGAGCTTCAGTGAACAGAGAAACACAGACAGCAGACGAGAGAGGAGAGATGGATCCTGGGAGAAGTGTAATGTTGTCTTTCTCCCCTTAAATACACAGACTTACAGATCTAGAGGGGTTTAAGAGTTCATCAGGTAGAAACATTGCTTAATACAACAAAAAGTTTAGACAAATTATTAATTTAATTTGATAACACTTTATTTAATTATTTTGATGGTTCACTTTAGACATTATTATACTAAAACTGGTTACACTTTATTTTAATGTGTCCCTGTTACAGTGTAATTATACATTTATGAACTGAGTAATAATAATTAGATGGTTAGATGGATTGTGGAATTTATAGTAATCACTATAGTAACTAACAACATGTAACGTGTAGACAAGACTATAAGTAAAACTTACTATAGATAACTTTGCAACTACACGTCAAGCAGTCATTAGAGTATTAGTAGACTGTATGCTTAACCTGTGCAACCCCACTTTTGAAAAATCCCCAGAAATGGTCAAAAAAAAAAAAAAAAACTGATACAGATACAGTTCATGAACCCTTTGCACTAAAAGCACAAGTATGATCTCATATCTCTTGTCTATAGAAATCTGATGTAAATCTATGAGAATCTATCAATATTTCTCCAAATCTGCACATTTTTTAGCTAAAAGCCCTGATTGTTTTGTCAAGCGCAGTCATAACGACAGCACAGGATTTTTTTTCTGAATGAGAGCAGCTGACGCTCATAATTCATATTAATATCTGCCAACACTTTTCAATGGTCCGCAACAGACATTCTAAGTAACTTTTCAATTACAAAATATTCTACTAACCCGAACCCCAACACTATCAGTCTAGTCTTCCAATATTCTAATGAGAGTTAGTTGACATGTAGTTATAAAGTTATATTTTTAGTAGAATGTATCAAATGGACCTTTGAAATAAAATGTAACCTTTCATTTTAATCAAAATTATTACTGTTTCTTTCTTCTTTCTACATATATGAAATGATATGACATAAAGAAAGAAAAATAGATTTTCCAGATACGCCCATCATGTCATATTGATTTACTGATTAACCAAGATTAACACAGAATTGATTGGCATATTTTCTTGCTTTTGCGCTAATATTGATATTGCTAATAATACCACAGGTTTACTATAGTAGATACTGGACAAAAGCAAACACAGTAATTACATTTATTGCCAGTCCAAGATATGTGAACACGTGTGCATTAGACACATCAGTCTACTGGTCAGACGTGTTTGTGCTGCGATATAAAGCTTGTATGTGCAGCTGTTACATCTGTAAATGAAGCATTAAATCTGCTCTGCAGAAAACATGACCTGATTGTGCTTCCAGCAACTAAGAGCAACAATAAACCACAACATCAAAAATAACCCAGAACGAAGCTCTGAAACTGACAGCATCTCAGTCATAAAGAGACATAAAGGATTTCTTTGGATCTAAAGGGTGAAGAATCTAAATGTGAATCTTACACCTCTGAAAGTGTGTTAACTCACATGTCAAAGGAAGAGGGTGTCACATTTAACTCTCATTCACTTACAGATTTACTCTCACTGGATTCAAACCTGCAGCTTGTTTGTTCACGGCCAAATCCTTTAACCACATTTCAGGATGTAGTTTTGTGTAGAAGCCATACGGTGTCCAAAACAACAATTAATACTGTCTAATAAGATCTGCTGTTCACTCCTGAGGGGCCTGAACTGGAAGACGGGACGCAGGAAGAGCTTTACAGAAGATGAACATGTGACTATAAACAAACAGCACAACAAAAGCCTGGAGCTGATACTCTGTTCACCAACATCGACACAATACCAGACACTTGTGCTTTAACACAACTGATGTGTTCCATCAGATCTTGACAAAGCCATGACTGTAAACCGGTTTAACACAGAGAATGATTCTGAAACTTCTGATTGTGAAAATTTCAGAAATGAAATTAATTTCTGGCACGAACATGTTTAATCGTTTGCCTGATTGTGTCACTTTCACCTCAAGCTTGATGGAAGCGCGTGACACGAAAACAAGCTGTTGTAGCTCTAAAGATAAGAAGCGCATGTAAACCGACACGGTTGAATAATCTCACAAACGCTTGTAGCAAAAATAAGTAACACTCAGAAGACCCGAAGAGGCTTGAGAAATGAACATTTGTTGTGATAGTTTTAAATGGTGAGAATTTGAAAAATGAATTGAAAAGTTTTGGATTTATGCCACAATCCTTTTATGATGCTGTATGTATAATTCATACAAAGAGCCTCATAAACATATTCACAAGACACATTTGAGTAAAAACACACATGGGTGAGAAATTGTTTGTGACCACAAAGAGAGAAGATGAAAGAAAAACTACTGACTTACATTGAGGCCTCTCTGGAATAGCGTCTGTCCCATGACGTTCGCCAGCATCCGGATCAGAGCGGCTCCCTGCGGACACACAGTAAACACACGTTCAATAAAGACTGCTTATTTACACATGCATACAGTAAAAAACCCAACAAAATATACATCATTTTGAGCGTTTTAAACAGCATATCTGACATGCTGTCGATTACTACAGAAAATGTACATGAATCCACTTATTATGGAAGTCAATGGGGCAAATATTCTGTAGGGTTTAAATGCAGAAATGTGTTATTTGAACAGGAAAGTTGTCAAAATCATAATTCTAGTGGAGTGACGGTTCAAGGAGGATGAACTTCTGCTTATGTACATCACAGATAAAGTTTAACATTATTTAAAAACAGTTCAGTTATTATGGCACTGTTCAATTTCTAGCAGGTCTGGTTCATCTAAACAAGGACTCCATGTGGTGCTGCTGCTGTTTTATGAGTTTTCATCAGCTTTTTTGATTTTGAGTGGCTTTGACATGCTCATTTGACAGCATCTAATTCCCATCCCTCTACAATCTGTGTCATGAGTGTCACTTCCTGTTAGCGCTGGGGACTCATGGGATGTTGTGGGATTTCAGAGTCCTTAGAGTGCGAGGAGAAAGTGATGAGGGACGGCCTGGTGTCAGCGTGACTGACAGAGTTCATAACCCAACAGAACCTTTGGGGAAACAGGGGGAGGGCCTTGAGGAAGAGCAAGAGCCAATCACAAACTGGCCTTGAGCTGATTGACAGCTGGAGGGAGAGTTGACACAGAAACTCAAATCTTCAGTGGACGGAAGATTCTGTCTGTGTCTGAACTCTGATAGAGGACAAAGATATTTCTTTCCTTCTCTTTGTGTCTTTAATGGCTTTCAGATGCTCAGATGAGAGGATATATTTGGGCACTGGAGTTTTTTTCAGTAAAGTGTGTTTCAGTGAGAAAGAGGTAATTAAATAGATGTTGTCTGGTCTGAGAAATATTTAACGTGCCACTAAAGTCCCCAGAGCACACAAAAACTCTCAGTGTAACAGTTTCTGTCCTAGACTTACTAAAAAACAAGCTTTTAATTAAACTGTTTTTCTTGTGTATGTGAAGAGGCTTATAACAGCGCGACTCCATTTACAATTCACAAAGATAAACTGAGAATTCTTTTGCTGGGAGAAAAATAACAAGCAAACTGAGGTGTTTACTGGACTCAATAAAAGATCAAGTCTATTGGTGAAGTCTGCACATAAATACTGTTGTTTTACAAAGTCATTGTCCCTCTTCTGCTGTCTTGCCGAATAAAAAAATGTGTAAATTAATTTAATGTTTTATAGTATGAATCAGTTTTGAATTCAGTTCAGCTCAATATTAAAGGAATCTAATCATTTCAATCATGCAAATGAAGCCTGTAGGATTTTATGAGAGATTCTCTTGCCTTCTTATATGCGATCCAGTCAAACACTCGGTCGATGTCTGTGGCTTCAAACACTTCCTGAGAGATCGGATGAGAACTGGCCAAACCGTCCAATAACATCACCTCATGAAGAACATCAGTCAGAAACCTCTGCTTCTCCTGTGGATGAGAGACTTTACTCGTTTTTTTACAGTATCAAACACATAAACATGTCTCATGAAAGCTTTGGTTTTATTTTCAAAAGTAAAAATAACTTTGAGCTGCTCTATAAATGAAATTAGAAAATGGTTGTGAGAAAATCCAGCTCTCTATCTCTCATGACTGAAGACTTTATTCCTGCAGAAGCTTCTATAATTCATTCTGATGAACCTTCAGTCGCCACACGAGCGCCAACACGACACACTTAAGCTACAATGCACTCAGTGTGTGTGTGTGTGTGTGTTGTACAGGGGTCTTGCTGTCTCTCTACTCTGATCAAATGTCTCCCTGTAGGATTCACTATAAAGACAGGTAGAAGTTTTGGGTCAGATGAAAAAGACCCTCATCATTCACTGTTGTCTGTGGATCAGCAGAGAGTCACGATCTCAAATGCAGTGAGTTGTTCAGCAGCACTTGAGGAAGATGTTACTCTGATCCTAGGTTATTTCCATTTTTTAAGGAAGTCTCATTTTTAACTGCTTAAAAGTAACAAAATGAGAAATTACATCACAATGAGGCAATTAAACTGAGAAAAAATTCCATGCTTTTCTTTGAATCACCTTGACACGTCATGTAAATATACAAATACAACATATTATATTACAATAAGTACAGATGCCTAATGTTCATATTAAACGTTTGAATAAACTAATAATCACTTGCTCCAGTTTTGTAGATCAACTTCTACATTCAATAGATGTTCAGCTAAAATAAACACAGCATGAATGTAAAACCACAAACATTTCAGTAAAGTGTGACACTATTTTCCCGTTACTCATTTAAAAGTGGTGGTTTGCCAGTTACTGTACATTAAAATGAATTAAATATGAATCACATGAAATATATATGAAAGCATTACACTGCAGGTTCATATTCTAAACATCTTCATAAAGATCCCTCTGGCAAAATCTCTTCACTGACTGTCTGATCAAATTCAAAACTAAGCTAAATTAAGAGTTTATTATTTTATTATCTTCTCAAATGTATTTATTAAATGTGATTGACCAAGAGAAAGTCAGCAAACTATCAGCTGTTATAAACACATCTTGTTTTGATACTCTGAATGTTTTATTACACCTGTATTCATTGTCATTATGAATAACTCTTGGCCATTAAAGCTTTTGGCAGCTTGATTAAAAATCATGTTGAAGACATTAATCCAAGAAAGCAGGATATTTCAAACAAGGGATTTGAGATACAACAAACAACGTACGGAAATAAGTCCAGAAACAAATGTTCATCAAAACCCTTCATAGTTTTATGTCAAAATAATGAGGCATATTCTATTAACCCAGTGATTCCTGGTTTCATGTAATGTGTTCAAACCACAATCATATCTCATAGTCTGATGTTCTGCTAAAAGCAGATTAATGAAATGACACGAGACATACAGACAATCAATACAAATCAATACAGAGAATATTTATCTGAGCACCAAACTAATATGTGTGATTGTTGGGTGACTTTTAATAATATTTGTAGATATTATAAGTCTATCTTGTATGGCTTTCATATGAATTCTTTCTTTTTGAGCAGCTAATGAAGGGTGAAATTTCCTACAATAGAATTACATCTGAGGTATAATTATCTTTAGATATCCAAGGCATAACAAAATGAAACATGCTTTGCTTAATGGACTGCTGTAATAATTTATCCTTCATTTTTAACTTCAGAGAGAAGATCTTAGAGGAAGTGCGACTTTTTAAAATCAGTGTCCTAATTTCTCAGGCTATTTATATCATCACTTAAGTGGTCTTGTTGAAGAGAACAGCATGTGTTTCATGTCTTTACTTTCAGTATTTCCTGATGGACAGTGACTTTAAAGTCTAGATTAATATAAGCTTCGCAGGGCAATGTAAAGACTGTATATAGACAGAATCAATATATGCAAATGGGCCCTTAATGTTAATTCACAACATACATTATGGTACACAGAAACAGAGAAAGAGAAACCGACAGACAGAGAGAGAACAGCTGGTGATGTGGAGCTAATTTTATGTGAGTCACGTTGTGGGCAATATAAAATGAGTGCAATGAGAAGAGCTTCCATCTGGCCCATATGTGCTCTCAACAAGGTGTTTACGTCCAATGATACTTCATTTAGATGCTGCTTATTAACGTCTCAACATCATCACCTGAAGTTTCTCACTGATCAACCAGGCCAGAGATCAACAGTGATGCCAGACGTTAAGGTCAGCAGCTTCGGAGCAATGCATGATGGGTAACTAAACCTCGCTGAGAGCTTCTCTAGCAAGACAGATGTGAGAAAGAGGAAGAGAGCCAACAGTCCAGTAGTTGTGAGCAGGTTAAGGGACCGATAGGCTGTTTTAATGACCTATTAAGGACTCTTGTCAAATCCATTCCCACATTTCTCAGTGCATTTGTGAGTTTCAGTTCTGGTTTACACTCCTTCCTCTTGAAATGTGTAATATTATCCAAAATGTGGTAGGGAAATTCTTACAGTCATCCTATCAGGGCAATGAAGTGTTTCCATCTAAACTTATCGGACGAGAAAGAACCAATTGCTCCCTGAAATGATGTTCCCAAATGATCTCTCTGCTTGGCTGATGCTCCATAACCAAGGTTGAGCAGAGAGGTATGAAATACTGGGACAGATGGGATGGGAAGGTCATTATGTCAATGAGAATGTGTGTATGAGCAGAAATCACAAGGGTGCTATACTGACATATATCTTACTCAAATTAGATAAATATATTAAAAAATGTTAATAAAAAAACTAATGTAATAAACTTTTGGTATTAAATGTCAACAGGAGCTAAATATATTGCTTTAGACTGCCTTCAGCACTTACTCTTAGCATATACCACTCTTAGTGCACACTATGTCCAGTCCAGTCTAAGACATGTCAGGTCTTGTGATGAACACACAATAATCTTCACACTAGCTCATAATAAAACTGAACACAGTCAGTGAATCATAATGAGCAGAAGATCCAAACATATTTAATCAGAACGACTGCTAATTCACAGTAACGAATGAGCTAACAGGAAACTTTCTCAGAAATTCCCCAACGTTCTGGCAAATTTCTTTCAAAGTTATGAACAAACATTCTTCCAGTAAGGTTAACTTTAATAATGTTCTCAAAACGTTATCACAAAACATTATCTATACATTGTTCATGCAGTTCAAATGCATCACAATAGCAGTATTACAGGCCACTGATCATACATGATCATTGATCATAGATACACCTAAAATATAATAATATTCAGATCCTAATGAATAAAAGGGCCTTCAGAAGAACTGCAGGACTGCATCATTCTTCAAAAATAAGTTTTTTTTAGGGGTATAAGGTGGAAGTCCTGTTCGTGACCTGAGAAATTCTCATAAAAGATTATTAATATTCAGATATAGTGGCTGAAGAAGTCTTTGAAGGTATTTGACTTCCTCCTGGTGTTCACAAACACTCCTGGATTTTAAAAATAGCCTCATAATTCTTGGCTGTTATACAACAATTCAGAGCATCACTGAACCTATTGACTCCTGTGAGACAGTGAGCATTGTCAACTGAAGCCATGCTTTGTCTTTCTCCGAACGTGAACCCATCTGGATGGGGGAAATGGATGTGGACGAATCATTAGACCATGAAACTTTTTTTACATTGCACTTTATTTATAGGGTTTTGGATTTGCTCTAGTTTATGTATGCCGGCCTTAAAAGTATTGTTTTTGGCAGCTTTGGCACAAATTCCAGATCTGTGAAGCTCCACAGTGAATTAGCAGTTTTTGTTCAGACTGACACAGAGGTGTGGCACTAATGTAGTTCCCTTTTGAGAGAACTTGTGTCAACTAGTCCAATGGTGAGAGTGAGTGTCACGGGCGGGTGACGTCATGACCAGGAAAGGATAAAAGCACATCCGGTCTGACCCGGCGTTAGTTTCTGTGCCACAGCAAGCGTTCTGTGTTCATACTGTCTGACTATTTTATTATTGTCTGTCACTATATCAGTCACAATCAAACAAATAATGGCGAACAAACAAACCTTAGATCGTGTGTTCCTCCCTGCCCTCTTTTATTTACAACACGATTTATGTGTTTTTTGTTTGGAACGGAGCATGATCTGTCAGCGCTCGAGTTACTATCGCTTTGCACGCTCCGTTCCCGCCTGTCACTCTTTAAGGAGGGTGTTCAGGCTCACGTTCCTCGCAGTACCGGCCCCGTTGTTGCCGAGGCGTGTTAACTTGTCTGGTTGATCTTTTGCTGTTTAATTCAGCTGAGGAAATTCAGCTTTTGCTGTTTAATTCAGCTGAGGAATTAAATAAGTGGGCTGCATTTAATTTTGAGGAATTTTGATGAATGCTTATCTGACTTTCATTAGTTAGATTCATGTTTAAGTTCAGCCTTTCATCCAGACCATGTTAACTTTTCTGGTTGATCTTTTCCTGCGTTTCATTTTGAGGAATTAAATGATGTGTGCTTATCTGACTTTCATTAGTTAGATTCATATATAAGTTCAGCCTTTCATCCAGACTTGTCTGGATGATCTTTTACTGCATTTAATTTTGAGTAATTAAATAAGTTGGATACATTTAATTTTGAGGAATTAAATGGTATAATACGGTGCTGCAGCTGTCCACCTCCGAGGACATGGATGTGGTGAGCATCGAGTTAAAGGAATTGAAGATACGGAATCTCAAGCCCCTGCGTACAAGGAGTTTTTAGAGTTTATACTTCCATGTCAGGGCCTTCCAGTTTTTCCCGATCTCCACTAATAAAGTTTGAGATCCTGGATCAAACCCTTTCAGCTCGGTTTTTCAGTTCTCAAAATATATGTTTAATAAAGGGAGCTGAAAGAGCTTGGGTATGGGCCAATGCCAAAGGAAGAACAGACACTTGCGAGCTATCAATCCTGTCACGGCTTAAGGCTCGGCATTACCCTCCAGGGCAGTTAGAACTTCTATGGCGCTGGTGGGTAAGGCGTAAATGGGGGGCTGCTGGGCGGAGCAGACCTAGCTATTAACAAACTCTTTGTACAGGATAGAGTGTTGTTTCCTGTGCCCCGCCTCAGAAAGACTGGGGACTGGGATGGCATTCTCAACTAAAGCCTTTGAAGCAGAAGACGGATCTGAGGACCGTTGTTCCTGCAAAGGCAAAGGCAAAGGCCAAAGAAAGGTCCTGACACCACTGGTGACAGACCTCTGAGGGCAGCCCCGACCAGGCTGGAGCGGTGTACACCGCAGTATACTGTATGGTGCCCGCCCCACCTCGTGCCCTCAGGGGGGCATTCTGCCAACCCCGCCACCCTTGGTGCCTTGGGGCGCATCGGTCTCCAGCGAGCACACGGCTCAGTGTCACCACGACGCTGCATAAAAACTCGCACCCTCTGAAGGAGGTTCAAAAACAGTCAGTCCGGTTGTTTTCTGCCAGTATGCTTCAGGTCACTGAAGTGGCTGTTCCAATTACACCAGAGGCCAGTCTCGAGAGGCTATTACCCTTAGTAGACTATATGACAGAATGGAAGAATCTGCCAAATATATCTCAGTGGGTCCTGCAGATCATAGAGAAAGGCTACAGAATCCAGTTTGGTTCTCTTCCGCCACACTACGGGGTGTTGCTCACGTTAGTGCATCACGAGCAGGCTTTGGTAATGGAGCAAGAAGTGGAAACTCTGTTAGCGAAGGAAGCTATAGAGCAGGTGTATTCACCCGACAGAGAATCGAGTTTTTACAGCCATTGAAAGGTGTCAGTCAAACTGATTGACTGACTTTCAAAAAGATGAAGTCAAACTCAAACTGCACTCATAATATCCATTGAAACAGTTGGAACAATATGTTCTTTACAAGCTCATAATGAACCAGTCCACGCATGCCTCCATTTGGCCTGCTAATTCACTATTGACTGTAAGATTGAATACACCCTGGCATCTATATGTCTGTATACATCTATTTATATATCAATATTCTGACTCTCTTGGTCAAATTCAATGAGAACAAACAATACTAGCTTTTTTAGAGTGATGATGCTGGTCATGCTGAGTGACACTGACCAGGCAGCAGTGACACAATTACATTTAAACAGTTGACTGACCCAACACTGAGAAATCACTGGACAGAGCAACACAACCCACAGAGAGACCCAAAAAAAAAGAGAATCTGTACCTGCTCAGAAATTGCATTCTGATCTTTTATTTGATATGAATCAGATTAAACAAGAAATAAACGTCCATAAAATGTGATATTTATTGGTCTTGAGAGGCTGTTATCAACATTTAACTGGCAAAATTGAGCAGTCAAAGTATCTATAGCACTCAAATACACCGAAAAAGAAAAAAAAAAAGTTTTCTGCTGAATCTTGGCACAAGAAGAAATGCTTAAGATCATGTGTATGTGAAAAGCATTGAAAATTTGCACTTATTTTAGGAGAATGAATAGCATGAAAACCATCAAAACTCTCTCTGTAAGTATGTATATACAGTATAATCTATTGTTTCATATTAACTGTATTTTACAGTTCTCACATCTGAGCAACAACTCACCATGTTCCACTTGGGAAAGAGGAAATCAGTCCCGATGTACTCGAAGTAATGAGCGAATCCCTCTTTTAGCCAAACGTCCTCCCACCAAACTGGTGTGACTAGATCGCCAAACCACTAGAAGAGAAGAAATGAATCATCAATCATCAACTGAGAAACACAGGGACCATTACAAAAATCCATTTCATGTTCACCGGCAAACAATTATGACAAACTTTTGTACAAGAAAAGTGTTCATGGGTAAACTGAAACCAAACTTTATTTGGACAAAGCATCAAGAAAATATACACTCTCCTCTTCATCCAATATCAACAAAAGCATATTTCATCTAGTGGAAAACATGTTTTATTAGAAAACTCCAATACCGCAGAAAAATAACTCTTTTCCTTCAGAAGTACAAACAAACAATTCTAATAAACATTTGCACTCTGGTTCAACAGAAAAGTTGTTCACAAACGGCTTCACAGAACATTGAGAATCCGGCAGAGCTTTTAAACTATGATTAATAGTGGCCTAAACAATCAATTACCTACAGTTACACAATTAAAAACACATTTTTCTGTTTCACAGCATTCATACCTGGGCGCTCCGCCAAGGACACCTTAAATGAGCAGAAGAGAGAAAAATAAGGATTCGATTATGAAACGTCCCATTTGGAAGGTAGAATCTATTCAAGTGATCCCTGCCATTGTGTGCAGTTGACAGTGTGCAAAACAGGGCTATTGACTGGAAAAGATGCAACATTGCAGTTGTGAATGAGCTGGATATTTTCCACAGGCTCTTAGGCTCAAGCAGATGTGCTACTGAACGCCGGATCTCATTGTTGCAGCAAACAAACCTCTAGAAGTCAGGCCTTTTTCATCTGAACATGACATGTTCTCAAAGGCTGTCCAAGCGCCTGACGTTCATCTGTGACTCAGACACATGGACTGATAGAAGAGCCGCAGCGCGGAGAGAAACAGCTGTTATCCTGCTCTCAACTCTCTCCTAATCACACATCAAGTAGCTTCCCAAAGGTCTATTGACTTTTTCTGCCCTCTTCTGATGCTAATGTAGCCGATGGTAGCAATTTCATTTGCAGATTGATGGGGCGTGCCTTATTTCACTTGTTTTATTTGGCCTATAAAGGCAGCTCTAGGTGTATTAGGAATGTGCGTCTCACAGTCACAGGTAACGTTATCTATTTCCGGCGTGCCGCGGGAGTGTTTGTATGGTAAGGAGCGGCAGGCCGCGGCTGTACTGCTGAATGCTTGTATCGACTGGGGTTTTTATCTACTCATTTGGCTCATCTCTCTCTAGTTTGGACTGAGGAATCCTGTGGCACATTGTTGCAACGCGTGTTGTATTGGATTGTTTTAAAGGAAAACTCCGACTTTTTGGGACTTTAGCTTATTCACAGTATCCCCCAGAGTTAGATAAGTCCATACATACCTTTTTCATTTCTGTGCGTTCTGTAAGTGTTATTTGACGCACCCACCGCTAGCCTAGCTTAGCACAAAGACTGGATGTAAATGGATAATGGTAGCATACTAATCCCAATAAGTGACAAAATAATGCAAACATTTTCCTATTTACATGTTGTGATCTGTATAGTCACAGTGTGTACAAATAACAAGGCTATATGAGACAGAGACCATTTTTAATCGTATAAATACTGGGAACTATATTCTCACTAGGCGTAGGAGCACAGCTACTTGGGCGGAGTGATTAGCGCAGCACACGAGACGCCCTGTGGTTGATTTAGCTGTGCTCCTACGCCTAGTGAGAATATAGTTCCCAGTATTTATACGATTAAAAATGGTCTCTGTCTCATATAGCCTTGTTATTTGTACACGCTGTGACTATACAGATCACAACATGTAAATAGGAAAATGTTTGCATTATTTTGTCACTTATTGGGATTAGTATGCTACCATTATCCATTTACATCCAGTCTTTGTGCTAAGCTAGGCTAGCGGTGGGTGCGTCAAATAACACTTACAGAACGCACAGAAATGAAAAGGGTATGTATGGACTTATCTAACTCTGGGGGATACTGTGAATAAGCTAAAGTTCCAAAAAGTCGGAGTGTTCCTTTAATGTCTTGGAGTTTAAATGCCCTGCGTACCGCAAGAAGTTCAAACCGGCAGGTTGTTTTAACTATTGCTTGTTACACAAAGGGGCTGGATTGGTCATTCTAAGTCTCTTGTCCTTATCTTTTCAGTTAAAAGACATAGAGGGAGAGACGTTGCCGTGGGCTTCTCATCAGGGCTTTAGCGGATATATTCTCGTATGCTGACGCTCACATTACTGATTCTCGTTCAACATTGGGCTGCAGACTGTCTCGTTATGCGGCACTGCGCTGGAACATACAGCGCAGTGGTCAGACTGCCAAATTGGATGTGTAGTATCCGTGAACTATATTAGCGTGCTGCTGTGTTGTACTTGCTTTATACTATGTGCGTTTATTTCGGCGCTGGACACTTTTAATATCAGCTGAACGGTAGCCTGGCGTGCCACAGATTCAGCACTGTGTGGCCTACTCTCTCTCCGAGGCCTCGAATGGTTTGAATGGCCACTCAACAGTCACCATCGTGATCAGGTTTTTTTGTGTCTTAACGCTTTATAAATTGAATTGGTTTATTTTGCTTATTTAATTGTTTGTGTTTTTTATTTTCTTTGCTCATGTGAACCTGTTGCTTTACAAGTCTATTTTTCTTTTGTTGTAGCTCAGTTTCTGTGAATTTATTATTATTATTATTATTATTATTATTATCTAAGTTTTTGTGAATCTGTTGCTACTTAAAATCCTAATTTCTCTTTTGATCAGTTTTTGTGAATTCGTTATTTACTATTTTTTCCCCCTTTTTGCTAGTCAAGTTTTCTGTGAATTTGTTATTTATGATTATATGGTATACATATTTTTTGTTTTCAATTTATTGATTATCAAATTTAAGGATACGTGTGTATGTTCCGCGTGCAGTGTTCCACATTTGGGGGTGAAGTGTGAGTTCACGTGTGTTTGCTGTGTTTTTCAGAGAGTAGGCGAGCAGGCCCCAGCCCTGGAGTGCAGGCAGAACTGTGTGTGTATTATATCTTTAGATCTGGATTTTCGTACATGTGATTTAATGGTTTCCAATAAAACTGTTTTCTGTATTTCACCCCTGTTTCGAGTCCTGACTCAGCCGTAATCAAACCTGTGTGCTTTAGTGATTCTTATAAAAGGCGATTCCCCGGTACATTAGCCTCCGGGGTGGCGTAGTTGGGTATCTTAGAGGTGTAGATTTTTAAGTCTGCCCTCTGGGGGTGGATTGCCAGTATAGGCAATTCTCTCCCTGGTTTAAACTTTTAATTGCTCTAGTTAAACCCTGAGAGTAACCACCACGTTGCCACACTAATAACAATGAGCCAGATAGATAGATAGATAGATAGATAGATAGTCAAGTCATCTTCATTTATATAGCGCTTTTAACAATGTAGATTGTTTCAAAGCAGCTTTACAGAGATAAACGTATAATTTAAGGTAACAGAGATTGTTTTGGTTTTATAGCGGTTCTTTAATAAAGTTATATTCCAGCTAAAGTTAGTTTTGATTGATTCGCTTCCGTCGCAATGATCATTTGTTATTAAATTACCCAGCAAACATTGGTCCGACGGCAACGTCGTGTCCCTGGCCAAAAATAGTCGCGGTATGACGGCATAAATCGGTAAAAATATGTAACACAGAACATTTCCTAAAAATGCATTCAAATACATGTGTGCATGTCTACAGTTATCTGGTTGCATGTATAATTGTTATTTTGACTTTTAGCTACGTGTAGTTCAATATATACCATGTTGTGTTTCGGGTGAGAGAGGACGTCACCATGGCGACGTCTTTTACACGTGCATTTATAGTCCATCATGACCCTCTATGAAATCAATTGTGATAAAGCTGTGCTTAATCCTTGCGTGGTTAATACTGCAATAATTAATTAAATTTTTTATTAAATTAAAGTTTTAATAAGTTGTGTGAATACGTCCACTGACGTCCTCGGCGTCGTCTTTTACACGTGCATTTATAGTCCATCATGACCCTCCATCATGGAATCCTTGTGAAATATGCAAAAGCTGTGCTTAATCCTTGCATGGTTAATACTGCAAAAATTAATTTAATTGCCCAAGTAGTTTTTAAGAGGTTGTGAAGACGTCCACTGACGTCCTTTACACGTCAAGGCTGTGAATACACGTCCACTGACGTCCTTTACACATCTAGTCAAGCAAGACAGAAAAAACCCCCCCAGGAATTATCTTTATGAAATACACGAATTGTATACAAAGTAAATATATTTACTTTATCTTGTTTAAATAAATTATAATCACACAGTTCCCAGTGTGGTTAAGTGAATGCAAAGCCTCTGCATTTTAGTCATTATTTCAACCTGTAGCCTACCTGATACGTTGGTTTTTTTTTTTTTTTTTTTTTTTTTATGGAATGTATGCATGTAAAACAGAAATATATCTGGTCACCATTTATGTCTGAGTTGGATGTAATTGCCAAAACTGTGCTGCCAAGATGTAACAAAAGATCTCCCGACATTACCAAATCCCGCGATAGGTTAGATTATCTCACGAGATGTTAACGCGTTTTCCCCATAGACTCACTCCGGAACACTGAAGTTTGAATAACCACGAAGAGAGGAGGAATTGAGGCCCATATTGTTAGAAATCTACTGTTGGGTACGTACATTTTGTATTATTAGATTCACGTGCTAGAGTTTTACTTGTTTGACATGAATGAACCGAAAGAAATGATGCCCACATTGTCAACTGAAATTGGCTAACTGAGTTTGGCTAAAATTAGCTAACGTTAGTAGGCTAAAAGTTGCTTTGAACTTATACAACGGTATACCATAGTATAAAGTATGTTTAATGATACAGTCAAAGTTATTACTGTAAATTATTAATGTAGCCTTTTGAGAGTTTCTTTCAGAAAGTAAATTATCTGAAGTAGAATGAAATTTTTAGCTGGATTTGAACATGTATGTTTTCAGTAACTGCTTTAAAATTTTTGTAATTTTAGAATTGCTAAACATGTCTATTCAGGGGACATCACAGCCCACCTGTCTTTATCAGAAATGTCCTGTTCACTTTCTCACTGTTACACACCTAGTTAAGGGTCTTTCTCAAGGGCACCACAGTGGTATTGAAGAGGCAGGGGAAAAATGCTGTTTTGAATTTAGCTGAAGACCATACAAATATTTTGAAAATAAGTGCATGTCACCTCAAATTTTTAATTTTCATTTATTTTAAAAATAAATATATTCTCTTCCCTTAGATGCTGTGATGAGGTGGAGCCCACATGCTACAGACACTGAAATTGATGCAGCAATGGCAGAACACCTGAAACACGCTCCAGGAAGAGCTGGGGGTGGTGGATACAAAAAATGAGCCAAACAATGTGTTTAAGGGATAGTTCACCCAAAAATGAAAATTGTCAACATTTACTCAACCTCATGTTTCAAACCTGTATACCTTTCTATGCTAAACACAAAGATGTTTAGAAGAATGTTTGTAACCAAGCAGATGTCGCTTCCCATTAATAATAATTTTTTCTCCAACAATGGTATGGATGCTCTATTTGCTTGGTTACAAACATTCTTCAAAATATCTTCTTTTGTGTTCAGCAGAAGAAAGAAACTCATACAGGTTTGGAATTTGGTGAGTAAATTACATAATTTTCATTTTTGGGTGAACTATCTTTATATAATAATTCAGTATTTTGCAATTGGTATTTTAGTTTGGTTAACAAATCGAGAGCTTAGAATTATAAGGTTCTATCTCCGTTTATTGTAGTTTATTGAGCATCAAAGTTTTTAAACTCGGTTTATGTTTTGTGAGATGGAACCTTTTATTTTATTAATAACTACTAACAATTTTTTTTTTTTTTACAAAAATAACACCACACAGGCATTAATAAACACCTAATGGATCAGATTGTCAAACTCAATTTCAACCAAAAGTGGAGATAGAACCTTAAAATTCTAAGCTCACGAAATGTTAAACATTGAAAAAAATAAAGAGAAATTTTGGCTGTTCAATATCAATAAAATGTGCTTAATCAGAACATGCTTCTTTTTTGCTTATGTCCACAAAAAATGTGTTATTGTTTTTGATGTACACGTGATTAAAACGTTTTATTGACGTTCAGGTCTGACTGGACCAATTTTGGACCTTTTTAGAACCTTTGTCAAGATGTGTAGGCTAAACCTCAAGATTTAATTGTCTTTCACGATGTTACACAATAGGTGTGTGATTATTTTATATGCAGGCTTATATATATACGCTTAAATTATGCAGCAACACATTTAAACACATATGACGACGCATTTAGACGTCCAGGGACGCGCAGAAGAGACGTGGAATTCACGGCCAGAAAAGACGTGGAATTCACGGCCAGAAATGACGTCGGTTCAACTTCCATTTTGGAACTATTTTTCAACCATGACGGGACGTCTCGGACGGACGTCTTTTCAACGGTCATTAAACGTCCAAATGTTTGCTGGGTAGGGGCCGCTAAGACGACACCATTCTCTCTACACAGACTTTAAACGCGAACCTGTGAGAAACGCTGATGGCGGTCACATGCGCATTAAGAATTTGTTCTGTAGTTATGTGCGTTTGAATATATGTGCGCAGGTTAGGAATTCCCTACAAACCAAGCCTAAAGTACTGGCGTTTCCTTATAATTTTGATACAGAATTTTATTTTATTTATCAATTCGGGGTAGGTATATGCGAATTTAGGTTTTTTTTAGATATTTTTTTAGATAATTGAGATAGATAGAAGAATCTTCAGTATATTTTTACTGCTCACGTCGTTATGTTGCTATTATATTCTGACAGCACATGAACCATGATGGCGGCGTGAAAAAAAAGTTATAATAGATCAGTCTGGATTTCTGACAGTTTTGTGTTTGTGCCTGATTAAGCAGTTCAACAACACAAGAATGTCAATGAACAGTACGAACTGTGAGACCCTCGCTCAATTACGCCTTCAACAATGTCTGTGAGAAGAAAGCTGAAACAGAGGGATTCTGCAGCCCTCCTGTTTCATTAACAGATACGCTGACGGGATTCATGCAGGGAAGAGTTCACTCTGTACCTCTATACTGCAGCATATACTGTACATTTGAAGCAGGAGAAAACCTTCAACGGCATAATTTAAAAAAACAACCTTAAGATATGAAACACACCAAAGCAGCCGAGAATCACTCTGAAGAATCATACTGACATGAAGCCTTCAGCCAAACAGGCAGTCGTGTACTTCCAGTAAAAGCCTGAATAATTGAGTTTAAATGTCCTTCATTGACTTTTAACAAGGAGGTTCAGACAAGGTGTGTCTGCTGGATCAGGTTTGCGACTGCAGGGCAAAGGTCATTGCTTTCTCAACTGAAAAACTACAAGAAAGAAGTCCTGAAGCTGTTGTACAAGTTCAAATGTTATACGGACCATTGAATAAAACATGCATCTTCTGCACAAGCATCATTGTTTAAAAAATCCTTTACAAAAAAAAGGAAGTATGCTTCAAGTTCGTTTTAAGTAGCTTATATTTTGCAAGTATATATGAAGTAATCACACTAATATCATTGTTCTATTAGTACAGTTGTAATTGAACCATTTAAATATTTTCTGGGGAAAAATTGGCTTTTTAAGTGTACTTTGAATATTGAACTGTTGATATATTATATCATTCAATACTGAAAAGTATATATATATAAAATATTTTACCTACTATTTGGGTGAATATATTTTTTGTACAGTGTTTTATTTTTTGCTTAACATGTATTGTAGGGCTATTCAATTAAAGTTCCAGGAGGCCCAGTCTTGGACCAGCCCATATTACCTTCCTAGCAGATGTCAAGACAATACTTTTTTGGAACAGTTATACATTTCAATCAGGGCAGCAGTAATACTTTATAATAATAATAAAAAGTAGTCATCAAAGATGAGAATCTTGGAGAATCTTGGTGCTAATCTAGCACTGATGTGGCACTTAACATCTTTAGCGGGAGAGAGAAGCAACACACACGGAGCGAAAAGAACTTGAATGGAGAGCGTTTGGCTCTAGATAAAAATATTAGAGGATGTAGAACCAAAAGATTATTACTGTAAACGACCCTGTGCACTTGTGGTGTGAACCATACTTTAATCTGTAGAAACAATAAAATTGCGCAATTATGTCCCCGCAGTCCTGATGGAACCAAGCTAGCCAGGGTCCAGAACCAGATCGCCATATGAATTATCATGCTCTTTACCTTAATGCTATTTCTCAAAGTCGTTGCTGAACATTGTTGATATTTGAAATCAACCCAAACACACCCCTTTCTTCATTGCTCTGCCTCCAAAGCTCACCCTCCAATCCTAACCGCCCTGGCTGGTCCTGTCGGTCTCGAACCCTGATCGCTGGCATGCGAGGCTGGTGCACAATCAAGGACGCTAAACAGTAAACACTGCATTCTCTAGCAGTAATCAGCTATGGAGAGAGAATTGTGTCTTTTTTACATGCAAGAAAATAAATGATCTGAGAGAGAAAAAGTTATTACACTGATAGCAAAAAAGCATTTTATGAGAGAAAAAAAAATATTTGAGAGAAAAAGTTTTCATACCAATAGCAAAAAATAATAATATTTGAGACTAAAAAAAGTATTGAGAGAAAGTATTTTCTCAGAACAAAAAAAAACCCCATAAATTAGAATTTTTTTTTTTTTATTATTTCTGAACTACTATTTTCTCAACTACTAAGGCAGAGGCGGCATCTATGCCGGTGAACCGAACAATGGTATAATGATTCAGTTCGACTCCCAAGACAAGACGATGCTCACCCGACTGGCCAATAGGAACGTGGCCCCCCCCATGACACAATTCTCACAGTCAAAGTAGAATCCTGATACGAGAGCAAGAAATTGCATCGAGAGCAAAGAAAAGCGTTTTGAGAGAAACACTTTTTTTTTTTAGAGAAAATATTTTCACATTGATAGCAAAAAATATATATATGAGAGTTTTTTTCAAAGTTTTTTGAGAGAGATTTTTTTTTTCTCAGAAATAATTTAAAATTTATTTTTTATTTATTTTTGTTCTGAGAAAATACTTTCTCTAAAAACTTTTTTTAGTCTCAAATATTATTATTTTTTGCTATTGGTATGAAAACTTTTTCTCTCAAATATTTTTTTTTCTCTCATAAAATGCTTTTTTGCTATCAGTGTGATAACTTTTTCTCTCAAACTTTTTTTTCTCTCTCAGATCATTTATTTTCTTGCATGTAATAAAGACACAATTCTCTCTCCATACCAGCCTGCACAACTCTCACTAGCTGGCCTCCGTTACACACGCAATGCAAGAGTGGATGTCTATTTATCGTGGCAGAAGCACAACAAAATAATGCTTCATGAAAAATAAAGCGATGATAAACAAATGACGAGGAAGCACAAAAAATTAACATACACAAGAGTAAATACAAACAAGAGTTCGTTGTTAGCTGCCAACAGCACAGCAGCTCCAAATAAACAATGACACTCAAACGAATCTGTAAATTTGAATCTCTGTAAACCTGAACTGGAACTGCAAATTGCTCCATTTCAAAATAAGAGAATTTAAAACCATCTGTTTTAGTGACAAAATTCATTTATTTGTCAGAATTCAGAGTTAGACTTCTGACAAATACATGTTAAATTAGTGTGAAATTAGTTTACGAATGCTGTCTTTTATAAATGAGGATAGAATCAAACACCAGCCAACAGACGTGAGTCATTTAGACAAGACTCACTTCCACTGACAGACTCAGCCATTTATCCTTAACAGTATTTAATGTCTAAATGTGTTTTTAAAGCAACTGTGACGTATAAGAACTGAAGCCTCACTCTCCAAACATATTCATATCCAGAGGGGAGAATGTCACCTCTCCAATTTGTGGGGAAATAAGAAAACTCTACATCAGCTGCATCGGCCTCTATTAGGCTTGTTTTATTGGTGGAATAACTGCATATGAAGGACTGTGGCAGCCTCATTTAATTCTGAGAGGCTGAAATGAGATAAGAAATTAACAGTGATTGAGCGTCTGTGACATATAAACCCCATCGCTGGCAGCGGCAAATCTATTAACAATCCGCTGCTACAGTGACATTAAAATGAGGCCAGGAGAGTCCACAGGATAAACCTATACAATAGAAAACAGCGTCTATCATCTACTAATCAATTCCTACTGGCAGTCCGCGAGAGCGACGAGATACAAATGTGATTTATCAGAAGCCGGCACTTTGTTCGTGTTATTAGTGCTTGCTCAGACAGACTTTTTTATGTATGACAGAATATGTGCTGGATGAGGACTGATCTAATACTTTCAAAATGAAGGAGCCAATCAATATGTCAGATAAGCACAAGCCCCGCCCACTCCGACGCTCTGAGCTCAGTCAAGGTAATTTACAGTGGAAAATAATTAGCAGTGTGCTATTTAACTCTGTATGAAAATGATGGGCATGAGACTGAAGCAGAGAAAAAGTTTGAATAGAAAAATGGCATCTTAATTAAAAACATAAAGATGAGCAGAAGCTCCAGAGAGCTGCGACACAACAGGGTGAAACAGCCTGCGGTGAATTCAATACGCGTGACGGCTAATTTGTTTTTTACTCTCTCTGTTTTTCCTCCTTTCTCTTTGTATACACGCACTTAGTCACACATGCACACTTGTGTTTAAAAATAATTTCAACAAACTACATGCTTTAAGTTAGCATCAACACGCTTTCATGGGAATTCGTAACTATTTTAGTGAGGTGTCCCAATTTGCGTACTTATGCACTATTAAGCCGTTTTGTAGTATAAATAGTACGAGTAGTGTGTTCATAAAAATTCCAAAAAAGAAAAAGTATACTTTTTACTTTCAGATTTAAACCAAACTCTACCAAACTTTTGAATGACAAAATAACCTTATAAAATTGTTACACTACACAATTTAGTACAAAGTGCATAAGTACATAAGTTGCATCCCAAATAATTCACTATACACTATGCACTTATACACTTTGTACTTACTGTACGCACTATGTACTCAACTGTGTAGTGTATGAATTTTATAAGGTTATTTTGTCATTCAACATTGGAGTCTGATAGCCCCTCCCCGTCCTCTACGCAATTAAAGTTGCGACAGTTGAGTGCACGAGGTGTCCAGGTTTGTTTTTTTTTCTATTAATTTAGTGTATCATCCAGGTATTTAAAGTGCACTTTTTCTTTTTGGAATTTTCAGTGTGATCACACTGCTCCCACTACACTACAAAACAGTTCATAAGTTCGCAAATTGTATACATGCAGAGTGTATAGTGCATCATTTGGGACACAACTATACACTTAAAATGAGAACCTTAACTACCCATTTTTATTGGTTAATTAATTATACACTGGGACTGGACTATCTGATTGAACAACCAATGTTTATACTCCATTGCTAATAAAATAAGATTTGTGCTTGACTTTGTACTGCATACTACATCAGTTTATATTGCATACTATTTTTATGAAATGGTGTACAATTCTGTACAAAACACATATACATAAATAAACTATAGCTAACACTACTTCAATGGTGCACTTTAGACATTCTAGTAGCCTACTGCCTACTAACCCGAACCCTAACCTAACAGTCTATACAGTCTACTTACACTCTAATGAGAGTTAGTTGACATGTAGTTACAAAGTTACTTATAGTTAGTAGTCTTAAGTAGACCATCGAAATAAAGTGTAACCATAAACTACAATAAAATGTAGTTAAATGACCTAAAATCTACTGGAATCTACAGTAATGACTGGCATTTTTTAAAATGATGGGAACTAACATTCTATTGTGGCAAATATTACTCAAACTGAGCTCTGACTGTAAATTATGCTGTATTCAATTGGCACTTCAGTACACATACTGCATCCATCTTTGGATATAGTGTCAATCACATAACAGTACACTATTTTAAACATAGAGTTTGAATTCAAAGATAAAGATACTCTTTTCTATTGTTTCACAGCTTTTTAAATCTGTAGGGTGCAGCACAAATCTGTATGTTAAGATCTATAATATTTCTGAAGCACAAACACTTTTACAGCGTATTGTACGCATAGATAAATGAGAATTCAGTGGGAATGCCTACTGCAGGACATTGGACATACTTCAGTTTTCCACCTGTAAACATCATCACTGGACAACATTATAGTTCCAGCCTCCACTGCTGCTTCTTTTCAATTATTCTTGATCATAAAACAAGGCTTTATGTGCAGAGAACAGCCTGATCTGGGTTACTCTCATGAATTCCAGCTCTAAAACTATCACATATGCACATTATTGCTGTTTCTGAAATAATATCATGATTTCATGCTCCCTGTGAGAGTGTTTTACTGTACAAGGTTCAGACTGAGTTCAGACAGAGCTGAATTATCTGTGCAGAAAAGAGAGATGAGGGGATTGTTTTCTTTTATTTCCTTCTCCCTAAAAAGAAAACAAAAAAGAAAAAACAAACGAAAAGAAAAGAGGAAAGAACTGCAGACATTCTGTATCATCTTTGAGCTAGACCAACAATGCAGAGCTGCGATTCAGCAGTATATGAGGAAGACTATTCAAGAGATGAATCCAGAACAATACTGAGAACGCAGAACATCTCCAACACGCTCATCAATAATCCGCCATAACAAAAGGCACTAAAATCCAAGGTTCTCAGCAACATAAGAGCTGCAAACAAAGGCTGGTGAAAAATGAGCACATGCAATGAAAAATTCCAGCGTTTCCTTTACAATTCATGTCGATGATGCATTTGTGGGCTTAAAGTCCCTTACTGAACATTATTTGAATGGCAAAAGAAAAAAAAATCACTTTTAACCCAGATTGCTTGATTCTGCAATGATGCAAAGACACAGAAAATAGGTTATTTATCACAAGAAAGGCTTGTGCATGCGCAAAACACTGTAGATAGAGAGAAAAAAAACAGAAAGACAGAGGGATGGAGAAAGGAAATCTTTACTTTCACAATCCCAATGGAGGTGATGCGTAAAGCTCTTTTTATAAGAGATGTGCATCAAATTCTCCAGATGTCCAATTACATCTGCTGCTGTTCTGCCCTTTAACTCAACAACTGACCATCTTCACACTCTCTGTTACTCTCTGACTCCTGGAGTTTTTCTCTTTCTGCCTTTCTTTCTCTGTCTTCTGCAATTAGATAATGAAAAGATGTCTGAGAGGAGATAAATTTGATATGCTGGGGCAATCCAGGCAGTCATGACCAGTGAGTAGGACATGTAACCCGAAGGTTGCTGTTTCGATTCTCAATATCATCAGGACATGACTGAGGGGTATTGAGAATCCCCTTGAGCAGGGCACCCAATCGCTCCCCGGCCACCACTGCAAATGACTGCTCCGGGTGTGTGTGTCCATGGTTTGCAGAGTGTGTGTTCACTAATCCTTATGTGAATGCACTAACTTGGATGGGTTAAATGCAGGGGACAAAAACCGAGAATGGATTACCATACGTGGACTTCAAAATGTTATATAATTATGAATCTTTACTCTTAAAAGAAAAGGTTATACCTAAAGAGTTCAGTTAGGCGCTTCATATAAAGAACCTTTTAGGGGTTCCTATCAAGGGATCATTTAATGGATTTAGTTTTAATTCGTTCCTTTTGTTTGAATTCATTTTATTTTAATTACATTTTGTGAATTAAACAGCAAGTAAACATACTTTATTAGTAGTAACAAAAATAAGCAACATGTTTAACTTGAATGTTTCTGCAACACTTTAAGTCATTTCACTTTATATAGAACCTTTTTGACATAACGCGTTCTTTAAAATTAAGTATATTGTTGTTTTTTAAGAGTAACAGATGCTTTATGTTTCTCAGAGCACACTAAACAGCATTGACGGGACATGCTGACTCAAGACAGGAAATATTTTAGTGTATGATGGTTAAACAGGAGCCGTATCATGTTTTAAAAAATCTGAATCACTGCTGGATGCAGATGAGACGACTCAAACAGAATGGGTAATTTTCAGGCCCGATTCAAGTTGGAGGTGCAGCACTTTGACAGTCATGAAATGAACAACACCAGATGTCAGAAAAGTGACCCTGACTGATCTGCTGATATGACTGGACTAAATTAGTCCATTATGATTTATTATTAAGAGAGAAAAAGTACCATAATCAGAGATGTAGTTCAACTCAACCTTCCGTCAGGACTTTCAAGATACAAAGATACCAGAATACCACCGAGACACCTCAAGGCAGAACCAGTAAGTAATATTAATCCTTATCAAAGTAGGCTACATTATGTTTTGTAATGAAACAATAGGATTTTGAGCTAAATAAGGACACAAGTAGTCATAACGACGAGGTATACATAGCCTATGGTATATATGACCTTTTGTACACATCTAATATTGTTACCGCTGCTATACATATTATTATTATGTATATATATTCTTGACTTGTTCAAACCAGCAAGTTTGACTGTGACTGTGAAACCACACAGCAGATCACATGTTCTTGTTACTCCAATAAGTGTGTTTTACCTGATGGCAGATCTCGTGCACCACCACCATGGTGAGCTCCATCTGATAGGAGAAGGAGGAGACGTCAGGATCCAACAAGATCTTCTGCTCCACAAACACACTCAGGCCCCAGTTCTCCATGGCTGCATACGGATGCTTCGGCACCGCCAGGAGATCTGCACACAGTGACGAAGATCCAAGCTCAGTGACGGCAAAACAGGATTGTAAAACAATTTACAAAGAATGTGCAAATTTGTTAAGCATATGCACTACCGGTCAAAAGTTTGGAATACTTAGAATTTTGTAACTGAAAGGAGTCTCTTGTGCTCACCAAGGCTACATTTATCTGATCAAAAACACAGTAAAAACAGAAATATTGTAACATAGCCTAATAGTACAATTTAAAATAGCTGTTTTCTATTTTAAAAATATAATGTATTCCTGTGACACAAAGCAGAATTTTCAGCATATATTACTCCAGTCTGAATGAACTAATGCGTTTAAAGGTGCATTCAGAAGTTCTTACAGTAATCTCTAAGCCAAGATGATGTGGATTAGCCTTCAATCAAAGTTTTTATCATCTAAATGCTACAATCAAAGATCATTGAATTTTAAACTCAAATGCAGACAAAGCAAAGCAACAATATACTCTATAATCATATTTCTCCCCAAACACATTTAAAATAGCTCATTTACTCAAGTCAGTGTATCAGTGAAACAGCAGACAGAGAATCAGCTGTTTTAAACGCCTCCACCTCCATCAGCCCGTCTCAGGAACATTCATATGCCAATGAGAAGCGGTTAAACCTCTGGCGCTGTTAAATCCACGTCTTATAATCAGCCACAGAGGAAGAGGAACTGTTGAAAGCTGTAACATGATTATCCGCCGGGCTGGTGTGTGTGTGTGTGTGTGTGTGTGTGTGTGTGTGTGTGTGTTTGCCTTATTCGCATGTTTCATGAATTCGACTGAATGAAAGCAGCTGCAAAGTTTTGGAGAGAAGCTGCAATCGTCATGACGACAGATACTGTGGCGGGAAAAGAAGACGTTAAAGGCGTTAAAAGTGAACAGCTTTCAAACGCTTCCCTGATAATGACTGTACGTTCACACACGATTATATTTCACTTTTAGTTTTAAATAGAGACGATGGAGCGCGAGCTCGTTCAAGAGGCAAAGAACAATGAAAACAGCAACGCAAAGGTGAGAGACTGAAAGAGCTGCTCTATTAAATGACTTCAGCAAGTAAATAAGAATCAGACCGTGCAGGTTTAACTGGGCATTGTTAATGTTCTTCATGGGCGAAAGACCTGATCAGGGACGAATTATGGCGATGATGTGCCCTGGGCACAGATGTCTCAAAGGCCCCCTTCACCAATTTTTTGGACAACAGTGTTGCACCTGTATGCACAGGCGCCGCAATAGGGCAGGCAAGCCAGGCATTTTAAGGGGCCCCCAGAGGGCTGATCATTTAAACAATCAGAAATATTAATATAAAGACGCAGCAGCATCTCGTGAGCTTAGAATTATAAGGTTCTATCTCCACTTTTGGTCAAAATTGAGTTTTTGTTAGTAGTTCTTAATAAAATAAAAAGGTTCCATCTCTCCATTGCCAGCTGGGATGTAAAAACTTTGATGCTCAATATCTCGGGAACTACCCTAAACGGAGATAGAACCTTATAATTCTAAGCTCACAATCTCTGCATCCCCCTTAGTGGGGCCCCTCTCTCGTTACGCTCGTTATGCTTTTACCTTTTTCAAACTGGTGCAGCGCTTACTCGCGGTAGGTAGAAAACGTTGTGTTTTGTAAAAAAAGAAAACAAACAGGGCGCGCTCTCATGGTCTCCGTGGCGTGAACTGGAGCGCGTCTCAAAAAATGAACTGAAACACAGTGTATAGCTTCACAGACATGATGAATATTTCTATGTAAAGCTTGAAATGTCCACTTTTAAACGAAAAAAATTCGAATCGAAAGCAAATACCGGCTGATAAGGCTGATATGATATGAAAGGTGCATTTCTCTCTAAAGGCGCATCCACTTTACAGCGAAGATATCTATGTTTGCAGCCGACACTGATTTAGAAATATATATATTTTTATTATTAAACAATAAAAATGCCTAGTGTTCTTTTTTTTCAGACATATCATTAGCCTGCTTTTGCCGGTGCTTTGCGGCAAGATTTATGCATGCGCTTGAGCGCGGAATAGGATATGCCTCCATGCACATTGCACTCAGTATTTAAGCAGAAATTAATATTAACGTGAGATTAGTCGACTAATTGCTTAAATAAATGACTACTAGTCGACTAGAAAAATTCTAGTCTTGAAACTTGGTTGTGGTTTTAAACTCAGCTTTGTTTTGTTTTTGTTTTGGAGTAACCGTCTTCTATAGGCGTGAATTTTATATTACGCAATGCTTTTCACTCGCCTCTAGATGTCCCTCTCAACAGCGCAGCAATACATTAAAATTATTTATTTGATTTA
Organism: Scardinius erythrophthalmus; assembly: GCF_964197995.2. Lineage (NCBI taxonomy): Eukaryota > Metazoa > Chordata > Actinopteri > Cypriniformes > Leuciscidae > Scardinius > Scardinius erythrophthalmus. The sequence continues at coordinate 17,565,716 of NC_138224.1, read as the reverse complement.
TTTACTAGTTAATATTTTGCAACTGCAAAAAAATAATCACATTATTCCTCAATATTTAACACAATTTTACTGAAAATAAAATTACAATTAAAATAATTATTTGAAAAGAATAGACACAGTAAATTTGACAGGGCCCCCTGCTGGCCCAGTGCCCTGGGCAAGTGCCCAGTAGGCCCGTCCGTTAATCCGTGCCTGGACCTGATGCTATTTTAATTGGGCTTTTACACAGACTCATACAGCAATTGCACGACTGGGGCTCTTGAATAGAGAGAAGTAGTACCATAATCAGAGATGTAGTTCAACTCAACCTTCCGTCAGGACTTTCAAGATACAAAGATAGCTGCTACCAGAATACCACCGAGACACCTCAAGGCAGAACCAGTAAGTAATATTAATCCTTATCACAGTAGGCTACATTATGTTTTGTAATGAAACAAAAGGATTTTGAGCTAAATAGGGACACAAGTAGTCATAACGACGAGTTATACATAGCCTATGGTATATATGACATTTTGTACATATAATGGTAGGCTACATTTAAATACCACAGTAGCACGCCTATTGTTTGTTTTCTGAATAACAATATTCGGGAAAAACAGCAGGAAAGCAAGTGTTATTGCTTTTACAAGTTCAGCAAACATGATTGAGAAACTCACATTGTAGATGCAATATTGTTGTCTGTTTTTGCTACATTGAGGAAAATATTTCCCCCAAAAAAACAGCAGAACCTTGCCTCTCCTTTAGTAACATACTTTAGTGGCATTCCTGAATGAATCTGCATTTTAAACAAATCAGTGGACTGAATGATTCAATGACTTACTCATATTTAATTTGTCCTGAATGAATCAGTGTTTTAAACAAATCATGGGTTCGGGGCGTCACCACTTTTGAATAAGAAACAGTATCAATCAAGACTATAAAACTCGTCAAAAAACGCGCAGACACTCAAACCACCTGACTGCACATCACATTTTTGACTTTATTGATTCTGCTTTTATTCGTAATGCAATGGACCGATGAACGGGACATAAATTAATCCTTAAAGAATGGGACTTTATGGGACATTTGCACAAAAAGAATAAATAACTTATCGTAGCCTATTTTATACGTCGCTCCGGAGTCGCATATCAGTCAAAAAAATGCGCCACGAGGAAGAAAAAACATATATAGCCTAAGTCGCACTGGACTAAGTTGCATTTTTTATTTTTATTTTTCACAAAAAAAAAAAAAAAAGTTACAGACAGTTTTCGCTACGGACGTGAGGGTTCTAAAGCAGCACTAAAAGAATGTTTTAAAACTTTCACAGAGACCTCAAACTGAAAGCACAAAGCCTGTCTTTAAATTTATTTCGTTTTGTATTAATTGTATCTTAATTTTAATCGATGTTTCATCAACAAATTGTCTGGATTTAATATATAAGAAGTAGCCTAAATATAGGCTATTAGAAAATAAATAATCGGGATACGGAGGCGCTGGCGAACCTGGAGCTCGTCTCATAAATGAACCGAAACTCAGCGTAGGCCTATAGGGTAGCCTATTGCCTCACAGAACTGAGAAATATAGATAGCTTGAAATGTCTACTTTTAAGCAGAACAATTCAAAATGAAAGAAAAAAGACTGCGCTGCTTATGTAGCCTAATTCGTATGAAATGTGCATTTCGCGAGTCGTCAACTTAATCTGTCTAGCCGACAGACACTGACATAAAAAAAATAACTGTTTTATTAGTAAACAATTAAAATGTCTCCTGCTATATTTGACATATGTGCCTGTTCCTTACAAAACACTGACAGTGGGGTTTTTGACTGGTTATTTTTTTTATTTATTTTTTGAGCAGCTTAGGACAAATTCTTTCGACACACACACACAATATTAGCCTACATAACACTCTGCGCTTGTGTTTTAAAAAGATAATTTAACATATAAATAACAATTTTTAAATAGCCCACTTAAAGTGTTTATTACAAATAAATGACTAAATGCTAAAAATTGATAAATTTTAATGAACAAACATATGCGTTGCATTTACAATTCTGTGAAAACAGGGGGTGCTGCAGCAGCACTTCCCGCGGCCCTGAAGACAGACACTTACTGCCACCTACTGGCATAACCATGTAACTTCCAGAAAATGTCCCAGTGCTGTTGGGATACTTTAAAGAAGGGCTATGCAGTTTCGGGAATTTCTTCGCTGTATTCTCGCTTCTTGCTCGGAGGTTTCTCTATAGAGCTCCCCCTACAGCTTCGGAATAGATATTTGACAACACTGTCGAAAAACTCGTTGGCGACTCTCAGATACCAGAGGCTAGTAGATCAACGGCATCAAAGCATTCGGGTTCGAACAGCATGAGGGAGCGCAATAATGACAGAATTTTAGCAGATTTTTTTGCCGTAAAGCAATTCGTTACATCGCGAGACCTGATATCACGTGATACTTCCTGACGCTGAGGAAGTTGCAAGGGTGGTTTTTCGGCTCACAGGCGCTTGGGGGGTGCGAGACGGCCACCATTCAACCCGAAAAAAGTCATATAACTATTCCAATGACTCCGAAGCTGTTCGGTTAAGGTAAAAAAGTTACTTAGTTCACCTTTACCAGCACTTACGCAATGACTCTCGTCCAAATCGGATTTGAGCACCAAAACGAAATGGTAATCATTTTGTACCACAATATTACCACCTGATAGCAGTATTGGACTATCCACATTCTTTGTATTTTTTAGAAAGTGGAGAGTTACTTACGTTCACTGAGCCTGTCATTGTAAGCAGGTGTATGACCTGTAGTTGATATATAAAGCTCTACTGTGCTGCAGTGTTGGATTGAACATGTTCTTTTTGGCAGAGTGCTGTAACATTACAGAAATCATGATGATGATGCAAAGTTGCAGAAATTCTATCTCTCCCTGTCATTCACTGTCTCACATTTGCTATTAAAAGAGGCTGGAGGAATCCGTGAGGGGAAGATGAAGAGACAAAACAGGTGGGTCTTTGTAGACCGGGGCACAGTGAATGGCGGGAGACAGAAATAAGAGCATCTGTAAAAACAGCAAGATCAAAATAAACAAACAGCTTGTGTTTTCATAGAGCAGAACCTCCACTAGCTCCACTACAGCAATTATTCATCACGTTCCACACACCTCAGTCTGTTTCACACGTTAACTGCATAAAGATCAGCTAACACACGTCTGTTTATAAAGATCTATCTATCTATCTATCTATCTATCTATCTATCTATCTATCTATCTATCTATCTATCTATCTATCTATCTATCTATCTATCTATCTATCTATCTAGCATTTTTTTCTCTGATAGTTTAGAAAAGTAATAGCACACATCTCCTCAAGAAGACATAAAATGAGGCATAATTTATGTACAAATAGTTCAGGAAGAGATATAATTCACTCCAATTCAATACACTGATTTTGTTTCGATCAATAAAAAGTAGGCTTTTGTTTCTTAACTGAAACTACTGCCATATTGGACACAGTCTGTTCACACAACACCTTGTTAACAAATATCACCTTGAATCTAGAGCACAGCTCTCCCCTCGGACGAAGACATTTTCATACTGTAGTTATTGTAAACGTCGCCTGATGTAGTTATGACTCCATTAATAATTCCACAATTACACTGTATTTGTCTCTGAGGAACCTGAGCTCTAAGAGGAAGAAACGCTGAATCCCAAACCACTGAAAAGACTTAATAAAGTGTTCTCATTAGATTACTAAACTTAATGACCATCTAGACGTCTGTGTTTGAAGTAGTTGTACATGAACATGAGCAGCGCTAATTCTTTTCTTGATGCTAGTTCTGTGAGTGAGGGGTTGTGGGGGCTTTTCATTAGCAATCTGCTCATTCACCATCAACACACTGAAAATACACCAAGAAATGGAAACACATGAGCCTGTTTACTCTGTTTACCCTGATTTACTTCATCTGAATCAGCTGCTGCGGTACAGACACGCGACGTTCAGTGAGGATCATGGTAGCAAGGCTCTTTGAGATTCACCGCATTATATAGACATAATATCCTTAGTAGGTCTTAAAAATATTTGTATCTTTAGAAGCATCTGGCTTCACCATCTGAATTTTGTTTTGCCCAATAGTTTGATCGCAATCTATCAGTCGATCGTAAAGGCAATGCTGGTAGATTGGTCAAAATTTAAATATGCTTTCGTTAAATAAATAAATAAATAAATATAGTAATATATTCTGCCTGCATTTGACCAGGCAAGATTTTTGTTTATTCAGTTGATATGACAACTACTTCACGCCTTCCAAGAGCTCCATCTAAGCTACAGTGCCACAAATTCGGAAACTTCCTAAACTTTGCATCTGAACTGCATAAGAGCTTGCATAACTTGACAGTGAACGCTACATTGAACAAATTGAAAAGGTTAGGACAGACTTTGACTTTGCTTTACTTGTGCCGTTCGCTCCATCATGTGCTTTCCATTTAGAGATGAGCATGAGGTTGATTCCCTGGCCTCAGACATGTTTCAGATGAACCTAGCAGCATTAGAAGAGATTTTAGCACTGCAGACTGAAATTCAGGTGAAGGCGAGGGCACAGTCTTCGAACCTTCTTGCAGAAGAAAAGTATCCAAATATCAGAAAATGTGCCACCTCTTTGACTGCAATGTTTGGCTCAACTTACTTGTTTGAATCAGCCTTTTCTCACATGAAGATTTTTAAATCAAAACACCGTTCCACCATGACCAATGGCAATTTGGAGGCCTGTTTGATACTATACCAGAAGCTTATTATGCAAAATTGTCAGTGCAAGTCACAAGAACAAGGAAACCTAAATGCCCTGGTTATGGTATTGTTCTGGAGGTGTTTGAGTTTAATAAATTCAGAATTGAGAAGATGAATTCAGAGATATATGCAGTAGTAACAAGCATTTGTAATGTATTTTATTTTTAAATTAAACTTTTTTTTTTTTTTTTTTTTAGTTGGTAGATCTGAGTTGGTCATTTAATAGTAGATCATCACACAAAAGTGTGGGCAGCCCTGCTTTCTACCTAAAGTCATGGCTGACAGAATAGCATCTCTCCTATTAAACCAGCAAACAAGTGCTCAATGGCCCAGAAACAGCATTAGAAAACATTCAATCCAGCATTAGCGTGGTCAACGCTTTAGGCTGTAAACACATCAGCTGTTAATGCTATAAGCGCTGTCTTGTTTCTTCTGTTTTATATCTCAGATAAGAGTTAAACTGGTCTGACTGCAGTGCTGGGCTCTTTTGGTGTCAGTCTGTTTAGCATGTTAAACTGATGTGATGTGATGAAGGTCTGTAGGAACGACTGACAGAGCAGCTGTTCACTTTCACACACTCTATAAGTCTAGTTTCACTTTCAGCAGTATTACAGGATTACAGTATTGACAGAACATTCATCAATGGATTAAACCGATTAGGAAATAGATCTACATAAAAGTACCCTAAACTGAGTATACTAGGTGTTTAAAGTGTGTTTCTTTGCTATTTGACATTTTGATGTTTCAATCCTGTCTTGTACAATTCCCAATTCAATTTCAAGATCTTTCTGTGTTTTTCAACATCCAGCTTTCAATTGTGGTTTTCAAATCTGTACTTAATTTAGAATTCCATTTCAGTGTTATGACTATAATTAAACATTTGTTATATTTGTTATGTTCTCAACTGGACATTTTGTCAGTTGCATGGTTTCTATTTCTGTAGCCCCTACTGTGAAGTATTGTTGGACCAAAATCACAATCCACATAGCTTGTATGTTCTGATTGGCTTGGGAACAGATACTGTAAGATACTATTAAGGACTGCAAGATATTAAAGATAAATGCAATATGCAATAAGTAGGGTGACCACCTGCTTATGTCTCTGTTGTAGGATGTAGATGAGATTTTGCAGGACAAATGTGAGAGAGATTTATATGTATAATGAACTGAGTAACATGCTATTTGGTAAAAATCACATTTTATACTAAAATAAATTTAAGGAACCCGTAAGACATTTGTTCATCAAATGAACACAAATGAAGATCTTTTTAATGAAATCTGAGAGCTTTCATTCTGCCCCTCCATTGACAGCCTACGCAACTACCACTTTCAAGCCCCAGGAAGGTAGTGAAGACATCATAAAAGGGTTACACTTTATTTTAAGGTGTCATTGTTACAGTGTAATTATATATTTAAGTACTGAGTAATATTAATTAACAACATGCACTTACTATAGGGTTAGAGTTAGGTTGAGGTTTAGTTGCATGTAATTATGCATAATTTACTGTTATTAAGCTGAGTACATGTAAAATATGTAACAAGGACACTGTAAAATAAAGTGTGACCCATAAAGAAATCCATGTGACTCCAGTGGTTTAACCTCAATTTTATAAAGCGACGTGAGTACTTTGTTTGAGCAAAAACAAACAAACAAACAAAAAAATGACAATTATTTACAAAATATCTATCTCCAATGTACACAAGAGCAGATGTTGTTCTGTGAAAGCGCGTTTGTCGAGTCATTTTTTTTTTATAATTTATCACATTTACTTTAATGATGTCTTCACTCTCTTTCTGGGACTCGAAAGCGGTAGTTGCGTAGGCTGTCAATGGAGGGACAGAAAGTTCTCAGATTTCATCAAAAAGATCTTCATTTGTGCTCCAAAGATGAACGAAAGTCTTACAGGTTTGAAACGACATAAGGGTGAGAAATTAATGACAATTTTCATTTTTGGGTGAACTATCCCTCTTAGTAGCAATTAGTATTCCTTTATTAGACTATGCAATATGAAATGCGTTTTACTTGTTTCAGTGCATCTTGAACTTCTGGCAGGCTTGATCCAGTATGTGTCTAGATGAAGTCCTGGCTGGTGTAGCTGTATTTAAAGACTTTCAATGAGGCCCACACTGATTCCTTTGCCCTATCCAGTCCTCCTCAGCAGAGTCCTCTCTATGATTACATTGGTTATTTTCCCTGCTCTAGCTAGAACACGACGGCTGCGCAAATGGATTTTTAAACACCAGTCACAATTTTTTTTAATTACATTTATTGTGGTATTTTAATTTCAGGGACAAAAAAAACAAACAATACAGACATAATTTGAATGCGGGACACTTCTGCTTATGTCTTGCACAATGCAGGACAAAGCTCCTATTTTGGGATGTGATCACCCTAACGATAAGTTGTTAAATGATTAGTTCACCCAAAAATGAAAATGATGTCATTAATTAGGCTACTCACCCTCATGTCGTTCCAAAGCCGTAAGACATTCGTTCATCTTCGGAACACAAATTAAGATATTTTTGATGAGATCCGAGAGGTTTCTGAACCACCCATTGGCAGCAACGTCATTGCAGCTGTCAAGGCCCGGAAAGATAGTAAAGACATCGTTAAAAAAGTCCATGTGACTTCAGTGGTTCAATCTTAACCCTCAGACGGTCTTCGTTTCGGAGTCACATCCTGGGCCTTCCCGGTCAGAAGTGACCGGAGGCCTAAAAATGAAACTTCCTCCATCCCAGTAAAACCAATGCAATTTATTTTTGTTCTATAATATTTATTCTTTTTAATTTTGTATTTTGAGATCATTTTATTGAATTTATTAATATTTATGCAATATTTATGGTCTATTTTTGCCATTGAAATTAATAAAAATTATATAAATATATGTATTTTTTTATTTTTTATTTATGCAGTATTTTAGTTTAATATAGAGTCTAGGCCTTCAAAAAAAAATGTTTGAAGCAGATTAGCACCATCTGGTGAGAGTATGGAGAGAAAGCGTAGGAGCATGGTGTAACCACTAGATGGCATCTACAGTTCTCTATGGAGAGGCATGTGAATTCCCCAGCTGTTTATGGACACATTTACTTTTTTTTTTGTACAGAATTTGTAACAAAAAATGCAATTCATTCAATTATAACACTTTTTGTAAAATAATATATATATTTTTTTTAATTTCCCATTCAGTTCCTATGGGTCGGTCATTTTTGACCGAAGACCAAAATCGTCACTATTTTTTTACGACCACTTAGCATGCTCGGATCATGACCTCAATTTTTTTTTGTGTTCACATACCTAATGCCATAAAAGTCACCAAGTTTCATAACATTCCGATGAAGCTGTGATTTTTAGAAATTCAAAACAGAAAATTTATCTGTCAGAAATGACCGAGGACCGTCTGAGGGTTAATATTATGATTAAATACTTTTTGTGCGCAACCCCCCCCCCCCACACACACAAAATAACAACTTTATTCAACAATATGTTCCACGTCATTCACACAAAAAGTATTCTCGTCGCTTCATAACATTAAAGTTGAACTACTGTAGTAACAACTTGTGCGTAACTTTTTAATGTATAACAATCACTCATGAAACCAATGCAATACATATCATGATATGTACATTTACTATATTTCAATAATTTTTATATATTTTGTACAGCCCAATTACTATCAAACCATGTTAGGACACAGAATTGTGCTTTATTCGTCAGTGGAGCTGGTGTGAATCTGGTCTGCATTTAGAACAGGATCAGAGAGTTTTATCAGCAGCTAATGAATAATTGTACATTAACACAGTCTTGTTGAGGAGAGCAAATGTTCTTTCATGTTTAGATGTTCCTTTGGTTTCTACTGAGGTAAATATACGCCAATAGGCGTGATCTGAAATGTTTCCAGACCTTAAAGTCTCTCACCTGGATATTAAATTTCAGAATGATCTGCCCAATTTGCATTGATTGTTTTTTAGATGCTTCTGCATGTGGAGACTCAGTTTGCAGTTTGTTATAATTTGTGCGGTTTTTGTTGGCTAATTGGGCAACAAATTTCAGTTCAATACGAAGCTGTTTGACTGAATCACGCTGTTGAATAAATTGCACCTAAAATGACTGTTTTTATTTCAGACCGATGAAAATATGTGCTCTTGTGGCTTTTTCTCCTATTAAAGACACACTGTGTCTTCCTGATGAAATCTTGATGAGGTTTAGGTGGGTTTATTGTGTTGATTTGGGCTCCTTTTGTGCTTCCTACATTCACCTGGACTCAATATTCCTCACATATTCTTCTTTAATATCTTGCAGTCTCACTCTTCTTCCTGTTCTTACTTCCTGCACCTAGATCAAACAGCACTGAATTTTAACTCCCAATGCAGCACAGAGAAGTCAATACGGGGTCACGACTCACTATCGTCAAAGACACACTCAAACTACACAGAAACCAACAAAAATGATCTTTTATAAATATCCAGAAATAGTGAACAGCAGAATGTCGACCCTCATTCTCCACCGAGCTTTATTAAGCTCAGGAGCACATGAGGCTGAATATGAGGAGAGAGGGAAGCGTTTGGGTCTGTGTGTGTGTGTGGTCATGGTAAAGTGGAGAGACTCCTTCTCGGTCCACAGCACCCCTGACGCCCTGCGGTCTGCTCTCACATCTGAGCTCTTAACACAGGCAGCGGGGCAGAAGAGAGCGGCCCTTCATGGAGCTGCAGTGGTGCCTGAGGAGAAAAGCCTCCAGAGAGGGTCAAACAGATGCTCTCAGCTCGTCTCATTATCACACAGTTCACTCCACCTCTCATCTCACACATTTACCTCCGTTTTCTCAAACTATCAGAACTACATCTGAACATTTGCCACAATTTTATGGCTCAGAGTTGCTCGTTTATTGCTCAGTTGTCCTAATGAAGTACTAGATCTGTTCTATTTGGACTAGTCTCCATTGGGAGACCTAAAAATGAAAACAAATGAGACAATGAGACAAAGAGTATAGAACTATTAAAAGAATGTGGACAGCAGCTCCGATCCTTATCTTATTTAATGAGAAATGTTTCAGTTCATATTGAGATCTTTGACTTTTGAGTGCAGACTGGCACTATATATGGGCAAATCTAAGCACAGATTGAGACATTGCGGATTTCTTTACGGAAACTTGAGAAGAGCAAACCCACGCTTATCTGTAAGGATTTGTCTTCTCTCAGTGAATGAGTTGTGTTATCATGTAACATAATGTCCTGTCCGTTTCATAACCCTTTTTTATTTAGGGCCCACGTCATTCACAGACTCACACCTGTAAGCGTTCCTCACACTAACACATTTCCAGTCTCTCTCCTCACAGTGCATCAAACCCACTGTGTTCCCGTTCTTAACCTGATAACACAATCAATCGCAATTTCAGTCAGTGTGAGCCACTATAAGCGCTATTACGGCTCCAGCTGGAGCGTCCCGTTAGTATCAGCTCTCTCTAATGATTTCTGCGGCCCATTCTGCTCTTCCACAAATCACAGCTGTTGAAATGGAGAGAAGTCTTTAGAGGCGAGAGGCAATAACTGTGAGAAGTGGTCAAATTCAGGTGCTCACTACAAATCAGAGCGGCACCCGAGCACAACGGAGGGACACAAACATTTTTTTCTTCTCGACTCTCTCTCTCGAGAGAGTGTTCAGGACCGGAGCGACGGGTCGGGTGGAATTATTATAACACAGATCAGTGAGCTTCAGACATCGTCCTGAAACACTCCAGCAGTTTTCTGCTCTCCGTTTGCTATTCGTCTTTATCAGTAATTGGAAGAGGAGGAAAGGCGAAGCTGCTTGTTATTGGACTTTTTGTCTCTCTGCTGACGTCGGGATGGAAAGTGTACGAGCGACAGAAATAGAAAAATATTCAAAACCGTGAACTTGCACTTTAATATGTGTGACTGTGAAATAATCAGCAGAGACAGCTGGGAAGACACAGCATATGTAGCAAAGCGCCAAGGGGTTGTTGAACGGAAAGTAAAAGAGTTGAGTGACTCTGAGAAAATTCCCTGTTCCAGTAACTATAAAACTGCATCGTCAGGCGCTTCCACAACAGCGTGTTCAGAAAACACACAACGTGCCTCAGGAAATGTATTGTAGGGATAATTAATAGTTGCTTTTCTTTTGGTACTTCCTGAAAAAGTCCATGAAAACAATGTGCTGTTTTTGAAGCAACATATTGTTTGTTTGGATGCTTCATTTTTCTCTTCCTCATGGCACAGCATGTTCCTTTCTTCTTTTATTCCTGCCAAACTTGATCTTGAGATCTTGAATACAGTAAATAGTGTTTTTTGGCTCTTCAATGTGTCCTGACAGATTGCTGTAGCACCTCAGTTCATGTGGCATGTAAACCGATCATCTCTTCATACTAGTTATAGCACTAAGTAAGCATGAATGAACACCAGAAGGTATGTTATTTCAACCATGGAAAGACGTCAATACACACCGAACTCTTCTGCCTGGTTTGTTTGTGGGACAAAATGGTGGTTTCGGTGTTATGATTGGTCAGATCACGTGTCAATCAAACTCCCAGCGACTGGTGAATCGAGCCTAAAACATTCATAAACCCAAAACATTCCCACATCAAAATAAATGTAGCAAGTGTAGAGGACAAGGCGGGCTTCCTGATTGCTATTTTGTTATGAACATTCATTAAAAAACTCAAACCAGAGCCAAATAAACATTTTGACCATCACAAGACACAATACATTTAGATTTTTACGTTTTCAAGAAAAAATTGTGGTATTTGCCTAAGTTAAATTTGTTGCTATGATGCTAATGATGCTATGATAGTTGCTAAAATGTCTTGAATGGTTAGAATGCTGCAGTGTGGCTACTAGGTGTTTGCTAGCATTTTGCTCTGCATTTGCTAGCATATTTCTATGTAGTGTAACACTCTTATGTTTGTTTTGAAGGTGAGAGGATGTTTCCAGGGATTTCAACACCCTAAATTTTGGCAGACAAATTTCGGCCACAACAACACATTCTGTACACCTCATTAGCACTCAGTGGGTAGCTAGTGATTCCCTTTAAAGTTTCCAACCTAACCTCACTGTTGACCTTTGGCTAAATGTCAGTGTTGATAGTAGAGGAAACAACATACAGTAACAACTACAGTAGCATATAATATACAGGTAGCTTGTTTATTCTGGAGAAACCAGATCAGATTTGTTTCTGGAAATGATTGCTGATTCAACTTCACATTCAATCCTGCTTGAAAGTCAAGTGAAATGTTGGACGTAACCTGCAGAGTGTGAGCGTGTCAATGGCCATTAAGTCTAATGTCTGCTGGTGATTCTTCACTTAAGAGCAGGTCTGAGATCAGATCCATCATTATAGAGACTCTCAAACCCACAACACTTCAGTAAAGATGAGCACTCGACTATAAGAGCTGAACTAAAGAGGTGAAAGTGTCTTCATCTCGTAAGAGTGAACAATATGTTAAATATATTAAATCAAAAATACTTTAGATGCTAAACATTTTTAATGTGGTAAAACAAGATAATTGATAGTAAACTGCTAATGGATGAGATTTTCAAGATTTTGCTTACATACAGTATCAGCAGTTCTTTACGTAAAACATTAAAGGGACATTTTCTGCACTTTTGTAGCATTTTGTTTTGTTGAAGTCTATGAAGTCCTAATGATGTAATTTTCCACTGTAGCCCTTATATATAAACAACATATTCTTGCTACTGTACCTTTCTGAATTATGATGTTAATGACCTGGGTTATGATTGGCTAGACTCCACGTACCACCATAATTCACTTTTATTAGAGCAAATACAGTGTGGGTGTAGATATGTAAATGTGGACATTCATATACTAATGAGTTCATCTCATAGTGCCATAACGATGATCATAACGATTGATTTTGAGTTTCAATAAATGATCGTGATGAACTGAGGAAGGAGTTTTATGGTCATTAACCCAACACAGCAAAAATGTGTATTTTTTATATATTTTAATAGCATGATGTCTTTTTGTCAAATGTTCAGAATATCAGAATCTAGCAGTGGATTCTCACTGTATCTGAAGTGTCCCCGAGATGTGGAAATCTTTACTCTGTTTTGATTTTGTACATGTGGAAGCAGATTCAATACATTCGGCTGTGTGTGTGTGTGTGTGTGTGTGTGTGTGTGTGTGTGTGTGTGTGTGTGTGTGTGTGTGTGTGTGTGTGTGTGTGTGTGTGTGTGTGTTGAGTTGACATCATGACTTCAGAGACCCTCCTCTCTCCTCAACAAAGTTTTCCTCCCTTTCCCGAGACTGTTTGATCATGAACTTAAACTGTCACTTTTTCAAGTCAAAGAAAAAAAAGAGTGAGAAACATTTCTCTTGCTTTAACTTTTCTCTCTCTCTCTCTCAAATAGAAAATGTCGAAGTTTAGGGGAATTCTCAGTAGCTCTGTGTGTTTTATTCGTACATGAGTTGTTGATTTTTTACGTTTCTTCATTTAAAGAAAGCCAAATAGGGCTGGGTACCGAGTTTCGATACTTTTTAGGTACCGATCGAATTGCCTCGATACTATCGAGTATCGAAAAATTACATGTTGTTCGGTACCAGATTTCGATACCTAAGGGGTTAACTCGTCAACGTCAGTGCTCAAACAAATACATATGAAATGCACAACGACACACATAAAGTCGCTCATGCACATACATGTGTAGAGTTTGCGTAACTCTACACACACGAGAAGCCCGGAACTCTCCGCGCACATACTCATATGAGACGCGCGCGCGCGCGCGCAAGCACAAACTCTCCATGTACATTTTCATGAGACGCAAGCACACACACATAATACCTTAAAGATGTGGATAAGTCGATCAAAAGTGTGGCTACATTTCTCCAGGCTCGATGCCAACAGTGCGCGATGCAGTATTTGCGGTAAAATAATTGCTGCAAATACCGGTACCACGACAAATATGATGAAGCCCTTGACAGTGCACGGAGTAATAAGAGGAGAAAGTTGCTTCGCCTTCGACTGGTAAATGAAGAGATACCTTGTTGATCACTCTGACAGTGTTTATATTGCAATAATAACCTACTAAATGTACACAGCCGTTCAAAAATGTGTTGGTTAGTCAGATTTTTTTTCCAGTAAGGATGCATTAAAGTGATCAAAATCGTGACATTAAAACATGTGTAATGTTACAAAATATTTCGTTTTTAAATAAATGCTGTTCTTTTGACATTTTAATTCATCAAAGAATCATGAAAAAAAAATGTATCATAGTTTCCAAAATATTAAGCAGCACACTGTCTTCATATTTCTGAAGGATCATGTGACACTGAAGTAATGATTTTGAAAATTCAGCTTTGACATCACAGGAATAAATTACATTTTGAAATATATTCAAATAAGATTTTAAATTGTAATACTATTTCACAATGTTACATTTTTTGTTCCTTTGTGCTTTTTTCGTTCCTTTGTGCACTGGCTAAGGACCATGAGTCAAACTGAAAAAATAAAACCAAAAATTGTATGTATGTAAAATGTAGTTATGTAATCTTGTTAAAATGGATTTCATAAAATTGGTATCGAAAAAAGTATCGTTAGGAACTGGTATCGAAACTGAGGTATCGAAAATGGCACCGGATCGAAAGATTTTGAACGATACCCAGCCCTACTGCCAAATGAACTAGTCAGTGTTGATCTGTTTGTCTTCAGATCTACAATCTCAGGGGAAGTTTTGACGTGACCTCAGCCAGTCGAGAGCTGTCATTTTCCAGACCGATTAGTTATTGGGCTCTGGTTTCCTTGTGTTGTCACGTCTTTCAGAAATGTCACATTTAAAAATAGAATGAAAAGAAAAATGCAGCACTGAGATGCTTTTCCTAACACGTTCAGCACTGAGAGCAGAAAGTGAAAGCAAAGAGAAAACGTCACTTCACTAAACTGTATTTGAATGTAAACTCTGCAGCATCCTGATAAAATTAACTAAAATTTCAGTAGCTTTGAGAAATGCCAGCTGGCAGAAATCCTAAAGGTTGATTTATGCTTCTAGTTTCCCACATGGACACTTCGATTAGATGAGGACAAAATACAGTGAACATACTGTTGTGTTGTTCAGTTATCTGTCTGTCCAAATACATTAAAGCACAATAATCAGTTCAAACACCAGTTGTAGTCAAGTCATCAAAAATAAACTATGAACTATTTTTCTCAAACCCAAAATGTTAACAAGGGGACAGTGAACTGGACATTTAACTTTGGGTTTAAAAAATAATAGATAAATAAATACATATTAAAAAATATGACTGAATCTGAAGTTGATGGCAGACTCAAAGATATTTGTTATGTATTTATTCATGGAAAATTTAGCAATATGCTTATAATAAGCAATATAATTAATTTAATGGTGACAGTTGTCCGGTCATCATCTAGAGATTTGAATGGCTTAAACTCAAGATCTCATTCACCCACTTTTTAATTTTATTTATAAAAGTGCCTTTGATCATGTAATTTTAGAGAAGTTTCGTGACCCGTCTAATGAAACAAATTGGGCCTGATGTTCCTACTAAGAATCAACTGCATAATATTGTTTGAAAATGGTCCTTGATTCACATGAGAGGTTGAAGTTGCTAATAAACACACAGTTATTGTGTTCGTCCTGTCTGAGCTGAAGTGGTTTTGTCTTTCAGATGGACAGGAATGTGAATATGAGAGCCTTCGTGTGTACGAGGTCCATTTAACACTCCAGTTTCAATTATTTATTACAGTTATATAATACATATAAGTGACAGATGTCATCTTATATACCCATAAGTGTATACTCAGTCCTGAAATTCCATTTACACCACAATATATAAATATATAATGTATATACTGTATTTTATTGCATAAGAAAAACAATATACTAACAATAACCGTACAAGTAAAAGCCAGAATGACACAAAAATAGGATGAATAAACCATCTTTTTACAAAGTCGGTGCACAAAAATGGCCATTACAGACAAATTTTAAGCGAGATACAAAGAAAAGGGTCTTGAGCTGTTTTTGTGAAGCTTTTTTATGAATGTTTCTTGGCAAATTTCTAATGGTGAGTTTCAGGCTTTGGTGTCTTTGTTCTGTTTTGTTGGGCGAAATTCAAAAGCACATGAAAAGAAACTGCCAGCATTAGATAAAGACTGAAGCACAAACACACTCACATTATCAGGGTGTATAAAAGGCTTCAGCCAATCAGGAATTTTTCAGATTCATTCAGTTTGAAGGCAAGTAAACAAAAAAACGTTTAGAAAAAGAATTTAGAGGTGAACGCAAGTGCAGTAATGTGACTGACATTTTCTCTTTGAGCTGCTGTTTTTTTAAGACTTTCAAACACAAAGGCTTCTCAAAAATATCTAATCTGGACACGTAAACACACACATTGAGTAACATCGGATCTTCACTCTCTGACTTCAGCAGAACAAATGCTTGATGAACAAACCATCCAATCAATATCCTCCATTTATGACACATCTTTTTTTCTCCTCGTATCCTCGTGCTCAGTAAAGCAATCTGTCTTTTGTTTACAGCCTTCATATGGCAGACGCTTCAGACGGTCGATGGTATTGGCAGACGCTCTAATTTGTTCACGCGGGTCGGGCGAGAGGCGTTTCAGACGTGAACAAACGCCTTATTGTTGAATTCTTAAACTTGATGAGTGTCATTTGGATAAAGACACATTCAAACGCACTTAGTGAGTTTATATAATATTTCTGTTAAACACTGTCACTGTTGGAACTGTGTCTTTGCGGGATCTTCTAATCTGTCACTGAATCTGAATGCACAGATCACAGAGGGTAATTCGCAGCAGGTCCGTCACGGCTCAGAGCCGAATGAGCTTCTCCGTGGCCTAAAACACAAGAACGTTCATTTGGACGGAGACGGCACAGTCAGCAGAGGATCTGCAGCACAATGAGAGTGAAGTGAATACTGATCAGCCGAAATCTTCATCAGTCACACACATGCTGCTCTCAGATCAGCTGCCGTGAGATTGAAGCTTTGGCTGGACGAGCTGGAGATGGAGATGGGAAACTGGGGTTTGTTTCACAGAGGTATTTTTCTCAGTGTTCACAGCTTGAATGATGTATCTGTGAATCCTGGATGAATTGAATCTGATTCATATTGCTCACTCATTGGCTGTTTCTTTTAGCCTGGCAAGACAGACCTACATCAAGATGTTAGGTCTGGAAACTCACCATAGATGCGGTTTAATCCGAGGGGCGGGATAAATGGCTGTCTTTCAAATTCCCTCTGCACGCAATAGGACAGCGCTTAAATCAACCAGAGCGTTTTCCCAACAGCGGAGCTTAGTTGATAGATTCAACTTTTGCCATATCTGGCCGGCAAAACGACGAACACATCTTCCTTTTTTTAAGAATGACTTAAGTGCCGTTGTGGCGAGCAGGACGAGGTCGAGGGCCATGGGAGGACGGCGCGAGATCGGTGGCGTAATTGTGATGAGCTACACCTGTGAGACGCACCGGTCTCGCATCTCTCACGGAGGAGCGGAGGCATAAAGGAGGAGCGACGACAGTGAAGAGCGAGAGAGGACAGGCCTGTGTTTTATTTGATGTTTTGTTTTTGGTTTGTGTTGCCAGCAGTCGTCCGTGAGGGGCTGCTGGCTTTTACTTTCATTTTTGTATTTGTGTGTTTATTTATTAAAATCTTTAAATGTTCGCCGGTTCCCGCCTCCTTCTTCCCGTACCAACATACCTCGTTACAGCCGTTCTTTGCTCTTTTCTCAAAGAAAAACTTAACTCCAAGTCCTCCAGAGTCGCGGCCAAAGCTGATTCAAAAGACCGTTGTTCTCCAGCAGCAGCCGTCATTCTTTGTTTTCAAGTGGCAGCCGTCGCAACTCTGTCGTCATATGTTAAGCCCGCCCCCGTCTACTCTATACACAATGTGATTGGCCTGACCCAATTTAGGTTTTTTGCAGCTAAAAGGTCTATTGAGAGTTGATAGACCCCCCTGGCTGCGAAATACATTTTGCTGCCGCTAGGGTGCGTCTAGATTTCTAGGCTATGTTTCTCTCTGAGTGCTATGGAAATACTGATGACTCTCTGATCTGGACGGATCTCTGCTAATTGACTAGGATGTGAGCAGGATTTGGTGGTACCTGCGGCTCTCCCACTGTGCATGTGGCATTTCTTAAAAAGCCTCTCTTACATTGCCTTACAAATTCCCACAGGGTCTTAAAATTGCACTATTTATTGTACTATTTTTTCCTTTTTCCAGTGCGGCTACATTTTGTTAGAGGTCATGTGCCACCACCAAGTTGCCCAACTAATAAGAGCAGCCATTTCTGTTAAATATAAGAAACATCAAACGGCAAACTAAACGAAAGTGAAACGAAACTGCACTACTTGTTTGAGCTGTGCAGCACCACCCGTTTAATAGCTCGGACCAACGTTATTTTTAATATATTGATTTGTAAAAAAAAAAAGTTTAAAAATGTTAGAAAAGTATTCTTGGTAGTCTGTATTCTTGGTATGCTACAAACCAGCTTTAAATTTCAGAAATTCTTTTCACATTTTTTTGCCTTCTCTTGCCAAATACGATACCTCTCCTGACTTATTGCATGTCCTGCAAAAGGTGAGCGTTATTTTAGAATGCATCACCTTAAATGCCGTGACGCGAAACCCATCAGGGAAGAAGAACGCCGTCAACTGTGACAATGAGCGCTCAGGATCAAATGAAGGCTGGATTTTCAAAAGTATGTAAGGTTCACGGCTCTAATGTTGCAGTAAACTTGAACTACGTTCTTGAATGAATAATTTATTAGATGTACGCTGGTCTGTTATTGTATGGACATCGACTTTAGATTTTCACACTAAACATGACGAAACAAATAACGAACTGTGATTGGTTGCGTTATGTCAGTCAGTCCTTGGCTGATATTTTTATTCGTAAATACATGTAAGTGAATGTGTTTTGTCATTTAAAGCGACACTATGTAACTTTTCAACCTTCATAATATATTTCCAAAACGCTTGTGATGGTACATCGACTTAAAATAGGTTGAATGACGCGTCTGCCATAGCCTGATGGGGTTTGTATAGTTTTTAATCGTACTTTTAAACTTCGGGGTTCAGGTAGTAACACCTGCGCACAAAAAGAACTACAAAATTCGACTGCTTTACGGCATAGGCTACCTCACTTCCCCCAACACGTCCTCGCATGCTGTTGGACTTGTAAGTATATTGCTTATACTGTATATCACTCGGACAAGCTTTTTACTCGTTGGTGTGAGCTAAAAAGCACCTGGCGTTCTTGTTATGTACATGGATAAGTAGACATCTTCGGAGGCTAGCTGTGCTTGTTCGATGTCCGACGATTTGTAACGCGTTGTGTTTATTCCCCAATCGAACTCGTGTAACTGTCTGTCACACCACGTTCTACCGTCCACAGCATTACTTGATAGACAAAAATAGGACAAGAATGAGCATCAAACAGAAACAATCCGCTTACAGGCTGTTCGAGGCGCACATACAATACAGACTGTGCCGAGTCAGTTAAACAGGGTGCGCGCAGCTCTTAAAGGGGACACACCTTATTGCCACTCGTTACAGCTTCTATCCGACTGAACAGGGACCGGTATACAGGGGCATCAGGCTCAGGATCAGTGAGTGAAGAGACTGCTGCGTGAGTGGTATTTACGACAGTAACGTTAAATACAAGTAGTCCACAGCGACTCTAGGGGTCGTTGTTTGACCAAAACGGAAATCCTACATAATGGGGCTTTAAGTAACCTTTATAATGATCATGATTCATGTTAGTTAATCTATAAAGCACAATGGGAGCCATACGTACCACAGTTCAGAGAATTGTATCTGTCAGGTTTCAACACGTCAATTCATCCACTTCTCCCGAAATAAATTAAAGTAAGTGGCTGGTGAAGTGTAAGAAGAATAGAGTCAATTCTACACAATGTGTATCTAAACACGTCATTAATTTATTTTTATTGCCGCTTCCGTAGACATCAGTGTGTATTTTACAAACTATAAGCCTAAATGTTTTGCATGTGTATTTAAATGTCTGAAACCTAAAATAAAGTTTATCCGGTTGAAAACACTGAATAGTGTGCTGAGCGCGTCTGTCTCTCTGGCTCAGCCCCAGCCAACGTGCTGAATTTAGAAGTTGATGATCACGCGATCTGAACATTAAGCACACCAGTGTGAATGATCGTACTCGTTCGTACACTCATTGATCATTCAAATGGTTAACTAACGATCACACGCGGTGATGATGTTTCTTATGTCCGTTTCGGAGAACCAGAGGGCAGATATTTAAGTGATATTAAGTGGCACCGAAATCTGAGTTTTGATTCGGTCCGGTTACATACCGGTTACTTGGGTTCGGTTCCAGTACCCAACCCTAATTATAAGTCAGGTTTAGAATGACATGAGGGTGAGTAGATGTTTTATTTTTAGGTGAATTATCTCTTTAACACTTTTTCTTTGCAAACCCTGGTATTTCCTTCAGAAAATGCAAATGTAGTTGAACTCATTGCTGCTCGTCTCTGCAGAAATTGCCTTTGGCCAGCAGCTCACATTCTTCACACCTCTTGAAACCTCCTCAGGGGACTGAAGCAATTGTCATTCTGTGCTTGTTACGTTTCAGTACTAAAACAAAAAGGACAAAATCATGAGTAAAAAGTGTAGTGCAACATTTTCCATTTTTGGCATCTTTTCTTTCTTAGTAGCTCCAGTGCTAAACAGCTAATGCTAGCCCTCACTGTGACATACTGCAGTTCAAACAAAGTAATACAATGTGAAAACGGATTGAAAAGAATGAAGAAATCGAACAAGCGTAAAAACGGCCTTATATTGATGCTACATGTATACTTACTGAGACTGAATGAGCAAACTCCATCTCTGCCTGTCCCAAGCCGTGGGTTTGAAACTCTTTTCTTTGTCTTGTTTGGATGTGTCATTCTGTCATCGGCAGAAATCTGTTTGCTTTTAGCGGCACACTGCAACAGCTCCTCTCCAACTTCAC
The DNA here is from genome assembly GCF_964197995.2 of Scardinius erythrophthalmus. Lineage (NCBI taxonomy): Eukaryota > Metazoa > Chordata > Actinopteri > Cypriniformes > Leuciscidae > Scardinius > Scardinius erythrophthalmus. The sequence continues at coordinate 17,544,974 of NC_138224.1, read as the reverse complement.
ATTGACAAGAGGAGGATCAATCTGCTGCTCTGTGCTGCGACAAACCCACCGACACACTGACAAAGACAGACTATCAACATGAAACTTCAGCTCTGCTTGTGCAGAATCTGAGAAAAAAAGGTCCTCGACTCGCGACTAAAAACACATCAACAGTGTCATGAAAAGAGAAGTGCATGTTTCAAACTAAAGCATTAAAAAAGAGAATTTGCCCTTTGTGAAACCTTGACAAGTTCAAACACTTCAGCAACGTAAACAGATTGACGCCATCTGGTTAAAATATATAACAGGAGTGAAAGAAACTGATTTTTAAAAAAATTACAGTTTTTTCAAATTGCTTACAGGCTAAAGGGGAATTTGAGGCCTACTCTCAAAACTACAAACACATTATTCGCTTTACACTCAGTTTGATATTTTTGCAAAACCCTAAACACAGTTCTCTACATTACACACATCATTCAAAACTAACAGCTCTTTTGTTTCATTTGGGAAACTGCCATTTAAATGCCATACTCATATACTGATGGCCTACACCCAATGATCATGTGTGAATTTTTTTTTACATAAAGTGATCACTTAGAAATCAAAACTCAGTTCCCTTTCGAGGGAACTCGTGATGCGTCAATGACGCTTTGGGAACACCCCTGCGTGATTGCATCTAAAGCACATGTATCAACTAGTCCAGTGGTTCTCAACTCGGACTGGAGTTGAGAACCACTGAACTAGTCCAATGGCGAGAGTGAACGTCACAGGCGGGTGACATCATGACCAGGAAAGGATAAAAGCACATCCAGTAATACACTTCTGTGCCTCAGCTTCCGCTCTGTCAAACTGTCTGTTGACAATATTTATTGTTGTCTGTCACGAAAACCATACAGCTTCATATATATATATATATCTATCATGGCGTCCAAACAAACATTCAAGTCGTGTGCTCCTCCCTGCCCTCGTTTTCTCACGGTTGGGGATAGGTTTGGGAGCGGAGCATGCTCTATCAGCCTTCGAAGGGGCTGACTGCGAGCATTGTGAGAGGCTGCCGCTTTGCCTGTCACTCTTCGAGGAGGGTGTTCAGGTGAGCGTTCCCAGCGGTTCGGGCGCCGCTGCTGCTGAGGCAGCACGGAAGCTCTTATCGTGGGGATTGCAAATGGATCTCATGGCGGGGTTTGAGACAGGCCCCGCCCTTTATCAGCCTTTACCCGTGAGATCCAGTGCTCTCTCTCCGGAGTTGGAAGCCCGCCCCGTGGTTCCTTCCGCTCCGGAAGAGGCACCAGTGCTTCAGCTGTCTAGTTCCGAGGAACTAGATGTGCTGAGCATCGAGATGGGGGAAGAAGAAACGCCAGCTTCTTCCCCAGCACATGAGGAGCTGGTGGAGGTATTAACTCGAGCTGTGTCTAAGTTGAATATTGAATGGCCAGCCGAGAAACAAGACGCTCGTCCCAAGAGCCTTTTAGATTAAAGTTTTCTTACATCAAGCACAATACCTCCACCTAGGGGACTTCCATTCTTTCCTGACTTGCATAAAGAGTTATCTAAAACATGGAATAAACATCATTCATTCAGAGTTTTTAGCCCTCAAGTTCACGTTTATTCAGAGTTTAAAGGGTTAAATGAATATGGTTATAGGACGATGCTGAAAGTAGAACAACCACTTGCTTCATATCTCTCTCCAGCATCGGCATCGTCCTTGAAGTCCCCAGTGCTGCCCACTAAACCGTTAAAAACTTCATCAATGTTAGTGGGTAAAGCATATATGGCAGCAGGTCAGGTCGGCGCATGCCTTCACACCATGGCTATTTTACAAGCTTACCAGGCTGACCTGCTGAGGGACCTTGAGACTGGCGAGGGGGCGGGGCCTGACGTAGTTCGAGAACTGACGCTCACAGCGTCAGACTTCTGAGGGGAGCCCCCTCCGGGCTGGAGCAGTGTTCACCTCATTACACGGTGCCTGCTCCATCCTGGTGCCCTCAGGAGGCCGTTCTACCAACCCCGGCACCCTCGGTGCCTCGGGGCGCAGCAGTTTCCGGCGAACTTCCGACTCAGCGTCCCCACAATTCTGCGTCAGATTCGCGCCCTCTGAGGAGGGTCGAAAGTCAGTCAGTTCGGTTGTTTCCTGCCAATTATGCTCCAGGTCACCGAAGTAACGGCTCTTATTACACCAGAGACCAGCCTCGAGAGACCAAATATATCTCAGTGGGTCCTGCATATAGTAGAAAAGAGGTACAGAATCCAGTTCGGTTCTTGTCCACCATGCTACAATGGGGGGTTACTCACAGTGGTACATCCAGAGCTGGCTCTGGTGATGAAACAAGAAGTAAAAGCGCTCTTAGCGAAGGAAGCCATAGAGCTGGTTCCGCTGGCCAGAAGAGATTCAGGGTTCTACAGCCGGTATTTCATTGTTCCAAAAAAGGATGGAACAATTTTCATTGTTCCAAAAAAGGAACCCAAAAAAGGGTTGCGTCCTATTTTAGATCTTCTTCTTCTGAATCGTTCAGTCAAGAAGTTGAAATTCAAAATGCTGACGTTGAAGCAGATCGTGACTCAAATCAGATCCGAGGACTGGTTTGTTACGATAGATCTGAAAGATGCATACTTCCATGTCTCCATCCTTCCACAACACAGGAAGTTCCTAAGGTTCGCTTTTGGGGGCAAAGCCTACCAGTATGGGTTCTTCCGTTTGGTCTAGCTCTATCACCCCACACATTAACAAAATGCGTAGATGCAGCTCTAGCTCCGCTATTTTGAAATATATAGACGACTGGCTTATCCTAGCGGGGTCAGAACTTCTGCCGGTTCGGCATCGAGATGTCGTTCTTGTGCATATGAAGAAATTGGGGTTGAGATTGAATGCCAAGAAAAGTGTACTTTATCCAGCACAGAGGACCACCTTTCTTGGTGTCGTGTGGGATTCAGTGACAATGAGGGCCGTGCTCTCGCCTGCTCGTGTTGCTTTTATCCTTACAGTTGTAAAAGAGATAAAGCTAGGCCAGTCACTCACTGTAAAACAGTTTCAAAGGCTGTTGGGTCTGATGGCAGCCGTGTCCTACATTATACCGTTCGACCTGCTGTACATGAGGCCCCTACAGTGGTGGCTCAAGACCAAGGGGTTTTCCCCGAGGGGGAACCCACTGCGTTTGATCAAGATAACACGGCAGTCTCTCTGTGCTTTGATTTTATGGAGGAAACCTTGGTTCCTATCCCAGGGTCCAATGTTAGGAGCTCTTTGCCAGCGAGTTTCGCTCTCGACAGACGCTTCTCTCATGGGCTGGGGAGTGGTAATGGAAGACTGCTCAGCTCTAGGTCTGTGGAGGAGTCATCATCTTTCTTGGCACATAAACTGCCTGGAGATGATGGCGGTCTTCAATGTGTTGAGATATTTCCTTCCAGACCTGAGGGGCCATCACGTGCTTGTTCGCACAGACAACACGTCGGTGGTCTCCTATATAAATTATCAAGGGGGTCTGCGTTCATGTCCACTATGCAAACTGGCACACCAGATTCTCTTGTGGTCTCAAGGAAAGTTACTCTCCCTGAGACCAGTTTATATTCCGGGACATCAGGATATAGGAGCAGACATCCTGTCGAGACAGGGGCTGAGGCCCGGGGAATGGAGGCTCTACACCAAGGTGGTGGAGCACATTTGGGGAGTTTATAGCCAGGCACAGGTCACGTCTCTTGGGTTTTCTTTGGGTTTCTCTCACGCATTCAGTACCACTTGGTCTTAACGCCATGGTACATACGTGGCCGAGGCTGCCATGGTGCTTTTCTCCTCGATCACTCTGCTCCCAGGAGTTCTGGAGAAGGTCCGCCAGGACGGAGTGAGTGTAATGGAAGCTTTAGCTAAGTTCTGCCAGGAAGAATCACGTCTTTATACTTTATACTTATACTTGTTTATTATTTATTCATTTGATTTTGCAACGAGATTTTACTGAAAGAGCCGGTTTCAATAAAACTACTTGTGACATGTCATATTTGGCTTTGACTTTGACTGAACATTTGCTCTCACTTTGCGGAAAAAATATCGGGATATATATTGTATATCGAAATTCAGCCTAAATATATCGGGATATGACTTTTGGTCCATATCACCCAGCCCTAGTTGAGATGAAAACTATTGTTCATTACATTTTACTTCATAATTGCAACCGCATGTGTTGTTGTTGCAAAACTTGTTCTGTATATAGTTCGTTTGTTATCGTGATCAAAACCATTGATCTGAAGCTCAATGCTGATGCTGTCATGTAAATAGTTTTCTAATCAGCAATAAATATAACAATTTCTGATCAACCCATATCAATTGCATGCTTAAAATAACATACCGGTTAAAGCCCCACCCATTTCAAGACAACCCGACCCACTTCCGGGTTAAATCCCGCCCACTTCCAGGTTAGGCACCGCCCAGTCCAAGTACAGATAATTCATGTGGTTAACAGATACAAATACAGATACAGATAATGCTGTACTTGCTCATCCCTAGACCATACTAAACTCCAGAGCTCCGTCCATGAGGAAGCTTTACGCCCTAAAATGGAGAGTTTTTACCTCTTGGTGTAATTCATGACAATGGAATCCAGTTAATTGCACTGTGGGTTCAATACTTGAGTTCCTGCTAGATTGTGTTGATTCAGGGTTATCTCCTTCCACACTGAAGGTCTATGTTGTGGCTATTGCTGCTTACCATGCTCCCTTGGGGGGTTTATTTATTGGAAGAGATCCTCTAATTATACGTTTCCTTCGTGGCACCCTGAGGCTGAGGCCTGCAGTTCATACCAGAATTCCAGTTTGGGATCTGGCTCTTGTTCTAGAAGGTCTATCTGTCATTCCCTTTGAGCCTCTTAAGTAGCAAAAGAAAAATTTCTGACCCTCAAAATTGTGTTCCTTCTAGCTGTTTCTTCACTAAAAAGAGTAGGAGATCTCCAGGCCCTGTCGGTATCTCCTTCATGCCTTGAGTTTGCACCTGGGATTGTCAAAGCGTTCCTCTATCCTAAACCCGTTTATGTACCTAAGGTTCCAACCAATATACCGCGGCCTATCGTTCTGCAGGTGTTCTGTCCTTCTCTCTTCAAGGACTTAGACCAGGAAAACATGAACCTCATCTGTCCAGTCAGAGCACCAGATACCTACGTCCACAGACCTGCCCAGTGGAGAAAGTCTGATCAATTATTGGTATGCTTTGGGCCCCCTAAAAAAAAGGCCTTCCTGCATCCAAGCAGATGTTAGTAAGTGGATAGTCGAGGCTATCTCTCTTGCATATGAGGTTCTGGGCCATCCTTCACCTTTGGCCATTAGAGCCCATTCTACAAGGGGTATGGCGGCCTCCAAGGCCCTAATTTCTGGGGTGTCCATTCATATTTATCCAAATTTATATGAGCATATATAAAGTATATATACATACACACATGCACGCACACACACATAGCGCTTTAGAAATAAAGTTGACTGTCTGACTTGGCTTGTATGCATATTCAGCGTGTGTATATGTATGTATGTATATATATACATACAAGCTACAATATAGAAATTGCCTGAGAAGCATCTCTAACAAGCCAATCGTGTCAATACTGTATTCAGCTCAAGTCACTTCAGTGTTGATTCAGTTCAGTTCAATAACTGTAACATTCATTAATTGTACATACATACTGTATACAGTGTATTTGTTCACATACATGTACGTGTGCATTCCACTGCACACTGAACAAGCAAAAGACACAAGATAGTGGTGTTTTACATTTTTCACATCTGTGTGTAGTTTTGTGTGTATGTGGCTAAACATTTGATGTTTGTGTGTAGAATTACTACGCAAAAACACCATTTTTGGAAGAGTTAAAATAGTTTTAAATGATGTGTTTGCTTTTGCAAGAGATGTATGGAGTGTTTCGCATGTTGTGTGCATGTTTTGTTGTTTTGTGTGTAGAGTTTCAAGAAATTGAGCCATAGTTTCAGAAATTGTGTGTAAGCAGTTTGAAAAAACTGTAATGAAAAAAGGATAGAGAGAGAAAGAGAATATGTGGATGGATGGATGGATGGATGGATGGATGGATGGATGGATGGATACATCACTGAGCACCTGTGCACCCATCATGCTTGAGCACTTTCAGGCCGTAAGGGATTGTGGGTCCAGAAGGCTGCTGACAGGGTGAACGAGGAAACTAGCGTGAAATGGAGCAAGAGTCTGGAAGAAAAAGTAAAAAAATGAAAAGGACAAAAAACGGCCGGTTCAGTGTATGTCAAGCTGGTGAAATTCAGGCTCCTTGTTAAATATGTATGAGAGTTTTGAGGGAAAGAAGCTATTTTAGCTGTTTGACTTCTAGAGCGACTCCAATGCCACGATTCACACTGAATGACTTTGACATGGACCTGCTGTTAGTCTGAAAAACTGAATCCAGCACATCAAATTCAACTTACAATTTCATCTTTATATAAGTGGTGTGTGTGTGTGTGTATGTGTGTGTGTGTGTGTGTGTGTGTGCGTAGGTGTGTGTGTGTGTGTGTGTGTGTGTGTGTGTGTGTGTGTGTGTGTGTGTGTGTGTGTGTGATGAACTGAGCTTTGAAACTGCTAGCAATCTACAAACTAATCATGATTTACATTTTACTACAGTCATGCTGTTCAGTTACAGCTATTTATAGGAATCAATACCTATTTAGTACAATTGTCAGAGTTTAAAATGTATTTAATGCACAAAAGCATTAGCCTGTTTACCCAGCACAAAAACAATCTCAGTGTGGATGACAGCATCAAACGTAAACACATGAAAAATGTGAAATATAAAAATGACTTTCTGCAGAACACAAAATATTACATTTTGAAGAATGCTGGTTACCAAACAGTTTGTTACTATTGACTTCCACTGAATGGACATAAATTATGTAAATGTGAGTAAATGATGACAGAATTGTACATTTTGGGTAAATTATCCCTGTTGAGATGATTAAACTGAATCATGAATAATTATTTTGAAACGGTTCACTGTCAGTTTAAATGAACTGGTTCACATAAATTAATCAGGTTTGAGACGAGAGAAAATATTGTCAATCTAGATTCTAAATGTGTTTGTAGAACGAGGAACTAATTCATTCAAATAGATATTTGGATGGGCTGGCACTATCAATTATTTTTCCAATAAATTTGACTATCAATAATTTTTTTTTTTCAGATTAATCGAATAGTCTAACAATTATTTTAATGACCAATAATTTACCAATAAATAATAACCATTACTAATATGAACTTTTACTCAATGTTATTTATCACAAAAGATGAGGTTTATGCATATTATGATAAGGCTTGCTATGGCTGCGTAACTGCGTTCCCAGTCATTTTAGGGAATTTACAGCAGCAATCACTTACAAGTGTGAACCCTGAAATGTTTTGTTCATTCAGGAGATTAAAGTAGCTGCTTGAATATGTTCAGTCAGATGATCAAACAGCTGAAGTCACAACTACATTCTAACTAACCATAATGGCAATATCAAACATGGCGGTGTCCATTACACCGTGAAGTCTTACAATGATAAACAGTGCATTATTAAATAAATGAGTCCAATTGAGTGGTGAGTTCATTCATTGGATATTTTAAATAACCAACAACAGCATTAAATGCTTTGTAACTGGTTGCAGAGAGTATGTTTGAGCCATGCATCTCGCACCCACGGCAGCTCATAAAAAATTCACTGTAATAGTCCAAATATGCTGCCTTCTTGTCGTTTTGAAGTAGGAGATCCCCAGAATTCTTTCTTTCAGAAGCTCTTGCATAGAAGTTGTGCTGCTGTGGTGTGGTTTGCCATTTCAGTTTTACAGAGCGTGCTCCAGACATTAGATTTTACTTTTTTTTCACATGATTTTTATGTAGTAGTGGCTGGTTTTCAGCATGCCATCATTGTGGAACATAAACAGCGTGACAAAGCAATGCATTCCACGTAAATCGATTAATTTATGTAATCTATTACGTTGACGAATCGTTCCAGCCCTAGGCTGTGATCTACCAGCTCCATCTAGCTAGGCCAAGATGGTCTGCCAGGTCAAAACCAGGTCCAATAGCTATTAACCAAAAAAAATGTCTTGTTAATTTAGTGATGACAGAAAATCTCAGATACCTCAACGTGAACTCACAAAGACAGAAATGAAACTTGGAGTCGGAGGATAAATATTTGGAGTGGCTCTTGAGACAAACGCTGAGTGAGGAGGGCGACGAGACTCATCGCCAGGGTGAGAAAGAACCCTGTTTTCAGAGCACGTATTTGACAATCCCCCGGAGTGAAGAGCGATCTGGAGAGGTCTATTATTGTTGTAGAGGAGTGGGAAAACACGAACAACACTCGTTCACAGCCATGAAAAAGATTAGACGACACACACACATATGCAGGAACGAGAGTTTCCTTTGAATCAGTGTCTTTGTCTTCAAGTGAGGACGAAATACAAGCCTAAACATGCAGAACCAAAGCGTTTATGTGCGCTGACCGCAGTAGAGCTGTCAAAAGCCACGGGAGCGAGACGAAGGTTCGACCCTGTCGACCTCCAGAGGCCCTCAGTGACCCTGAGCCTTGAAACGGACAGGCGGAGAAATCCACAGTGAAGTCCACAAAACTTTCTGCTCTGTAACTCAACAGCCGCTCTCCTCAGAGAACAGAGGCCAGGTCACATCGCTCGCAAAGACAAGAGGACTTGACAAGTGAGATGGAGATGAAAACACACAAAAAACTGATTCAGGAAAAGAGGAGAGGGAAGAGATGAGGAGCACTCGAGAGTGAGAAGGACAAGAGCTCTTGAGAGGGACATGTTAATGAGAGACGGGGACATGGAGAGGGAAGAGGGGCAAAAGTGAGACAGAGAAACATATGGACGAGAGTCTCGCAGATGGTGGAGACATGAGACACGGTGAAGCCAGATTGATCTGCTCACGTGTGTGTGTTTCAGCAATAATCAGGCCACACACTTTAATGATATACTAATGAAACACCTCTTGAAGATGGTTAAGAAGTGTTATTTCAACTTCTGCCAGTTTTATGTTTGTGTTTCTCTTTTACCTTAAAAAATGGTATCATGTCTTCATTATTTATGTTTGCCAGTTTTCATATGTGTTATTCTTAGATATTATTGTTTCACTGTTATCCCAGTCACAGACTTTCAGGCTTAAACTATGAAACATCATTATACAAATACAAATATGAATTACTGCATGTTGTAAAACTGTGATTACATTTTAATATGTATTTAGACAGTTATATGTCATTATTATTATTTAGACAATTTACATTTCTTCTTTTTTTAAAGGATTGTCCTTCAGTTGTGACATCAAGTTAGCGTACCTCTTTAGCAAGGAGACAATAGTGTCAGAAAGGAACTTGAGATAAAATATGAGATGTGTGAAGAAAATAAAATAAAATCAAGGTATATCTTGTGAGCAAAATATCTTTCTTGTGTGTCTTTTTCAAACAAACTGTGTGGGGAAAAAAGTGTGAAAATATTATTTGTATATATTTTTGAGACATAAAATGCTAGCTCTGAAATTAGCCTTAGCAAGACAAAGGAGTTTGCTATTTTATGGCCATTTTATTATTGCTGGAATGCAGTAGTGGGTCATTCATCCTGCAATCTGATCGGCAGATCGACATGCAAATCTGACGTCTTCTAAATGACACGTCGAGATTTGATTTGAAGGGAAAAGGTCAGTGAGGACACAGACAGGGATCAGAGAAACTGAGACAGAATTAACACAAAACTAGCAATTAACTCCCAGAATAATGTCACAGCGCTCTGAGTGTCAGTTTATGAGATAGAGAGAGAGAGACAGACCGAGAGAAAAGAGGGTGAGACTGATATATAGCCCTGTAAGAGAGAATTATGAAGAACTACAGACACTTAATATGATCTCAGAGAAGATGATAATAGGAATATTTGTAGCCCAAGGCAACAGTCAAGCTAAGCAAGTATGAAATAGTTCATTAGAGTCAAAACAAAAGAGCCTCGAGGAGAACGACCACAGCGCCACGTGTGAATTCATCGTTTGAGACAAGAACTGCAGAGGTCAAGTGTTATTTGGGCTAATCTGAGAGAAGACTATCTCTGTTCATATCTTAATGATGATCTTTATATGAAATGATGCAGTCTATGAGTGTTTAATATTGGAGCTGATTTTAAATCTGAGATTTAAACCCCAGACAGAACTGAATTGGCAATGATAAAATATACTTATTTAGTCAAAACCTATTTGTGAAACCAGTTCAGAGTCAATTAATGTTCACTTCAGACTGCTTCTGTCTTTGTAAAATTGTCTGTGATCAACTGAAGCCAAATATTGATTTATACTCAATTTCTAATTCATTAGACTGAATAATTGTTCTTGTACAAGGACACATTTAGAAGAAAAAGGGAAAGAATAACAAGCCACTCATAAGACAAATTTCACCATACTTTATTTGAAACCGTGTTCAGCATCTCAAACCTTTCTCTGAGTATATTAGGAAAAACTCCCCTTCAGTGTTTTAGTAACACATCTTTAAATGTTATTTTCCTTGTACTCAGTTCAGTTTGTGCTTTGATCTGCAGAAGTGTTCAATTATGTCTATATTTATCACAGTTTCTGAGGTATTTTGGAGCTGTTTTAAAAGCAGTTATAAACCAGTTTATTTTGGCTTCCAGGACGCTTGTTCTAATAACACACGGCACATGAAATGATTAATATAATTACTCTCGAATCTAACTAGCCTGATTATTTGCTTCAACTTCCTGAGTGATTCAATTATTTTCTTCAGCGCTTTCAACATATATGTGCTGACGCTTCGGCCCTTAAGGTCTTTCGTTTGACTTTGCTTGGTTTCAAACTCTCACAGATCTCTGCTAGTAGTGTCAGTGATATTGTGACGGACTGTATATAGTAATTGACTTCATGTTAAGGGAGTTTTGAATTGAGTTTCTATCCATTATTAACCTCAGATTCTTCATTTTATGCTCAGATTGGCTGTGATTGTTTCTTGATGAGTGAAATCAATGAGCTGTTTGGTGTATAAATCACAAAACACAAGCTAAAGAGCTAATTATTCATAGCCTGTTAAGAGTTAAAAAAATATTAAATATTATTAAAATTTAAAATAACTGATTTATGTTTTAATAATATTCGTATCATGGCAAAGCAGAATTTTCAGCAGTTGAACTGAATAGTTCTTAATGAAAAGATAACTTTTGCAAACCCAAAACGGCAGCATTCAATTTAAAGCAGCCGATAACAAATTTCATTATATACAGCACTACACAGAGTACAAAAAAAATCACCTGTACTGCTTGCTCATTGGCTAATTAAGTCCAACCACACAGCCAATTAGACACAGGTGCTCGTTCACACATTAACAAAGCATTAATTTTAGCAGAAACAGTTTTTGAGTTGATGACAGTGCGGTCAGCATTGCTCTCATTGTTTCATCAGGGTTTGGTGCGTGTGATGTGCTTTTTATAGCAGTGTGATATAGATTTAGCTGCTGTAGCTTCAGGCCGCAGCCACTGGCTGACAGCGCTGTGATTGGTCAGAGCTGGCCGTTTGCCCTCTCAGGGTCGAGACAATTAAAACCATCCTTTAAAACTAAACCATTCACTCCATCCACACCAGCTTTCACCTTCAGTCCATCCAAACATTCCCTCTCTTTTCCCTCCATCTTTCATCATCCTGCACGATTGTCTCTCTCTCCATCTTTCTCCCGATGGCGCTGTGATATCACCACACAGCAACTGACTGACAATGCTGTGGGAATAAACCTCAGTGACTCTGTTTACATGCACAACTTTAGTTTCAATCGGACTGAATTCATTCCGATCGATGAATCCGAACGTAGTGTTTACATGAAAGCTAAACAAAGTGATAAGGTTGATGTGCGCATTTATGTCTCAAGCTTCAAATTGGAATAGATTTTTTGACATGTGCACACTGCACGAAGATAGTTTCCCACTGTTTGCACATAATAACCATTCTCTTACATTGGTTCTTTATTTGTTCTAAACAGCAGACTTAATATCCGTTTTTGGTAATTTTGAGACAATGAGTATATTAACTGTTTTTCCGCGCCCAAGACCAGTCATCTGTGGATGAAAATCTGAAACAAGGACTGGTAGGACGTTGCTCCACTTCACAGACCCTGAGTCAGGGTTCTCAAGTCTCATGCATTGGCCGTGAGACACATGCAATTCAACCAGTTCACATGCTCACACGCCACACCGTGTATTTCTCACGCTGAAGAGGCAATGTCAACCAAGTTACATGTTTGTTTTAAAAGAAGCCATTTTTTTTTTCGTTACTAGGCAACATAGATGCGCGAACACACAGAAGTTGACGGAACATTCTCGGCCACCGTACGTTCGTTACTAGGTAACCAACAACATTGCGCAATCACACGTCGTGATGGAGAAGGTAAGTTGGAAGAAAGCTCGTCAAACATTTTTAGGCTAGAACATTTAATATATAGCCCATCGTATACATTATTATTGATGCAGTCAAAAACTCTACAACTACTCTGCAACCAGACCAGAAGCTTTGGCTCAGTTTGGCTAGCTTATGTTATCTGAAACTAAGGGAAATGTTAGTGGGTATGGGAAGGAATGAAGATGTATTTCTTCATTTTATTTTAAATTATATATTATGTATTAATAGTCTATTAATAGTATTACTGTATTAATAATCTTTCTAGTTACATTAAGGCTACATGTATTAAAGCAGAGTGCTCTGGGTAATATTTTATATCCTGTCAAAACATATTAATCATTGCCATTGCATTTGTATTTTTCAAAGATGTCAGGGAAAAAGCAAAAATATATTTTATCATTCTGGGCACCAAAGGGTAAGCCCCCTAAAAAGGTTGCCAGATTAGAGGAGGAGACAGTGGAAGAGGTGGTGGCAGAGACAGTGGAGATGCAAAATGCATCCAGAATGCAGATTGGATAAGCAATTTGTTATTTTTTTGTAATTTTTGTATATTTGTAATTTTGAAATATAACATTATAGAGTATATAAAGAGTATATAAAATGCTCTGTCATTTATCAGATTTACCAATTGTTATAATTTCAATTTGTGCTGGTTAATTATGAACAATGGGTAAAATTGGGGGGAGGGGACGGACGGGGGCGGGGCTCCATTAGGGCTCCTCCCCTTAACCGCATGTGATCTCACTCCAAGCTTCTGATAAAACTTGAGAACCCTGCTGAGTGAAAGGAGAATTTTAGAATGACGGGACACTCATTTATATTCCATGCGTCATTCGTCATTACGCTATTTCAATGTCACTGCACATGCGTAGTCCTTTCAGTTTCGGTTTTCAATCCGATAAAGTGTTTACATGTCCTCTCGATTGGATTAGAAAAGGAATAAACTATCCCTTTCAATCTGATCGAAATTTCATTCGGATCGAGCTCAGTCAGATCGATTAAGGTGTTTAATCCTAAAGTCCTAACCCTAACCCTGAGCCGTCAATCCGATTACTAATGGATTATTTGATTGCATGTAAACATAGCCAATGATTCTGCTCACAAGCGCACACACACACACTGCACAACAAACACATGCATACACATGAACACACACAAAATAAATGCTTGTAATTACACAGGCATGCGGTGTTCTGGGTCCACAAAACACACACATGCACAGGGGTGATGGGAAGGACATGACTTCAGGCCAGATCTATTTTTGTTTGTGTTTTTATTTCTGTCTCTTTCATTAAATGTAGCCACAATTTTAACAGTGAATTGTAGCAGCAGCACAGTGGATGAATTTGTTTGATATTTAATGGCCATAATGTACCTAAAGTACTGTATGTATACTCAGCAAAACATCTTGTACATCTTCCCTCTTTAAACCTCTTTTTTCCCCGGCAAATTTCTTATTATGTGTAAATATTTATATGAACATAAAAAGATTCAATAACTGAGACATAAACAGATTTCACAGAGATTTGACGAACAGAAATGAAATAATGAGTCCCTGCAGAGAGTCAGGGTTCAATGTCAAAAGTAGCAGTCAGTATGTAGTGTGTCCACCAGCTTAAGTCCTACAGTTCATCTGATCTGGATGGACTGCAGTTGATCTGCCAGCTCTTGCTCTGAGATGTTACTCCACTCTTCCACCAAGACACTTGCAAGCTCTCAAACACATTTTGGGGGACACATGGTTACACGTGGTTTGGCACTGCGAGGACAATCAGCTGTCCTTCTTGTCTCCTTGTCACGTTGTCTTAGGTGTCTTAAATTACAGACACTGTAGTTTATTGCTCTGTTTATATCTGCAGTCTTCATGCCTCCTGCAGCAGGACTATGCCATCATGTTCACTCAGATGAACAGGAACCCTGGACATCTTTCTCCTGGTGTTCTTCAGAGTCAGTAGGAAGGCCTCTTTAATGTTCTAAACTATTGGAACTGTGACATTAATTGTCTTTCGCCTGTAAACTGTAAACTGATTTTTCAAAATGTGCAAAAATGGTTAAAGGTTAATTTTACGCTCATGAAAAATCCTAATTTGGATTTTACAAAATGATCTTGAAAATACTGTATCTTGAAAAAGGGGTGTTTCTTTGTTTATAAATAAGTTTATATTGCCAGGGTCACAATGTTTCCCTGTGTTTTTGTTCATGTTCCTGTGTTTCCTTTCAGTTTAGTTCTTGTCTCCTTAGTTACTAATTCCTCCCTGTTTGTTACCTAGGTTACTGATTAATCCCACCTGTGTCTAGTTGTACTCTGTGTGAGTACTCCTTGTTTTGTTCAGTTCACTGTTGGTTATCATCTGTGTTGTATGTTTGTATTGTTAGTTATTCAAATATCCTGAGTGTCCTGAATATCTTTTCTATTCATGTAAACCAGCATAAAAGCATCAATCATGACGCCCTTTACAGACTGAATAAAACAACATGTTCAGCATAAACCAGCATCTAATCAAGCGATCTATCAAAAATAAACCAGACTCAACGGTCAGCTGAGAGTTCAGTCCAAAAATATTGGATATTCAACTAATGCACATGAAAACACTCATAAACACTATTAGGGCAGAAAGTGTTCGATCAATAACGCTGGAGGTGACTTACACATACAGTGAGCGACTGTAGTAAGAGACCCTGCTATTTTTTAATCATTTTATAAAAGAATCGACCAACACACCCCGAGGAAAAAGCCCAAGGAACAAACTCTGCGGGGAGGAACTTTGTTTAAACAGAAAAGTGCTTTGTACAGAAAAAACATCACTAAACGCTCTCTCGGTTGAAAATGTTCACCTAAAACTGCTTGTTTGAAGAATGTGAGCTTTCATGAAGTTTTAATCAGCGGGCAAATAAAACCAGCCCAGACGAGACAGAAGAGCTGATTGTGTTGTTGCTCAAACTCTCATTTCATGGCATATTTGCAGTAAATGAGACGTGATTGAAATCAGTAACTTCACTGCAGATCCAGTGAGACTCCAACCCACCTCAGATATGAGGAGAACACTACAGAATATGAACAGAGAGTGAGAAGAGTGTGAAAATTACTCTCAAAGCCAGACTAATTAAAAGCAGTTGCTGATGTAGTTCATCTCTAAAGCACTGAACATTAAACTCACATCAACACGTCTGAAACTCAGGAGTATTTCAGTACATGTTCCACCTGTCAATCAGTTTCAGATGATATTAAGCTGATGTGTGTTGTGTGAAGAGGAGAACAATCTTAGACAACAGAGTGAATCATTGCTTTAAAAATGGGTGGACACCTTCAATCAAACAATCTTATTGGTGCGTTACTTGAAACTGTTGCTGGGTAAGTGACATTTAAATAGAACACTGCAATTCATATAAGCATGTTTTTAATTTCTGAATTAGAATTAATTTTGATATTTAAAAAAAATAAGAAAATGGAAAATATATTATTACTTGATGGTTACACCACGTGGCATTTTTATAGTGATTAAATTTAATCTTTTCAAAACTAACATTTCTAAAGTAGATTTTTAACAGATTTAACACTCTTATTTGTCATTGGCCCATCAACATGAACAATGATGAATTCACTTTTGCATCTTTTTGGTGAATTTTGGTGGTCAGATTCAACAAATTGAAGAATTAGATTAATCTAAAGTAGTAATTTAGTTTAGTGACATTGTGACAACAGCAATATGTGCGTGTGTGTGTTGTGTTTGCGTGCTCCTACAGTGTGACGGCCGGCGTGTCATTTGGCCTCTCTGTCATAATCAATCCAGTTACAGGATTACATCACACTTTATTGAACAGTCAGTTGAACAGAACAGTCAGTCAAGAGCCAGTTTGTCCAGATCTAATGCGCATTATAAAATCAGACGCCTTCTGCTATTTGTGAGCGGATGGATTCTTGAGTTTTTCACTTTGCTTTGCTCACTGAGCCCCAAAATCCCTCTTTAGCAGCATCCTGTCCGTCTGAGGGGCTTTATCCGAAAAACAATTTAAAGAGACCATAAATACTTAAATACCATCATCTTCCATCATTTCCATAGAGCTTCATATATCAGCACAAACAGACAGATGGCCATTAAACTACAGATTTTTATGATGGGTAGATGTGTGGATAAATGAAGGATTTATAAAGGCACAGCTCTGTAGTTTATATATTTTTCTCTCTTTCTCTTAAAAGTTGATCCTAAATGTCCAATCAGCACGAGGCGCCCGCTGTCCTACAGGTGATGAATGAGTCTCCAGTGCAACTCTGACTGAACCAGTGACAGCGTTTCTTTCTCAGACAAATGACTTTGATCTACGGCACAAACTGAGGCTGAATTAAACCTGTAATAGGAATGAAGACGAGATTCTGCAGTCAAACACAAAAGTGAGTGAAACTCCAAACACACTGACCACCACATACACAATATGAAACTGATTACAGTGGCAGAAGTCTGGAGTGACGGCAGAACCGTGAGCCTTGACAGCGTGACACTCGTTTGTGTTTAACGGAGAGGTCAAAATCATTTACACTCTCTCAGTAGGGTGTTTGCTCTTTAGTGTGCAGTCAATACAGTTCATTTTCCTCACTCTGTGTTGGTACCATGTACAGTGATCCCTGAAACAGGCGATGCCTCATGGTGCTGAATGATTATCATATACCAGGGGTTTTCAAAAAGGGGTCCAGGGCCACTGATAAAATCATACCTGCAAACAGTTTGTGCAAAATAATAAGTATATGTACATAAAATGTAAAAAATGTATGTGTGTGCGTCATACATCATTACGCTATTTCTACGTCATTGCACATGCAAAGTCCTTTCAGTTTCGGTTTTCAATCCGAATAAGTGTTTACATGTCCTCTCGATTGGATTAGAAAAGGAATAAACTATCCCTTTCAATCTGATCGAAATTTCATTCGGATCGATTAAGGTGTTTACATGAAGGCTTTGCAGTCCAATTGAGCCGTCAATCCGATTACTAATGGATTATTTGGTTGCATGTAATCGTAGCCAGTGATTCTGCTCACGAACACACACACACACGCTTCACAAACACATGCATACACATGTACACACACAAAATAAACACTTGTCATTACACAGCATACAGTGTTTTGTGTCCACACACATGCACAGGGGTGATGGGAAGGACACGACTTCAGGCCAGATCTATTTTTGTTTGTGTTTTTATTTCTGTGTCTTTCATTAAATGTAGCCACAATATTAACAGTGAATTGTAGCATATTTGGGGATCCTTGGCATCAAAAAGATTACAAATATATACCAAATACCATGATATTTACATGTTCCTTCAAAAAATAACCATTTTATTTTTTTTATTTATTTTTTTAACTGTTACTTTTCAGTTAGTGTGAAAAGACCAGAAATAGATCACCAGCATTTGTTGTATTTGTACGGGGGCAGTCGTGGCCTGATGGTTAGAGAGTCCTGGTAGAGTACTGGTAACCCAGTAATGTGTCAGACTGGTAACACACATTAAACTTGGTTGGGTTTAATGCAGAGGACAAATTACGAGTATGGGTTACCGTACTTGGCCTTCACGTCACTTATTTTGGATGCTGGTGTTCACCCAGAAAGAATTTATTGACTGGACGGACCACACCAGCACTAACCAGCATAAACCAGTCTGAACTAGCTGGTCTATGGCCTGTTCAGGAGGGTAAGAACTTGATCTTCTTGATCTCGACTTGAAGGTGAGACAGTAAATTTGAGTCAAACAGCAAGTGATGAGCAGCTACAGCACACCTGCAGCACAGACAGAATATATCAGTCATAATCATAGATGATGATTATGGGAAAGACGCTCACACTGGAGAAAAGATTACACAGACTCAACTGACATCACAAGCTGCCAGAAACATCACAGTCGTGTTCTCCTGCTGTATGTTTTCAGTATGATCTGATGTCTGGATCTCTCAACCATCAGCAAACTTCCTTTTTAATCTTTTTAAAGGAAACAGCCGAGTTCCTCCTTGCTGTTCTGAATCTCCTTCTCGGCTTCAGCTTCAGCTTTCAGTCTCAGCAGGAGGCGAACAAAAATGATGTGCAGAATCGATAGAGACCAGAGGCTGTAGATTTCAGAAAGCAGCTGATAGATGAAGAGACACGAGGCCTGTGACATCGCCCTCGGCCTTCAAACTAAGCAAGAGCCAAACTCAGCAGAAAGAGCGAAACACGGCTCTAGCTTTCATCACGCCGAACACACACACACACACACACACACACACACACACACACACACACACACACAGCTGTGATTAAACACACTAAAGGTCAGTGTGTTTCTCTGAACACAGTCACACTGCTGCTCCTAGAGTTCTGAAAGCAGAAAATTAAAAACTCGATGCAAGAAATGACAAGTGAGAAAAATTACAACATATTGCAAGGTTGTGGAAACGTTGGATCACTCTTCATACTGCGCTGTATTCACGACAACCAAAGTAAATTAATTCTTGAAGATTTTGACATTAGTATATTGCTAAGAACATGATGCACTAACAAGCTTTAACAATACACAAATATTGACAAAAATAGTCCATTTTAATTAGTAAGTATATATTCACAGTCTTGAGCAGGGTTATCATTACAGTAACTAAAACTAAAACCATAAAAAACATTTTTGTTACTTGAAATAAAATAAAATACAACTAGAAAATTATTCCAGCTTTTAATTTAGTTTAACCACATATACTGAAATTCTATAACTAAGACTGAAATAAAAATACAAATATTTTCAAAAATATAAAAATGACAAAAACACAACAAAAGTTAATGTGGATAATAATAAAAAAAATAATAACACAAATATCATTAAATCAATGTATTATTATGCAATAAATAATAAAATAAATAATTCATAGTCAAAATTTCCCATCCTTTAGGGACGTGCCTATGATGTCGGTGAATGTAAGCAGCTTCTCACCAGACTTTGGAAGAGATTTAATGACATATTTTCACACTTGTGTTTTTGGATAACAACTGCTCTCGCTGTTATATGTAGATGATGAAGGCTTCTAGCTCGTATTGAAATGCAAAGCAAAGCTCATGTAATATTAATAGAGAAGTTGCAGACACCTGTAGGTTTATTAGCACCATCCAAAAAATGAATGTGACAGCTCATGTGTCAAGACGTCTCCTTTGATCATGTGACCTTGTGTGATCTAATAACTTTCTATGATAAACAGCAACATAAAACAGACCCCGTCACACACACTTATCGTATTAGTGCACTGTGAATCAGCTCTCGCTTTGAGAGGCTGGTAATGGAAAAAACATAAAGCTCTCAGTCAGTGCTGGGAAATTATTCATTAAAATGTGAGGAAAAGAAAGTTAATAATGGTTGGATTTTTTATTTCATACAAGACGAATCGAGAAATGGAGATTTCTGTTTCTTGTGATGAGGATTATGATTTTGTGCTCTAATAAGGAGCGATCTATGATCAAAATGAGCTCATCAATCATAATGGCACATTTTAAAATAACGGAAATGCAGTTAAAATAAATGAATTTGAACCTCCTTCTCTTGAAAAGCACACTAGTAAGCAGAAGAACTGGAAGGGTCAAAGGTCAGGTTTGAGAAACACTTGGCAAACACTCTATACGTTGTTCCTCAGTAAAAGAAGAGGGATGGAGAGCGTCACTCTGTTAACATTCATCAGACATACGGCGGCTTTGTGATTCTTTAATAATGTGCCTCATTTTTTATCTCTAGTGAAATACCTTTCAGTTTTATGACCGTCACTTTCACATTGATGGTGCGGGCGCTTTCAAAACGCCCCTCGTCCGACCTTGATGATTAGCTTTAATGAATTCTAGAAGAGATTACTATTATCCTTGGGATTTTTTTGTATTAAGGGCCCAATCCAGAACAATCACACAGAGATAGCGATCGAGACAAAAAATAGGTATTTAAAAGTGCAGCTTATGCTTCAGTTTTTGTAGAAGTATGATGATGAGTGGATTTTGTGTTCCAGGATTGAGGGAGGAAAGACACTGAAAGAGCGAGCAAGAAAGAAATAAGAGCGAGATGAAGCAAACTAAAAGAGAAATGGCAGTGTCACAGTTGTATTGATAATAAATAATGATGGTTAGAATAGAGCAGTGAAAGATGTCCTTGCAGAGGACATGAACTGCAAAAATGAGCGAAGAAATGAACTCATTCAAAACAAGGAAATAAAAAACAGTCTCATCCTCCTCAAAATCAAACACTCACCTCAGAAAACACTGTATCTGAAAGATGCTCAGACGTTCCTCTGTCAGTCTTTAATGTCTCATTCTCTCAGATTAATTCATATAGTTTGATCTCTCCAGCTCTGGCACTGTTACCGATCTCCCATGACATGAAATTACCCAGAATGCTCTCTTCTCACTGTAATCTCATAAAGTGGAGGGGTGAGGATGGGGGGCAAAGGTGATTGTGATAAATGTCATCTTTCCCATCATGCAGTAGGTTTAAATAAATCTGAAGGTCACATGTGTGATTCTGAGCTGGATCTGATCTCTAGGCTTTACGAGATTCAGCCAAGAGGAACTTGTTCCTGGATCAACATGCAGGAAGTTCAAAAGGAATAACAGCCAATGAATAATTGGAATTTGATTGGTCTGATTAGTTGCGATGGACTGGATCTCTTCCAAGTGTCCATGTCAACACACACACACACACACACACACACACACACACACACACACACACACACACACACACACACTGCTGATCCTTCTCTGGTTTTAACAGCAAAGGAAAATGAACCCGTCTACATTTGTCACGCATTGGATTTCCTTTTGCATTCATCCGTATCTGTCACTCAGATTCTTCTGTCAGGCTTAAGAAGAGTCTGGAGCAACTCGGCCTCTTCTTGATAGATCATTGATCTCTTTCTGAGAAGCACTTACTGTAGATCAATGTCTAAGAAAGATCACGTCCCTCTCAAAGGACGTGCTAAATGCTACTCCAACCGCTCACAATGTCTCTTTATTCTGACAAACAGATGATGTGCTCCATTACAGTCTTCAATTTTTCATATCGACTGTAGACTCAAACAGCTGTCAAGTCAGAGTTTAAATATTAAAAACATTTGACAGTGAAGCATGTTTTTATTAAATAAAATGTAACATGTTTCTAAATAGTTCTGAATCTATAGAATACATTGTTGGCAGCACTGTTCCCCACAATGCAATGTACTTAAAATAGTAATTGAATGTCACTCATTTATGTGTACTGTGCAGTATGCAATAATCAATAGACAAGTGTTCTGTTAAAACTGTTATTTTGCTCACTCAAAGGGCTATTTTGACCCCCATTTGAGACCATTTTATCATCTCTGAGCAGCATTTCATTTGATATACAAACTGACTCAATGTTTGAGCACCAGACGTTGAAAGAGACTCTGATGCAAACGCTCACTTATGACAGATTTGATTATTTCTCTGTTCACTGGGACCTAAAGAGCGTCCTCACAACAACTCCCAGAAGCATCCGACAGTTTGATACTTGCAGCTGAAGACACTTGTTGATGTAATGAAAGCTAAATGGATGTAGACACACTCCGCTCTGATTCTTCATCTTATTATCATTCTGCATGTGACTCTTCACTGATGAGGAAGCTTCTGGAAGCTTTTGCGTCAAAGGCATGAAACCGGTTTCTGATCATCATATGAAGGTATTAACTGCTACCCGACAACAGAGTCCATTTTCTCCCCTGGTTTGCATCATTCTTTGAATCCTTTTACTGTCATTCAGTTTTTCGCCCTCTTTAAAAGAGAGAGTGAATGAAAGAGAGGAACAGAGAAAGAGAGAAAGTGGCTCTTTGTCTCTTATTTGCCAGTCACAGTAAATGGCAGCTCTGATTAAGTTGCTCTAATTGGACTCTGCTTCAGATTCGGCGGGTGAACAATAGGCCACTTTGATGAATGGGTCGTGTTGCGGTTTGTGTCGTTGTTTCTTCTGAAAGAAATCGTTATGCCATTAGCGACGAATCACATGCCAAGAGCCGCGGATACAAAGAGCTTTAGTCTTTAAGTCAAAGAAGGAACAAAATAAATGGCCTAAAATCTCTCAGACTACATAAACCTTAAAATCCGAAGTGTTAGGAAGCTTTAAAATGCTGTAACAAGCTTTTAAAACACATCAGGTGAGGTGCTTCAAGGACTTGAATGTGATCTGCTCCTAGCGTGCCGTCTTTAACCTGTACGCTCTGAATTCATTTCTCTGTATTTTTCTCGTTTGCATGAGCAGAAAGACAGAATGTCCCTGTTTGGAGACCAGAGGGGCTGCAACTGCTCCAACACTCAACACACAGATGGTGTCTTTACGTAACGGACGCATTCATTACGTCCACATCATTTCTCAGATGAAGCCGCACTTCACGCTGAAACCATCTCACCCCCCAGTTTAGTAGTGACAAGCAACACTAATGCGTACATGTCAAAAGTATCTTAAGGTCACAAACTGAGTTGAAAACAAACTGTTCCTTTGCAAAAGCAGCGTCTTTGATGTGACATTTTAACAGCCAGACGTGACCATCTTTTTAGCAGGTGAATAAAATCTCCAGCCTCATTAAAGGGTTCAGCATGTTTAAACAGATTCAGAGAAATTATCCTGCAGGACGTAAATCAATAGAGCAACAGTAATAAAACTGCACAAAACTTACAGCTGAGGCCAGAGACTATTGAGCCACTGTCATATTCTGTTAACTATTGTGAAAGACCACTTCGCATACTTTTAAATAATATACTTTAAAAGAATTTACAGTACTTAAGTGCAAACTGAATGTAATGTTTTTAACACTTGATTGCATGTTATTTACAATTAAAAGAAAATATATCATAGCTTAAATTTATATTAAAGGGATAGTTAACCCAAAAATTAAATCTCTGTCATCATTTACTCACCCTCAAGTTGCTCGAAACCTGTATGATTTTTTTTTTCTTCTGCTGAACACAAAAGAAGATATTTTGAAGAATATGGGTAACCAAACAGTTGATGGTTGCCATTGACTTCTATAGTGACTTCTATTTTCCATACTATGGAAGTCAATTTGGTTTCCCATATTCTTCAAAATATTTTCTTTTGCATCCAGCAGAAGCAATAGCAAACTGTAATGATCCAAAGATTCAGTCAATTCCTGAAGGACAAAATCAAGCCCCTTCTACATTTTTTCTTGTTTGAGAAGCCGTTTTGAAAAAAAGAAGGGAAACACTATATCGCAACTTCCATTTCATGATGATTTTAAGTACACTTCTTTTTCACAAGGTAATACATGCTAACATTAGCAAGAGTGCTAAATTTTCCCTATCACCACTAAATATTTAGGATTTAATTGCAGATTTAGATTTAAAGTCCTAGAAAACCCTGCTGGAAAAGCTTAAGCTGGTCGCTGTGTTTTAGAAACATTAGCTGGTCTAGGATGAGTGGATGGCTGCTGCAAACTAGCAGAGCAACTGCCATGTTCCCGAACACAGCGAATAGCTTACGCTGGATTTACTAGAAGGTGAAAATGAGAATGAAAGAAATTCAAAGAGAAAATCATTGAGATGTAGTCTGTGTGTGAATACTGAGAGGGTCTTAACCCTATTAGCAAGCAGAGCAAATGCTTCCCAGAGAGCGTTTAAGAGAGGAACATGATTAATATTACATGTGCACTGAAATACACAGCCTACATGAAACACACACATTTAGAGAGGAAGAGAGCAGGCGGGGGAAGAGAGTGACAGACAGGCACCTAGAGAGATTGATGGCTATATTCAAATGAAGTCAGAGAACTGACAGGAACCCAATGGAGCGAGACACAGTCTGATGTGAGCCAGTCCACCACAACCACACTAACACTTAAAACTACACACACTTTAACACCACACGCATGGTGTGTGTGTGCTCTAATTCCCAACACCAAACACAACCACAAACAGCCTAGAATGCTTTTGGGATCAATAAATGCAAGAACTGAGTTGCTATTGAGACTCCTTCACCTCTTCACACGAACACAAAACATGAAGTCACACAGAACCGACTGGCAGTACAAATGAAGCAATGAAAAATCCCTCGCTTTCCCATGAGAAGAACATTTATTGCCGTTTCACTGAAGCCAGACAAAGCTGAAGACATTTCACCGCCGGTCTTACCTAATTTCGGGAGGGAATATTTGACTTTGAAGTAATCCTGGTAAAACTGCAGGAGTCTCTTGGTGATGTGCAGAGCGTAGTCTCCCGATCCGCTCTGGATGGCGTCAGGCCTGGCGTACAACCGAATCTACATCAACACAACATTGGAAGAGAGGGAGAACAAAAGTCAAATTGTGTCAGGTGCTGAATGTACTCTAGTACGGCTCTGGGTTTAGTCCTAACCTGAATTCCCTCAAGGATACTGTAACTTGAAAGAGTAATCCTTGGTGAAAATATCTGACAAATGCTTCATCTGGCTTGTGAATTTTGCATTTATCTTTCAAGTGCACTTTTTGCCACCCCTCAAAAGTGTGTGAGGCATTAAAAAGTATTACTGTCACCTAATCCACATGTAAAAAACCCTTTTATTTTCTGTAGATAGCAGGCAGATGAGCTCATATTCAGCGTTTTTAATTACACAACTTTTGTATATTGAAGAGTCCACACATTTAATGAATTGAGACATAATATGCTGACTATAACTTATTAACTTATTAACTATATTAAACATATAGGTTTTATATTTATAATTAATATTTTGTACCATTTTTTTCTGATTCAATTTAATAATTTGCAGTGCTTCATGGGATGAGTAGTTCATTCACTCATAAAAGAAGTAGTCTTGTTCTTTCCAGTTTTCATAAACTTGTTTTGTTTAAATCAAAGTTTGTAATTGTGTGATTTACCTTAGAGCTTTGATACATGGCTTTATCTTTTATCTTTTAATTTGTCTTAAAATCCTTTTGGATGGGGGGGAGTCTGTTCTATTTGAGGTATGGCGAACAAGTTATGGCAAACAAATTAATTGTTTAGGCTACATTTTCATAAACCATAATGTTATTAGACTAGCTGATGAAAAACTCCTCCATGTATTTAAAAATTTAAACATCTTTGCTCATTTCCATCAATTTTAAAGCTGTAGTTTATTAAAATAGCATTTTAGACATTTATCTTTGGAAACAAATTAGATTTCCAGGAAAAAAGGAAAGATAAAACATTTGCATGATTGCAAGATCCTTTATTTTGTATTTACGATTATATGTGTGTGAGAGGGAAGAGAACAAGTGTGAAAGAAAATGTGTGAGGTGTGGCTCTGTGGGAAATGTATTCTCACAGTAAAAATGATCTTGGTCTCTTTTAGCCGAAGGCTGATGCACAGCACAGCTTTCTGAACGGGCATCCATCCAGTCAGAATGAATGTCCTCCTACACTAACAGAGTTACCGTGCAAAACAAGCCTTTGTTTCAGAGCCTGGCAGCAATGCACATTGAATTATGTGTTGTTTACATCACATGTTGCTACCGTATCGATCAGCTCTATGTCTGATAAAAAGATGAATGGACGGCTGTGGAAATGATTCAAAGCTCAATCAAATCTATGTGATTTTAAATCAACCTGTAATTAGACAAAGCGCTCAAGTTGACTATCAAGAGAAGCTTCATTAATCAGCCATTGTGGAGATTGTTCAATCTGACTCTAGTGCTGATTGCTTCATTTGTTTGGTTTTGTTGAAGGCAGCTTGACAGAGACTTAAATGGGGTTAATTGAACTTTAAAGGCCCACTGAAGTGCATTGAAACACGCAGCATACAGTGTGTTGACGTAATTTCCACTGAAGCAAGAAGACAGGGCGGGACATATTGAACAGCTCCTCCCCTTTTTTAAAATAGCGAATAGCTTTTAGTTTATATCACAGCTCAGCCAGAGCCGTTGACCTCGGTAAAGCCGAAGTTTCCTCCTAATCTCTAACCATTTCTCCTCCTCATCTCCTCCATATCGCTTTAAAATACAGCGTTCTGTGCAGAATTCAAATGGGTCCGATACGTTTTGCGTCGACTCGCGCACGTGATCCGATCTGTGCTATCGTGTCTCTGGACTGGAGCAGACTGTGTGCACGCTGAGGCAGTTCACGTGACACTAATGTGAAACCAAACTTCATTCGCCCCAATGGAAAGCATATTTACACTCTTTGAATGGTTCTCTATCCCCTATATAGTGCACTATGTGCCATTCACCATATAGAAAATAGTAATTGTGTGAACAAATGACCGATTTATTTAAGTAGACCGCATATTTATAGTGTAAGGGGTGAGACGCTTTAGACCATTTGATTGGACAGAAACCGGAGTGCAGAGTGATGTCATCAAAATTATTGATCCATATTGGTGGAAGTGAGAGACTTTAGGTTTTAAATTTGCTTATATTGTCTAAATGCAAATCTTGTCAAATGTTTTGATTGCATGGGGACTTTAATAGAGAGTCTCTCAATGAGTGGCTGCTCAACACTGATCCATAAACAAAATCTTCCTGATGAAAAGATGAAGCTTTAGTTAAAACACTCAAAAATGACAAGGAGCACTTGACCAGTTGAGTTAATAACCTGTTGAGTTATTACAATATACATGTCTATATGTGAGAGATACTTCAGGCACAAATGCATTGCTATAAAGGTCCAAACTGTGCCATAAAAACTGTGCAATGTGTGAAATGTATCTCTTATTTTACAAAATATGATTCCCTGTTAGAAAGTCTATCTAGTCACCAGCTTGTGTTGTTTAGACCAGTTTGACTTGTTTAACAGCCTGACAGCATGAAACCAGAATAAATCCAGATGGACATTCATGCTGCTAAACCCACATAGACGTTTGAAGGCATTTGTATTCTACTGCTAAAACCATAATTTTGTCCACTAAATGCAGTAAACATGCTTTTCTGATCAGGCTGAGTAATTTCATGAATATGTAATGAGAATATTTAGTATAGTGGTGTTGAATATTGATTAGATATTACAAGAACATTTGTAATTTTAATGATAAAATAAATAAAAACTGACTGACACTAAACCAGTGCATTTAATAACGGCTGCTACCGTGTTATGAATGAAATGTGCTGCTTTAAGACAATCAGTTTCTCTTATTTTAGCACTTTAACTATATAAATGAAGGTGATTTTACTTGTCTAGAGAGAGTCCAGTGGTCAATACAGGCTAAACAAAGGTCAAGTTCACTAAAACATCGAGGCGTGTGAAGATGAAGACTCAGCATTATTCACACACAGCAGCAGGTTGACTAAACAATGTAGGTTGGTGAAGATAGATGAAACAAACATCCAAGCTTAGACTTCAAATCATTTTGGAGAGCGGGCCACAGACAGCATGATCGTTTATTTTCTGGTTTAGAAAATATATTTTTCTCCAGATATTGTTAGACATTACTCCCAGAGGTTGCAGAACACACAGGGTTGTATCTGAAATGGCTTGGTCATAACAGAACATAATGCAAGATATGGAACATTAAAGTTAAATTGTATTCATTCAAAATTGCTATACTGGTCTTTAGAGAGCATTCAAGTTACAATCTGATTTTATAGCAGAACAATCAATACAAATCAACAATTAGCAGTTATGTTCATGTTAATGGAGCAGGTTTTCTGAGGAATTGCTTAAGACTGTAAACAAATTAATCACCTCTTAACCAATGAGCTGAACCACTTAAATTTCCATTAAATTTAATGAGCTGCCCAACATTCAAACTGAACAAATAAACAAACAGAACCAATAAAAAACATAGCAAACATCCAAGCACGGAGAATAAAAATTAACTTACCAAACACCCTATCAGAACAAACAAACAAAAACTTTCAATTAAGAGAACACAATCCAAACAAAACCATTTAACAAACATGTACCAAATATACAAGCAGAGAAAAAAAAAACAATAAACAGAGCCGAGGTCAATAAACAAACAGAACATCCAAACAGAACATATAAATAACAAACATATACAGAACATACAAATAACAAACATACCAAACAACCAAACACAGACAAACAAACAAACAGATCCATCAAACTAACAGAGAAAATATCCAAACAAAATTATTTATCTAACTGAACCAATAAACAAACATACCAAATACCAAAGCAGACAAAAAAGAAACAGAACCTACATCCAAACAAAACCAAACAAACCTGCCAAAGACTCAAGCGGAGCCAAAAAACAAACCAACAGAACACTTAAACTAACAGAACAAAATTCCAAACAAAACCATTAAGCAAACAGAAACAATAGCTAAACAGAAACAATAAACAAACAGAACAAAGATCCAAACAAAACCATAAAACAAACAGAACTGAACAAATCCCAAATGCATCCATTAAACAAACAAAACCAGCATCCAAACAATCAAAAAACAAACAGAAATAAATGTATAAACTGAAGAAAAAAAATATATAGAATAAATAAGCAAACAGAAACAATAAACAAGCAGAATTAATAAAAAACAAATTTGATTTTATCTGGGATTTGATTGAAAACATGGATGGAAACATGTTAGGCCATCATATTATTGGATATTGGAAAAACATACACTAATGAATCCTGCACAATTATGTGCAAGTAAAATGAAGAGTATTTCATTTTGTCATTAATATAAAGTTCCAAAGGCACTTCTAATGTTAGTTCATCCTTAAACCCATCTCACTAATAATTTAGCACTTTTTGCATTTTTGTTTGGCCTTCACGGTTTATAACATAAGTATTTTACTGTAAAGGATTGTTAAACAGTAGCCTACTATATAATTTTTTCATCATGGCTCATTAAATCCTTAAGTACAAATATAAGCGCACAGCTGCAGGTTAGATGACAACAAAAAACAAGCCTGCAATTTGCAAGAAATACAATCTCATGCATCATTACTAAACTGGGTATGAGGGAAAGATAAGTCAAATGTGTCAATAACTGTATAACAATAAATGTATATAATTAAAATTCATTGTGTAAAAACCCTAAGTAAAACTGTTCAACTGGCCAAAGGGGAACATCACCTGGCTCAGGTCATTTGAGTTTGAGATCGCTCCACTAGGCCTTAAAACCCATAATACATAATGCCCAAGCAATTGCTACCGGGTGTTCCTTGATCTTTACACGTGTGTGTGGTAGATCAGTGTTTCCCCATAAACCCAGAGTAATGACTCCACTCTCCTCTCCAACGTTCCTCTCCCACGATCTTTCCTCTCGCTCCGCACAGCCGAATCTGTGTGATGAATGGAGCAAGGGGGGCGACCCTGCCGCTTTAATGTGATTGATGGGGACGCTAGCGTGCGGCTAACCGCTACACGCCACAGTGTGGGTATAAACGCCCCAGATAGAAGCACACACTGCAGTCAGAGATGATTTGATATAAAGGAGAGCGCGGTCATGCTGAAGGAGATCGATTAATTACACTAATATGAGGAGGAGGCCGGCCAAGGGCAACAGCAGGAGCCACTGAGGAAGCCGTCAGGAGTGTCTAATATGACTCAACGTGATATCATTAACACAGCTCATAAACAGAGTCTCTCTAATGGCAGACAGATGAAGCTGCTTAGAATCTGAGGATTCAGTGTAAAAAAAAAAAGAAGTGATACAACGTCACATCAAACGTTTTATATAAAACCTGGAAGAGTTTGTCATGAACAATCCTGGACATGAGCATAAGTGGACACCTGTTGCACACATGACTGTTACCCTTTTAATAAGCACGTATATGACTTTGTGGACACTGGACTTATGTTAGTGGAGACAAACATTTCCATTATACACTGTGTAACCATTATATATTGATTATAGAAACGTACTGTAAAATAAACATATCGACTGTGAGCAAGATAATAGGTCTGTTTTAAAACTTGCTTTCTTGGCAGCTTCCTTCTGGGAGAATCCCGACTGAGATGAAACCTCACAGGTCACAGATTTGGAAAACTCAGCATAAATAGCAGAGCATTAAACACATAAAAACGCTGTACACATGAGACTCGAATAACAATTAATATTAATTGACTTTGACGTTAGTCTGTTGCGAAGCTAATGATTCAATATGCTAATGAACTTAAAGCTACATAGCAGTAGCACACACACATAAATAAAGTAAAGTAATCAATTTTTTATTAGATTAAACTATGTTAGCAATAATTTTTGCTACTTAATATTTTTGTGGAAACTGATAAAAAAAATTATTCCAGGATTTTTTTGATGAATAGAAAGTTTAAAACAACAGCATTTATTTGAAATAGAAATATTTTGTAACATTATAAATGTCTTTACTGTCACTCTTGATCTACTTTTGATCAATCAAGTGTATATTTTCTAAGTATACGTATAAGTCATTGGATTGACTTTATTACTGAGCTCAGTGCAATGCATTCTGGGATTGCCTTCACTGTGAAGCATACATGAGGTGCTGCCTTAGAATTTGGCAAATGAAGCAGAAAACCTTCTGAACAGCCTTTATGTCAGAAGCACATCTGTGATGCTTTAAAATGCTGCTCTCTAGGTTTTAGAAAACAAGTTATACAATAATAAAATAATTGTAACTTTGAGTTTTAGGGTCTGAAAACGCGACTCACCACGACTCCGTTGTCTGTAACTGCTTCTCTGTAGGTGAAGTTGCACACGGCCCAGGCCAGGTAGTACGTGGACATGCGGGGCGTCCTGGAGAAATGGTTGGTCACCCATCCGTCCTCCTCAGACGTTGAAGACTCCACTGGCATGTTGGACAGAGACTGATACGAGCTCTCGTGTTTCAGACTCACTCTGAATGTGGCTTTATAGATGGGCTCGTCGAAACACGGGAAGGCCTTTCTAGCGTGAGTCGGTGAGAACTGCGTCACCGCAAGAAACCTGCAGAATAAGAACGAGAGAGAGGTAAGAGGAAAGAAAACTTTGCTGAAACATATGCTATTTAACTAGTCCAGGAGTCAACAGCGGAAAGTCATAATTGATCAGTCACATGACTTTTCTGAATGTAAATTAGCTGTCTTCCGTCCCTGTTCACATCGCTGTGCATTTATATCACACTAATGAAGACTGTTAGATATTTTTAACCACAGCAACTATATCACATCAAATGTCAACATACAGTAACATAAGAAATACTACACAGAAATAATGATATATTTGATATCTGCATGTCACAGCTGTAAACATTAAACCTCTGTGACGGCACAATGTCAACGAATTGACAGCGTGAATCTATTTAAATGACAAGAAAATAATAAAAAGCTGTCAAATTGTTCTTACATGTAGAAGCGTTAATAATCTACATACAGACACATTTAGGACATCAGAATCAGAACTGAGTCTGAGTATCAAAGTAAAGAAGTTAGAGAGCTGGAAAAGCGGTTCTTAAGAGGAAAGAGTGAGCTGCATTCCAGAAAGCTGCATTAACGGATATTAAAGCTGTATCAAACCTCACAGGGAGGAATTTTCCTTCACCACCCACAGCGTGACCATCAGACGGGGGAGGAGGGGTGTTCTGCTCGCTCCTGCATTTCTGTCACAACTTTTTACTCTCATTAGCAGCCATTCATGCAGGAGCAATCTATAATGAGTCTATAATGTCCCATCTGTCTACCTCTTCATTTCATTCACACTTCATAGATGCTAGTACCATATAAACATCTTTACACTATTTAAAGATCAGGACCAGACAGGAGGTGATGAGAAATCAGACTACTAACAGACACAGGAGGAGATTCTACAGGGATGTTAGAGTGAAATTCCCTGCAGTGAAACACATGGAGGTGTTTGAGTTTGTTGGAGATGTTTTATACATGCGCGTTATGACATCACTGACGTGCAATGCGAGGTTGAAGAAAACGTGTGAAGAGGAAGAAGGAAAAACTGTTGAATCTCTGAAGAGACCAGAGGATCAGTTCAGATCACGTCTAACTACATCAACACAAGTATTTCCTCAATCCAGCGAGATCCCGCTGTTCAGTGTTCATGAATATACGAGCAGCCAGCAGGCGCTGATTACACTAAACTGAAGGATCTTCACAGCCTGTGGAGCTGAACAACATCAACATACTGAATTTATCTCAAAGGTGCTCTTCAATGGATATTACGATATCAAGACCTCACAATAAAGTTTAAGTAAAAGAAAGAATCGCCCTGAGCCTTTAGCATGCTGTGTTTACAGCTGAAAGCAAGCAGAAGGTTCAGCCGTTATTGAAAAGACAAGGAGGAAACTGGTGGACAGACAGAAGGGTTATGAAGTGTGTCCATGAAAGCGAACCCTTCAGGGTAAAACAAGGCTTAAACATGTCTCAAATACAGGAAAACCTGCGGCAAAGATTCAGACTCGAGCCAGTTTTTCCCTCAGAGGACAAAGAGTCAGAAGCCGAAAAACAAGAGCAAGAAGTTGATTTTTAGTGAAATCACTGTGAATACGAGGCTGTAAACGGCTGTAAATCTACAGTCAACACACATATATGAGCTTCTGATAATCAACTGAGCATCTTAAAGAGTTATATTAGATTTTAACTACTAATATGACGATTTTCAGACAAAATTGGGTTGTCGTTTAGAAGCACATATGAACTGAACACTTGAATTGTCTAATCTGTTTATATTATATTGATGGATTATCTGTTTATATATTGATTATATCAATATACTGTTTATAAATTAATGCATAATGGTAGTAACTGCATAAATAGTTTATTTTTTAAGGTTATTTTTTATGTAAACCTAACTGTGTGGGTTTATGAGTGTTTATCACTGTGCTGGAAAACTTCCCATGATTATATGCGAGTCTCAGTGTGTGACAGTAAATGAGTCATTGAGTGCAGTGTCAGTCACAGCTGTGACTTCAGTACCCAGAGGTATAACTAGTGTTCAGATCTGTCCAAACCGAAAGATGGATTTAAAGGGATAGTTCACCCAAAAATAAAAATCTTGTCATAATTTACTCACCCTCAACCTGTATGAGTTTCTTTCTTCTGTTGAACACAAAATAAGATATTTTAAAGAATGTTGGTAACCAGACAGTTGACTGTGGCCATTTCCATATTAATAAAAAAAATACTATGGAAGTCAATGGCTACAATGTCAACTGTCTGGTTACCAACATTCTTTAAAATATCTTCTTTTGTGTTCAACAGAAGAAAGAAACTCATACAGGTTTGGAGCAACTTGAGGGTGATGCTCATCTTAACTGCACATAAGTAAATGATGACAAGATTTTCATTTTGGGTGAACTATCCCTTTAAAGCTGTTAATTTTAGATTTGGATGAAGATTCAGAGATTATGTATTGTTTTTCTTGGGACATGCATCTATCTTGATGTTTGTGATTGTTAAACATGTCACCTCATGTGTTGTATTTTTACTGGCACTCATCTATGACAATGCATAACAAGCATTAGAATAAATCATCACAAAATAAATAAACTGCTAATAAATTAACCTCACATACATATAAAATAAAACACAGCCTAAATAAAATAGCAACTATGGTTAATGTTACTAGTAAAACATATTATATACGTATACTAAATATACTTTTTAAAGAATTTACATTGTTACTGCTGTAGAACTTGGGTAACTTGGGTATCATTCAAACATGATAGTGAGATTCTTATTTGAATGAGATCCCATATTCATTTATTGTGATTTAGCCTAACATTAACTGCAATATTATCTTTGTATTTTGAAGCAGTTAATTTGGTTTAAGTTGTGTTTAACTGCGCATAAGTATCATATCAGTATCAGAAGTTCCCATGGCAACAGCAGGACATTATATCAACACCTGATTATCATATGAGAGACTTTTTTGAGACGCTGAACCCCTTTTACCTTCTTTCTCCATTCAGCGCGTACGAGCTGCGGAAGAAGCCCAAGAGCTCGTGCTCGATGTGCGCGTGAAAGGTGATGTTGATCTTGTATGTTCTGAGGGGCTTCATCTCTCTGTGCAGCGCGATCACAAACACCTGCTTGGGCTGATAGTGGAAGCGGCGCTGGATCCTCATGACGCCCGCTTTCTTAACGTTACTGTCCGAAAACACCAGCACTTTCTCCACCTCCAGCCGGTCCGTGTGCAGCACGATCAACTTCGTGGAGTTGACGCATTCAAACTCGATGTTCACCTCGCCGGAGAAGCTGAAGTTCTCCATGTTCACGGACAGTCGGAGGTCGTAGTGTCGCGGGCGCAGGGTGGCCGGTAAGCGCAGATTTCTCCAGGGCTGCTGGCCGTCCTCTGTGTCTCTGTGACTGATGTTCCCGTCCCGGGACTGTTTCCACTTACTGTTGCTGGAGCCGTTCGCGGCCAGAGCCCCGCTGCTCTCCGCGGCGCATCTCTCGAAGCTGACGCTCAGCGTGATGGCGATGGCCGTGACGATTATGAGGGTGAGGATGGAGATGGCGAACCCCAACACCAGCCTCTTGTGAACAGTGATGTGCTGTTCGGTCGTCCGGGGCCGGACCACCACGCTGTCGGCCCACTGATCGGATAGAGCCCGTCCGTTCCTCATGCTCGCGTCCTCGATCCCCATTATATGACGAACCTGATGTGTTTTATATTCATCATCAGCCTGCGTTCATGCGGTGCAGCTTCAGATTTAAAGGCGCGAAATGAGGAGAATATCCCGCGAAACACGCAGAATAACTGCGGATCGATGATCTCGAGACTAGATTGCTGTGAATCAGAAGTTCGTCCGGTCAGATGCTGGAGCTCATCGAGTCCTTTCGCACATCCATTTCTCCTCTGACTTCAGTCTGATGTGGATGAAGGTCCAGCACCTGCTTTCTGATCAGTGTTGTGAAACTCTCTTCTCTCTGTTCATTTCTCCTGCCTCCATCAACATCATCATCATCGTCCCTGTTTCTCTCGCTCTCTGGTGCATCATCCTCTCTTTCAGCCAGTGGGCTGTGCTCTCTCTCTCTCTCTCTCTCTCTCTCTCTCTCTCTCTCTCTCTCTCTCTCTCTCTCTCTCTCTCTCTCTCTCTCCATCTAATGTTCAGTTAAACCACATTTAATTAAACAGTGAAATATTCACACAGGCTGATGTTACTCTATCCTCTTTCACACATTTAAAATTGCTGAGTTACATGAATATTAAACAGACATTGACATTGAACATAAATTAAATGAAAATATGAGACACGCATTTGAGACATGTACATGTCAAACTTGTACAGCAGCGCTATGGCAGTATTTTCAACAGTGTTTATTACACATCGCACAAATACATTAGATCATGTCTGTTGTGTACTTTCACAACAAAAGTGTGAAATGGAGGTGTGATTATTAATTCAATAAACTGTATTGCGGTTGTGTGGGGCAGTCAAATGAGAGTCTTCCTTTTGAGTATACTCTATGTGTAATCAGTAAAATGAAGCAGTTTAGTGTAGTGTTGTGCAGTAGTGTGTTATTTCAGTGTCTGGGTAAGGTTTCAGTTTTATAAACCCAAATAATGAAACATATTCACAATGGACACTGCAACGGTAAACTGAAAGCTGCTGTCCATGGTGCTGAATCAAGCAAGACCATCAAATCAGTTTCCTGAGGGGTGTAATTTCTGCACCACTAGTGCAGTAAAAATAATAAATAATTATTGTTTTCCAGCAGGGTTTTCTTAAATTCTATGTCCCAAATGGTTGAACACATTGGAAGTAAAACAGCATTTATTTAGTTTTCTACCTGTGCATGCAGCTTCCATCCTCAAAAGATTACATTAATGACCTTAACTCCACCTTCACATCTCCCCTCCATCTTTTCCACCACTCATTCCTCTCAGTACATCTGTCATTGTTTCATAAAGGAAGACCAGCGGCGGCTCTTTGAACGCAGTGACGGCTCCAAACACCAAATAACACCCTCAATTTGCAGCCGTTGGCATGGCTGGTTAAACAGCACAGCGAGAAGACAGCGGTGAGCGTGTGAAGACACCCTTGAAGGAGCCGGGAGAGAGAAGACCAGGAGGAAAGATGATGAGGATAAAGTGAAAAATAGAACTGGGCCTTCTAGTTCAAATTATTTTATTCACATCTGAAATTCTCCAAACATGACTGGGCAGGAAATGCTTTTGATCCTCTTCGCCCCTTTACCCCTACGGAATTTAAAACCAATTCTCATGAAATAATGATGGAATGTCCTAGAATGATTTTGAAATCTTTGGATCAAATGAAAATGGAGGTGCATTTAAAGAGAAAAATAAGCAATTTCAATGTGCCATCTGAACACAAAAGCCTGTGTCATGATGTGTGTGAACTGTGAGCCTCATGTTGAATGAAAACATACAGTACAACACAACATCAGTCTAGAGGGACTGTGACGAGTGGCTAATTGAATAAAAAATGTACTGTAAGTAAAACGTCCTTGAGGGCAGCTTTGACTGCCGGCACATAGAGGGTCATTTCAGAGGAGAAAGATGAAGAAAAACAGACTCATACAAAGATAAAAAAGAGAGATTTGTGTGGAAATAACTATATAAGCAGAGCAGAGACACATCGCCCCCTGCAGTCCACAAGTAACATTAATATTTTCCAATCAAAACCAATGGTAGAGGATAACCTGAATGACTCAATAACTCTCCAGGACCTGATATTACCAATAATGTCATGATAAAGTTATGGAATATTTCTCTATTTTTCTCTCAGCTGTAAACATCACTGTGTCAAATTCAGTTTAAATTAAATTCTGTAACGACTGTGTGTCTGCCTATATGGTTTTCTTGATTTTAAAACACAGTAGATAAACATTCTCTATCTCACCAACAAATGAGCTGTTATATGAGCTTTATATGAGCATTATATGAGCTGTACATGATCTGAGGTTTTAAAGGATTAGTGATCTGAGGTTTTAAAGGATTAGTTCACCTCAAAATGAAAATTTCCTGATAATTTACTCACCCCAATGCCATCCGTCTTTCTTTCTTCAGTGGAAAATAAATTAGGTTTTCTGAGGAAAACATTTTTGTGTGGATTTTTCTCCACACAATGGACTTCAACGTAAACCAAATTGTTGAAGTCCAAAATCAATGCAGTTTCAAAGGGCTTTGAAGTGCTTCAAAGGGCTCTGCACGATCCCAGCTGAGGAATAGGGTCTTATCTAACTAAACAATCTGTCATTTTCTAAATAAAATAAAAATGTATATACTTTTTAACCACAATTGTTCGTCCTGTGCTGGTCTGCGTCCTGTGCTGGTCTGCCAGGCATTACGTAATCACGTTGGAAAGGTCACGCTGGACGTAGGCGGAAATACCGCCCCATTGTTTACAAAGCGAACATGCGAAGACTAATACAAAAACCCTTTAACAAAAAAGGTAAAACAATGATGTCGGACGATTTTGAAGTTGGAAGAGAAAATGAGATGGAGTTTTTCGCCCTTTTGAACCGGAGTACACAAATGAAGACCTTAGGCAGATGGAGGAGACCACTACGTCCGGCGTGACCTTTCCAACGTGATTGTCCTCCAAGTCCTCCAGTGGACTTCAGTTACAGAGATACAACTTGTAGCACCTGACCGCATGAAGAAATACTCAAAATGGCAGTGACAAATGTTGTTGCATATTGCAGAACAATTATCTATACTGTATATAGTATCATGTAATATATCTATAATTTATAGATCAAGTTATTTTATTTTACATGCTGTATTTAATCATTTTAAAGATGTGATCTCCAGAACTGATAATGTCAAGTGGAAAGATAATCACTCAACTTATGTATTGACTGTTGTGTATCTTGAATGCGTGAAATGTCACGAATGCCTGACTCCGAAGTACGAATTTCCCAGGTGCACTTGAAGGCAGCATAATTATGTTAATAACGACATGCTGTGAACACACACTTAGATCCAGACACTGCACTCTAGACTACAATATTTGACTCGCGTATAAAAGCTGCTGTAGGTTGAGTAAGATTTGATGGATGAACTTGTGCTTTTATTGGACATGTCACGTCAACTGTGGTGAAAATTTCCAATGATCAGGATATTTCCATTGTTTATATTTACTTAAAAATACTGCCTCTGCAAGCAGCATATGGAGGTAGGAAGGCGACATGTCACGCCCGAATCCAAATGATCGTGTCATGTCTCGTCAGCTGAGATATTCTCATCTGATAAGTTTTTGAAGGAAGCATAGATTTTTCATTCGCCACTATGCTGTGTGTGCAGGTCTGTGACAGTTGAGCTGAAGGGCAAAAATAGGGCCTGAAAGTTCCGTTTGTGTACATCATTTTTTTTTCCTCCATTTTTTCCAATTTTTGACTATATTTCTAGCAAGAAATTAGTATTGTGATTCCTTGTTCGTGGGACCCTCATCTTGGCCAGGAGCATTTCATTCTACAACGCCTTCTCAGTCTTTGGAAAGATCATGCAAAGTAATAGCTGCACATTAGGCTGCATAAATTAGGTCAGCCGGAACTGGGAACACTTCCTATAAACCCTGATGTACCCGTTACATCATAAGAAGAATGGCATCTACGC
Organism: Scardinius erythrophthalmus; assembly: GCF_964197995.2. Lineage (NCBI taxonomy): Eukaryota > Metazoa > Chordata > Actinopteri > Cypriniformes > Leuciscidae > Scardinius > Scardinius erythrophthalmus. The sequence continues at coordinate 17,506,139 of NC_138224.1, read as the reverse complement.
TAATGTTAGTCTTTCTGGTTGTTCTGAGGTTTAATGTAATCAGCTGGATCTGGGCCGTATCCAGATCAGATGGTGGACCTGAGCCTGGACACGACCACAACGCATGGTGTAATCAACCGGATCTGAGCCGTATCCAGACCAGATGGAGGACCTGCACCTAGACACAACCACAACGCATCCCTGAAGTGTCAGCAGAGATTGTGTCAACTAGACTCTCCCCTGTAAGGCCTCAATGACACGACAGCCATCGGCACTGATCCTTAAACCCGTCTCCATACCGGCGTGTCTCCGATCTTTAACCAGATGGAACTGGATAATATTCTGATTGTTCCAAACCAATCTAACTTCTGACCTGTAATGCTGCCTGAATTATAATCATACACTGTTCGTTCATTGGCCAGAGGAGAATTGAATACACATATATAAATGAACTAAATTAAAACAAAAATGAAAGATCACTGAGCTTACTTAAGCTGGACAGTGACGATATTTTCTTCTGGAAACAAACTTTTTTGCATTATTTTTCAGAGTGTAGTGTAAGTGAATCCCTGTTGTGCTTCCTGTACTTTGTCTTGTCTATAAATTTATTTATAGTGTGAACACTTCTGCCTTTATAAACCTCCATCTTTTCCGCCACTCATTCTTCTCAGTACATCTGTCATTGTTTCATAAAGGAAGACCAGCGGCGGCTCTTTGAACGGCTCCAAACACCAAATAACACCCTCAATTTGCAGCCGTTGGCATGGCTGGTTAAACAGCACAGCGAGAAGACAGCGGTGAGCGTGTGAAGACACCCTTGAAGGAGCCAGGAGAGAGAAGACCAGGAGGAAAGATGATGAGGATAAAGTGAAAAATGAAACTGGGGCTTCTAGTTCAAATGATTTTATTCACAATTGAAATTCTCTAAACTAGACTGGGCAGGAAATGCATTTAGATTCCATCCGATCAAGATCCTCTTCGCCCCTTTACCCCTATGGAATTTAAAACCAATTCTCATGAAATAATGATGGAACGTCCTAGAATGATTGTGAAATCTTTGGATCAAATGAAAATGGAGGTGCATTTAAAGAGAAAAATAAGCAATTTCAATGTGCCATACGAACACAAAAGCCTGTGTCATGATGTGTGTGAACCGTGAGCCTCCTGTTGAATGAAAACATACAACACAAGATCAGTCTGGAGGGATGAGGAGCGAATTGAATAAAGAATGTCAGTAAAACATCCTTGAGGGAAGGTGTGACTCGGCACATAGATCTCACAATCAACAATGGACAAATACATAACACAGTTTTAGACAACGAAATAGGCCTGACAACTTGATGTCAAAACACTTATTGGAAACCATTATTTTTGCAATTCTGTTGTGTGATTCTAATGCCGCAGAAATGACTCCATGCAGAGGAAGAGGATAAAAAAATATAAATGTGAAAATATATATATATTACACCATGAAACATTTGGCAATGAAAGCCAATGAAAGTGGATAACCTGACTGATTTCATCACAAGTGTCAGTTTGAAGGACCTGATATTACAAATTAATGTGTTGGGACATCCTTTATTGTTCTCTCACAATATCAGTGTGTCAAATTCAGTTTAGTTGAGACTTCTGGATATAAAGCTTCAAAAACTTTTGAAATAAGTCTCCAGATCTGGTCTGTTGAAGCGCAGTGTCCCATATCCAAGCAATCCGGTGAAGTGAAACCTGTGAAAATGTGCAGTTATTCATCATCTCAGTGATCAGGCAGATGTCCTTGTCCAGTGAAACTTCTACAAGCTTACAAGCTTAAACAGCTGTTCTGTTTCAGGCAATGGATGAGCCCACCTGCAGAGTCCTTGAGAATCCTACTGTACCTCACACACACCTGCTTGACTAGCACTGGAGACAAACTGTAGCTGTTTAAAGGTGCAAGAGTAACATTGTCGGTAAGTACACATTGCATATCATCCTTGCCACAAGAGGTGCTCTAGCGGGTATTTGTTCAATTGTTTCTTTTTTTTTTCAGGAACTTGCTGTCATGGTGGAGCAACAGTTTGATTTGAATCTTGCTGAAGTTAGTTAAAGGTAAGTAATTGTTGTCATGTTTATAGCCATGCGTTCACATTGGCAAAATCTCAGTAACATTTCAAAGGCAAAAAAAGGTTAATTGTCAGTATTGTGTATTGATGTGTGAAGCACAGCGCACACAGAAGTCACTTTCAAGCAGCTTTCAAATCCAATGTGAACTTGAACACGTTGTTAAACCTGCATGGGGATAACTTTTACTCTCACATGAAATTCCTTTGTGTGGATTCCTATTGAAATGACTTGTGTAGTGCTTATTTCTGGCCTTAAAGGAATAGTTTACTTAAAAATGAAAATTCTGTCATCATTTACTCACCCTCAAGGAATATTTTAAAGAATGCCGGCAACCAAACAGTTGATGGACCCCATTGACTTCCTTAGTTTTTGTTTTTCCTACTATGGAAGTCAAATGTCTGTCTGGTTACCTACATTCTTCAAAATATCTTCTTTTGTCTTCAGCAGAAGAAAGAAATTCATACAGGTTTGAAACAACTTGAGGATGAATAAGTGATGACAGAATTTTCATTTGACAAGTGAACTATTCCTTTAAAGTCACCATTTCAAGTTGCGATAGTCTTTTCTTTCCTATTGTGGTGAATGTTGACGTTGAAGCGGCTTCCAAAAAATTAGGGCGGGATTTGATTTTGTCCTGCAAGAAGGAAGGAAACTTATTTTGATTAAAGATTATGAGGGCACATGAATTAAAAAACAAATAATGATGTGCATGAATAAATTATATATTTATATTTAAATTATATATTTATAATAAATACTGCAATATTCCATTATAAAAATAAGAATTGTCAATTTTGATGGACAGAATAACACACATCCTGATAACTGTAATGTAACTGTGAGTGTTTTGCTAGAGGGAAGTTGATTCTGCACAGGGAGGTGGTGATTTTTCTCATCAGTCTAGAATTCATCCGTCAGCACTTTCAGTCACACACACATCTGACACTCATTCATAATTCATACGTCAGTTGGATATGATATCGTATAAGCAGTAAGTATGGCAGCAGGGAATTGGTATTTTTACCCTCCACTATGATACAACCTGACTGTGAGGCTGATGCAAATGCTTTTGTTCATCAGTAGATTGAGGTGCATCTGATTTAGAGATGTTTCCAGAGATATGAATGTGCTGAAATGTTCTTACATAATAATGGTGTCCAAAAGAACCAATGTTTTACCCTTGCAATGTGAATACATTTGGTAAAGTAGCTTTAAATGAAAAGCTTTTAGCAATGATAGAACGATGGAGAGAAATATGCCTGAGGGTGAAGAAGCTGTTTCTGTATCCGAATGTTAATGGCAGCTAACGTTACCCAGAAGCCCTCGGGTCTCCCATTGGTTATAAGGCAACACTAAAGAGCCTCGTCCAAACAAACACATTGGCCTCGTCTGTGTCCAGGGCAATAAGTTTGTCTATTAGCTCAGAATTCATCGATCTGCATCCTGTTATCAAGTGAACTGCTCAAACTGCTGAAAATGCAGAGAACTGACACACGAGTCCCTGTAGTGAACACTCACACAACTCCAGCAACCGTGAGAAATACAAGCGATATTATGAGGAAACAAATAATGCAGTGTTTTAACACAGAGTTGAAAAGTTTAAACAAAATCTAGCTGTGAATGATGGATCATTGTTAATGGAAAAGTTTTATATTTTGACAGTTATAGGTGATTTATTCTGAGCTCTACCATTATTCATCATAATGCCAAGACATTTAAATAATGGATCTTGGTTTAGTGTGACCTTAAAATAAAGTTTCATTTCTGTAAATGATAGGTTTGCAAGAAAACTTTGTGAACACAAAAAACTACTGTTGTCCATATAAAAGCATTTTACTACAAAGCATTATATTACCTTTGTAAACTTTACTCCCATTATAAAAAAAAAGCTTCCAGACACTCAAGAAAGACAGAACAGACAATGTCTCATCAGCTTTACACGAGACAGACAGACAGAGACAGAAGAACTTCAGCGACTCTCACTGGAAACTCATTGGGCCCTTTCATACACCCAGTGCAATGCAGCGCCAGGCAGCGCAAGTGTTTTTTGCTAGTTTCAGCCTGACACAGTTATCATTTTCACGTCCTGCACCACGTTGTTTAAATAGCATACAAAAAAAAAACCCATGGGCGTGCTGGTCTGAAAACGAAAATGTGATTGGGCGCATTGTTGGCGCATTGCTATTTGGAGGCAACTGAAATAGACTGCACCATTGTCCAACAAAAACCTGGTCTAAAGTCAATGGAGCAGTATTTTTTAGTTATTTAAAGAGAGTGTTAGTAATGTGCGCCTATAGGCGGGTCCACAACACACGTACAGTACACTCTGCTTATTACACACACAGGGTGTACAGCAGCAGCACGCAAACATGCCAAATATTAAAAATAAAAGGATTACAATGTAAAAGATTATTATTGTGAACATAAAGATATGGTGGAATCCGGCTTGTCCCGTTGATGGTACGCTTTAAACCTCGTGCAAGAGCAGATCCGCCTCTGGAGAAGCGCTCAGTCTTTCCGCTTGCAAATTCCGCCATGTAAATAGCGAATCTGCCATGGCGCGAGCACAATTAAAAGGAATGGTAGATGAGACTCTGATTGGCTTATTGCACGTTACGGACATTACTCATTAAGAGAATAGGGACAACCCTTTTAGACCATGCGCTGGGCGCGCCGAACATTTTTCTTGTCGTTAAACTATAAAAGTGGATTCAGACACACCCTAAGTGCACTTACGCCGTACGCGTTAGACCATGTGCTTAGATCATTAAAATAGGACCCATAGAGTCACATTGAGCTGAAGATTCTATAAACACTTGATACTTGATCCATGGTCTCAGCTCATTATAATAGAGGATGATAGACATTTCTATTATCAGCAAACTTGATCATAACTATCTTAATCCTGTTTTAAAAAGAGGAAATAATGAATCATTGTGACTTTAGTGGTGTTAAGTGCTTTGCGAGTCGCTCCAGAGACGCTCGGCTCTTCTTTTACAGTCCAAATTCGGTTCCTCGTGACAGTCTGGTGATTTATTGTCCATTCATCAGCTTTTATCTCGTCATCTTGACAAACTCTCATGATTTCCCTGGATCAAACTACGCTTAGAAATAAAGCAGCCAGACAGGCTGAAAATGAACAATCGTTTGGTCTCCAAGGGCTTTGAGTCCTGATGTTTTTCAGACTGACATTCAGATGTGATTCGCACAGGTTTGATGGGATGATGATTTACATGGTCCCGCTGAGCATCACATGAGGGAAATGATGAGAAAAGGTCTTTCACATTGTTCACACCGGCTCAACACTGTTAATGGAGAAACTTTGAATAGAGCACATTGTACCAGGTGTTGGAAGACCAGAATCTTGCACAATGTTCTTGTTCTTGAAAGTCATTTCAGCTCATTCTCATTAAATGAGCCATAAAACTTTATAGGTTCAAATGTCCTTTACATTTAACGAGCAAAGATTGACAATCCAACAACGTCCAAAATGGTTCCATCCATTTCTGTGCAAGAACCAATTTGATATATGCAAAATAAACGTTTTGTTTTACCAAACTCCCATAGAGTCGCATCAAACAAGGATGATCCGTAAATTGTTTGGGCTGAGTATTTTCCTGTCATTCTCTCCGCTGATTAATTACCTTTATTTTCTCCACTGGTTGTCAAGGCAACAGCAGCGTTCTGCACTCTCAGCTCTGTTTGGGCCGATGACAGTATGTAATTAAATATGAGCAGTTGCTATTAGGACTGGAGGATACACTGTAATTATAAGCCTTTGCTTGTTCCCTATGGTTTACCAGGCTGCTGGGGAGGTGCTGTCACTCAGAAGGCCGCCCAGACGCCCCCAAACACTGATACAGAGGTCCGTCTGTTCCTGAGAGTTTGGATGGTGATAGGAAACATTTTGCTTAAATTATAATGTTAACAGAAGCAGAGATTACAGACAGATACAGAGATAGAAAGCTACAACAGTGTGCATGTTAGTCACAAAATTATACTATGGTGTTGGATTTTAGTTTTCCAAACCTTAACTTTCATTATCTTTAAAACTTAGACTGCTTTATGTGGACCAGAAGGTGAAAGGAATGAAAAAAGAACCCATTTCTCTTTGCATTCACACTGACATTGGGTCTGAATTTGGATCTAGGTCTCTTTTTAGTGATAGGGTCACCAGTTCATAAATATTTTTTCAATGTTCTGTCATTATTTTCCAAAATAATACAAAAACTGAACAGCATATTGGTACTCAAATATTAGCCATTTTCCAACATAATATAACAAAATAAAGTCAGAATTGTGAGATAGTCCAAAGTTTGTAAGAAAGTCCAAATGACCTCTATTAATTCCATGGCGGAAATAAGTTTTTTGTTTTAAAAACATTTGGCATTATTTTATTTCCATACGCAAGACAGCGCCAAATAACGCTGAGACTTTACTTCATAGAGATGAATGTATTGGCCAGCACTGACGACAGTCATGTGAAGTCCCCTTAACCATTGAAAGGATGCTACAGCAACATATCACTTTCCTCGTTGGAAAAATTCGCTTGACCTGAAGATGGAAAGATGTAACAGGTTCACTGACACAGATAATCACAAACGCTGAATCGAGACCTCTCTCTTAAATGTTCAGTTGACCAAAAGCACATCTTAAAAGCTTGTAAGACATCAGCAGTTTAATATAAATCCAATCAATGATCCAATCAATTTCCGATGGACAAATGTCCCACCCTACAGTTTTTATTGCTTGGAAAGAAAAGACTATCGCAACTTCCGTTTCACGCCGACTTTGATATGAGTTGACAACAAAAAGAGTCAACCTATCTTTTCTCAAACATGAGAGATATTTCAGTCTCAGATAATAATTCCTTCCACAAATCTTTCTTCAGTTTCACATCATATCATTTAACAGGCAGATCCAGCTCAGAAAACTGCGAGATATATTAATGTAACACAACCATTGATAAAAATGAGCAAAAAACTCTCAAAATAGCCATTTCAGAGTCATGTCATGCATGTGTACAGAAATGAGAATTGTTAAATTATGCATGAATTTTTCCATGAATTTCAAAAGCAGTTCCGCCTCTGACAATAAGATGCCCATAGAGCTTCATACACTGTGTGCCATCTTAATGTGCCACATCAAGTCAAAGCACAAAGCCTCCGCCACCGGTCCTACGCAAATGTGTTTCTTTCAAATCCCCCCCGCTCGCTCCTGAGCTTCATTATTCTCCAAACATCATGAAAATACAGCGAGACACTGTCAACAGATTCAAATGGCTTCCTTCCCACCATGTCTACATGAAACCTCATGCCATTATATCCTTCCAAGATTGACTTACAAACGCCAGTGCCCAAGACACCCACAGGCCCATTTCTACAGTGTTTGGTGGAAGAGGTTTATAACGTGGTGGAATGTGTTACATGTGCTCTTCTGCTTTTAAAGCTGTATGATTAAATAATAGAGAAGAAACCTTTGAATCCAGATGGAAAGATCATTTTAGATAAGTACACTGAGCTAAAAGAAGCGTCCTGTTAATGTTTTATCTGCTGAAAAATGACATTGACTTTAAATAGAGAAGCAGTTAACAACTGCAGAGATTCATATTTTTATATACTGACAAACTGATGCAGATTTCCATGTCACATGCTGACATGTAGAGAGCAGAGTCTTTGATGGCCAATATAACGCTGCTATATATAATACAACTTCTATTTATAATACAATATAATGTAAAAAAGAATGCAAAACTGCTGATTTTCAATAAATAAATAAAAAATAGCATTTTTAATTGCAATTAATTTTGATATATTTACTCAAAAATTCACTTAAACAAATGCAGATACTCAGTAATTATTTTTAAATGTAAATTTTAAAATACGTACACAGAAAATATTCTAAAGCATTTACTCAGTACACTAAAATATTTGCCAACATGGACTGGGCACTCTCCTTTGAAAATGTTACTGCAATGCATAAACAGGATGATTAATTGACTTGGCTAATGTAAATATCAGATTTTTATACACTATTGAATGTTTATTTTTTTTATCAGAGTTCGGGATTCCATTAAATCTTACGTCATATCACATAATGATAACATGTAATAACACAAATCAATTTTGACACAAATCAGAAAAAATCCATTTTGATCCACACAACAGCATCTAGATGCTTTTTTTGCAATTATCAAGGCTGATTTTTGATTCTCAGATTGGCATATGGAAAAATGTGCTGAGCAATTTAAATTCTGACAGTCTGGTCAGGAAGAGACGAGGCCAGAAACATTTTGAGCAGCTGAAACATGGGAAACTGAAGCGCCTGGGGCTTCTATCACTGGCCAGGATTGAGATGAGTTATTGAGTTTGGGGAAGAGATTTGAGTTTGTGCTGATGTAAGCTTGGGCTGACCGAAACAAATAAAAAACATGGAAGCAATCCAATGCTTGATAATCCACCTCCACCAAGACTCCTTCAGTGGCTTCGTTTGTTAACAAGACACTAAGATCCAACAGAAACATGTCTAGATGAAAGGAAGCAGTTTAATATACAGACAATAAAGACCAACAACTGAGGGTGAACTTTATGTTATGATTGATTGACAGATCTAATTCTCTTTATCATCAGATCTTCAATGAGTGACGCTTATTAATATAAAATGCAAATAAAAAGGAAACGTTTTCATTTTGTTCTGGCTGTAAAATACCTTAAAGCTCATTTGAAGCTTTGAATGTCTTTGTTTAGCCTCAGTCAACAACGTGAGGTTGTGAATGTGCTGAAAACATCTAAAACTTAAACCTGTTCATGGGGTGGAAACTCAAGGAAACTCAAGGTCAACAGTCAAACTGAAGGAGCAAAACAATGTGTCTGCAGTGCCTGAGCAAACCTGTTAATGTCTCTGTGACACAAACTAAACACTTTCGTGATATTCGTCCCTGTTGACCTTGGACACCAAAACACAGAATCCCCTGCAGTTCATCTCAGAGAAAATAGGCTTGCACTTTTGTCACGTTTAACTTCTCCAAGCTTATTTTATGTGCCTGTGGCCTCCATCTATTCCTCTTCTTTCTCCTTGCTGTTTTTTTCTTTTCTTTCTTTCTTCATGTTTGTTTTATTGGGAGCTGGTTCTCATTAAATCTCTTGAACTCATTTTATATGTGTGTTTTCAAATTGAATCTGCATATCTCCAGGCGCTGTGTGGGACTCGCTCGCATAAATTCTCCCCGGCCGACTGGAGGATTTCCCAGACATATAATCATTTTAATAGTCAAATCGATCCGCTGATGTCACACGTCGGTTGCTTTACATTTCCAAGTATATGAAACTATATGCAGCTTTTCCGTGTCATCTGGGTCACGGCCTGATTCAGAGACTCCCCACACAAACCCGTGGAACCTCGAAGGCAAAAACTCTCGAGCGGTTCTTTACCGAAGCTTTTCTCCGTGTGTGTGTTCGAGTCACTCTGGATTTTCCCCAGTGAGCAGCGAAGCGCAGGGGTCCAAAGGAAACAGATAATAGATAAACCCTCCAGCTCTCAGTGAACACAGCTGCTAATCTCCACATTTGTATGTATGTGCTCTTCTCTATCACTGCAGGATGAAGATCTGGAGTGTCTCAGAGTGTCTCGCCCTTGAGCCGGAGCAGATATACTGTAGTAGACCAGCAAGTGACACAACATTTAGCTTTGACCAGATAAGAGAGATCAGCCTCTATGTGTGTGAAGCCACATTTGGGATTACAAATATCCGTTCTGTTTACTTTGTACTTCACACCCAAGATGACAGCTGAGGGAAATGTTTAATATGTAAGTGTATTTATATTCAGTGCTGATAAGTATTGTTAGAAAAAAGTTGCATGTAACTAAAGTTTTACCCATTATTAGTGTTTGCTACCTGTTTTTGTGCATAAAAGTATTGAATCATTATAATTCTATATTATCTCACTAAGTTTTAAGAGACAGACCATATGTACACTTGACAATGAACAGACCACAATGTATTTCATTATATATACTTATTTTGGCTGTCAATTGATTAAAATATTAAATCTAAACAATTACATGATTTGCAGATTAATTTAATCTAATTAATCGGAAATGAATCGTACATCAAATTTGGCTGGGAAATTACCCCCAAAAGATTGTTTAAAGTCATTATTGTGTTAAATGAGAAAAGCATCTAAAAGAAAAATGTTATTTAATTCAACATAGAATGTATTACACGCAAACTTTTAGGCTACAATGGCCATTATTGGACCCTACTGACTTTCATTGTATGGAGAAAATAAAAAGAAAATTTTCTAAAATATCTTCTTTTATGTTCCACAGAAGAAAGAAAGAGTCAAACAAGATTGGACATTTGGAATGAGGGTGAGTAAATGATGACAGGATTTTCACTTTTGGGCTATTTGTACTTTCTAAAACCACACTGACAGGCAAGGCAACCCAATTTAGAGCTTTTAAGCAGTCATACGTTTTTTCGACAAAAATCAATCACAAAAAGCACAAAAACAATCAACATCAATCAATGTAGCATCAATAAGCTCAAAGAGACATACAAATTTAATAATTTACATCAACAAAAACGAATATGGCATATTTTAACAAATGCAGGGAAAGTATTACATTACCAATCTTAAATCTTTTACCTGCCTCACCACAGCCTACAGACTGAGTGCAACGACTCTGCCTGCAAAGAGGAACTTACAACTTTTTAAAGCTGCCTTCAGGATAAATATTTGAAGTTCAAATTCATGAACTCCAGTGATTTCTGGAGGCTAGTTATTATGTGACTGAACTGGCACCCCAGGTGCCTCTTGATGTCATCGTACAAGTTTTCATCATTGCTTCATCTCCTTTGGCAACGCATTCTCATCCTTGGGCGTCATATACTGACGCTTTTGACATTTCGTCTACATCGAACGCACATGGCACCCTTTAGCGTCAATATGACACGCACAGAGCTTTGTTCGGTTATGGGTAGGTTTAGGTCTGGTGTAGGGTTAGGGTTAGACCGCCAGGAGTTTCTATCTGCGTCTCATATTGACGCTAAAGGGTGCCATGTGCGTTTGATGTAGACGAAATGTCAAAAGCGTCAATATATGACGCCCTAGGATGAGAACGGGCTGCCTTTGCGCACCAGCACTTCACAAACAGTGTGTATTTATTGAAAGAGCTTTACTGGGCTCATCTCAGAATGAGTCACACTGTTTTTACACTGACCATCTGATGCATATTATGCACAAAAAATGACCAGCACTTTCTCATTCAGACAAGCTCTAGTCTGATTCGCTGTCTTTATGCCATTTACTGGAGACTGATTGTGTAGGTTTTAAATGCTGGATCTAATTGCAAGCAGTTAATTTTAATGAAAACAAACTCAAAATAACACTTCCCAGAATCTTGGAATACTTTTTGTCAACACTGCAAACAGAACAAACACTATAAAATGACGAGACTGGACAACGAAAAAAAAACAGGGTTATTTATAAAAAGCATAATCAATGAAATGAAACGAGAAAGAGGTGCAGAAAATCAATCAAACGATGAATCACCATAGAAATAAATGCAAACACAGGAATCAGTCCAAAACCAACTCAAAGTCCAACTCATACACAGACCAAACCTGACATTGCAACAAAGTATGTTTTAATTTGCTTATTACACACATTAATTAAACAATTTAAGTTATTTCCATGCAGTCTATTGTGTCCTAAAGCATTTCACATAATACAGCCTCCTAATGGAACTTAAAAGCAAAACAAACTGTGATTGGTTGCTTGTCGGTCAAACAGAATCAGTCAAACAGCTCTTGGCCAGAATAAGATCGGATATGAACCGGCCTTTATGCTGATATTCGAAAGTGCTTGTAAACTATAGAAGTCTTGAAAGGCAAGATTGTTTTCCTTTAAAATGGAACAATTTAATACCTTTTGCCTTCTCTTACAACATTTTGATGCCTTGTTATCTGATGTTAATGATTTTCAAATTTATAAAACAGCCCCAAATTGATTAATTTATTGTACAGGTTGAAGAAAATGTTCGCAAGCCCCGCTCTGCAGCCAATTTTATTGATCAAATCAATCACACAGTCACCGAGTATAGGTCAATTATGAAGGCAATCTGCACTGATTGACTAGTGACATCTTTAGAATCGGCTTCAGGGCAGGGTTTCCAATTAACTTATTTGGTAAAAAAAAAACACAAACAGATTTCATTATTCCAGTTTTGAGCAATTTCAAGTGTGTTTCAGACGTGAGGTTGTACCGTGTCTTTCACCCTCCTCTCCAGTGTTGACATACTTTGATGAAACTCGTCCCATCTCTCGTCTCCCCCTCAGCGATAGATTAAATGTCACAGGGCTTCTTGTAGGACAAAATTCTGGAGTATATCAGCACCTCTTCACCTTCACATGAGCGTTTCTGATATATTTCTAATCTTGCTACGAGTGATAGAATAACAATGAAGTTTGTCAAATAGTCAGACTCCAGTGAAGACGTCTTTGTGTCCTTGACTCGTGTCTGATCTGCTCATAGACCGTCACGCAGAAAGAACAAAACTCTGACTGTCAGCCTGTGGACGTTTGATCAGAAACAAAGTTAAATATGCCATTGAATTGCAGATGAAAATTAAATCGTGGTGAATGAAATAGAAGCTTATTTTTTCCCTATTGTGACGTGTCACGAGAAATGTGGGGCGGGACTTGATATTGTCCATCAGGAATTGATTGGATCGTTGGATCGTTGTGGTTTGCTATTTCTGTGATCTCAATTGATTGACAGTTTAGCCCGCCCTCACGCCATTAAACAAGTAATCAGAGAAGAGAAGAGATGTCACTGCAAGTTATTTTGATTAAAGATTACAAGGGCACATGAATAAAAAAAAAATGCTGTGCACGGATAAATCATTTATTTTAAACACTGCAATTTTCAATTAAAAATAAGAATTGTGTATTTTGATTTCATGGTGACTAACTGAATGCAGTAGCTCTGACGTAATTAGCATAAAGGCTGCATCAGCTACAGTATTTGACATTTATGCATTTAGCAATGGTTAATAATGAATGACCATTACATAACATTAAAATGGTACTTAGATTTATAGACTGTTAAATAAATCATTAGAACTCAGTGATCCTGTGAGAAACAGGCTCATTTGATCTCAGTCAGATGCATGTACTGTATGTGACACTCATTAACTGAACACAGCAGCTCTGACATGCAATTAGCACAATTTGACTTTTACTATAATAATAACACATGAGACTTAGTGAGTGTCAATGATGACTGACCTAACCAAAGGTTTTATTCCAGCACAGACATTGTTATGAAACAAAAATAACCATAAGAGGAAATAATTATAGACAATATACTGTATATGGAAACATGTCTGTCACCAAATACAGAAGCAAGAACATAAAAATAAATGAAGCATGTATAAATATAATAATCAGAAAAATATGAAGAAGAACTTTAGGTAGAAGAAAAACTATATTTGAAATTTTTTCTATTCTGTATGAATGCATCAGTTTTCACACAGACATCAAGAACAGCAGCCAAACACACAAGCCTCATTTAGATATGACAATATTAATCAAGCACATGTGACAATGAAACAGCAAAATGTAAACCGATTATGCAAATATTAAATAAGCTGCCAGAATGATGATAAAGGTTTACATTTAAGGTAAAAATATAGTGTTGACTGTGTTTAGATCTGTTCCCTATTCCCTGTCACACCTCTGGTCTACATCTGTGAGTTACTGGTTGGATAAGAGGCTTCACTCGTCGTTCTGCAGCATGTTGTTTTATCATCTCTTATGACACGGGTCATGTGCAGCATCAGAGAAAGAGCATCAGGAAACATGGGGTCTTACCTGACATAAACCTCACAGAGACCTGAAATCCTCTGATGGGCGTCACATTATTGTGGAATCCCCACAGGCCTGATGTCTACAGCATCTGTAAACATCCATGTGCCTGTGGTCTGTGACTAAAAGGGGTTTTATTGCTTGACACTCTTGAAGAATCATGAATTATTTAGGGAAGTCAGCTGTAAAGATCTCTCCCTTGAGTATGCAGCTGTCTGCTTGAGACGTCCCTGTGAAAATACACCTCTGGTGATTCTCATTAGGTGGATGTGCAGACTGTGAAGGAGGAGATCTAATGGTCAGACACTTTCTAGCATTTCCCACATGGCATATTTCCTGCCTGCCACCCTCACACAGAAAGAAACCTTCATTTTTGAGATATACACATTTGTAGCTAACCTTTAAGGGATTGTTTATTCAAAATTTGGGAATTCTGATTTATTCACTTTCATGTAGTTTCAAACCCACAAGACTTTGTTGTTCAACATAAAAGAAGCATGTAGTGCTTCCCCCCTAGCCTGGCTCCGCCCTCCTACGTACTTCCGCTCAATTTCATTTTCCTTCAGTACTACGTCTGGGACTGCTGTATATTCTTAGGTTTCCAGAAACAAATTTTTTGTAGGACCAATCAGCGAATAGAGGGAGTGGCTGAGAACGATGACGTTGATGTGATCACACACATGACTAGCGTCGGCCAATAGTGAGCCTACGTGTGACGTACAACACACAGACGCGCTGCTTTATCAAGACTCGAGGAACAGAGAGAAGGAAATGAATAGTGGAATAAAGTCGTTTTTTTTGTTTGTTTTTGTGCACAAAAAGTATTCTCGTCGCTTTATAAACTTTATAAAAGACAGACATCTTATTCTAAACATAATCCTCTGATCATTCGGACGACCACACGTTAGCGATTGGCTATGGCAGATCCTGAGTGACTCTGGGCAGATCCAATAGTTTTGAACTTTAACAGAGAACCCGCCTTCAAGGAAGTAAACTTTTCTCAATGGAGCGAGGCCAGACTCTCTGTACAAATGAAATGTACGAGAGTCTGGTAGAACCAGGCTACTTCCCCCCCCCCACCCCACACACACACACAAAATAAAAAAATACATTAATAAATAAAATAGTCACATGACTCAGAGGGCCCTATCTTGCACCCAGCGCAATTGACTTTGTACACCGACGCATGTATCATTCCTATTTTGCACCCGCGCAAAGCGCGCTTTTCCCTCCACAGAAGCACGTCGCTACACTAGGGAATGAACTTGCGCTCCCTGGGAGCGCAAAAAAGGAGGCGTGTTCCGGCGCAAACGTTCCTTCATGCTATTTTGCAGGTTTAGAAACAATTGCGCCACTAACCAGGAAAAAATAGTTTAAAGTCAGTGGCGCGTTGCGCATGTTATTCATATGCTATTTTAAGGGTGCATGCTTGGCCATAATCAATGTAGCGTGTGCACAACGCGCATACACTTTGATTCTCTCATCTACAGTACACAGAAGCAGCAGTTTTCATTTTTGCAAATCATACATTATTACGATAGATAGATAGATAGATAGATAGATAGATAGATAGATAGATAGATAGATAGATAGATAGATAGATAGATAGATAGATAGATAGATAGATAGATAGATAGATAGATAGATAGATAGATAGATAGATAGATAGATAGATAGATAGATAGACAATTTATTATAAAAGCATACATCTAGCTTACACATTTACCCAAATTATCATACGCCTTTTTAACGTCCCTGACGAGAGCGTTGCTCTCCTTGGCTGTGAACCGCTCCTGGCGCGCCTGGCAAATCCGCCGTTATAATAGGAATCCGCTTTAGAACAAGCGCGCCTGCTCTTAAAGGGAATGTGAGATGATGCTCTGATTGGTTTATTTCACGTTACGCCCAAACCACACCTATGAATAATGAAGCTACTTCAGACCAACCCATTTTAGATTTGCGCCGGGCGCAAGAGTCATTTATCCCGCCGGTATAATAGCAACAGCGCCAAGACCTGCCCACAAAGTTACTTGCGCTTTGCGCTTTGACACTTGCGTTTCAGATCGTTAAAATAGGGCCCAGAGTCTTAAGAACTGTGTGCTTAGTATGTGGAACAGACCAAATTTAAGTCATTATTAGCTGAAAATCGTCCCCTCTGCTGCAGCTCTTAAATCACTTTTATTTACTAAAATGATGATAAATAATGTACTGGAAGAATTATTTATTGCTTTTGTGGGACACAATTATTTGGCTTGTTAGGGTTACATGACTATTCACTTTTTATGTACCTTAACCCTCTGGGGTCTAAGGTGTTTTTGGGGTCCTTGAGATGTTCTGACATGCCCTGACATTTTTGCTTTTTTCAGTTGCTTATAAACATATTAATGGCAAAAAAAAATTACACACTATTTAGCACAAACAGGGCTACCATGAAATGTGAGCAACAAGAATGTACATGTCTGCATTTCTGAGAGAATAATGTTTATGCGTGGTTATTGAAAAAACTAAAAACTAAAGTTTCTGAAATAAGGCCATAAAACACATTCTAAATATGTGCCAATAAGACTTTTGTCTAAAAGATGTCATCGCCTAGTGTTTTTTCTTCAAAATGAAGTGAAAATCACCCTGCCTTATCATTCACATAACACAATACATTGATTTGAATTTTGCAAAGCACTTTCTGTTTGGAAAGGCCATATGCGGAGTGGGCGTCAACGGTCATGCATATATAGTGGTTCACACCTGAGGAGACAATGGGGCCTGCATACTTAATTAGCCATTCATTCAGGTGAGTCACTGAGCCACAAGAATGCAAGAGCAACAGTTGGAAGCATCTCAATTCTTTTTTATTTTTCCTCATATTGTGCTTGCAATTTGGCCTATAATATCCAAGGAAAACATGTCTAGTAATTGTGCAGTTAATTCTCATACTGTATTTTCAGTTTTGGAATATTTATGCTCTCCCCAAATTTGTCAATAATAAAACACAATAAAAGTTATTTAAAGAAAAGGCTTATATTTACCTTTTAATAGTTTGTTTACATCTACCTTGTAAATATATTTTTTTATTAAAAAGGTTACAATTACAACAACAATTCAAGTGTAATCTTTCTTTGTAAAAACTAAAGTATACATTTTATCATACATATTTCAAAGTTAAGGATTTGATTGATTATTTGATAACTTTATTTTTGACAAAACATATTATATTTAACATAAGCAAATATTGGCAAACAAAAGCTTATTTGAGGTGGCAGATATTTTACATGTATAATCTATCCAAAACTAATCAACGAAATGTTGTCTTTCATATGTCTGTAACATAGGTCTTTCATTTTTATTATAAGAAATATAAATGTTAATTTGCAGTTTAAATCCAGGAAATTTGTTAATGAAAAAATTATTAAAAGTAAGATACAATTGATACAAAACGAAATTCGTTTTAAAGAAAGGATTTGTACTTTCTGTTTTGAGGTCTCTGTGAAAGTTTGAAAGTCTTTTAGTGATTTTTTTAGAGCGCTCGCGTCCATAATGGAGAACTGTCACGTAATATTGTTTTTTCCTCATAAATGCGAACACGAAAAATAAAAGACAAAAGACTTTTAAGTAAAACTTACTCCGAAATTGTTTTCTCTGCGGAATTCGCTCTTCAAAATGCTGCCGTTCGTCGTCTGAGTTACAATCTTCCTCTGAGGAAAAGGTGCATTCTTCCTCGCCGTCCAGAATCATCTGAAGTGCGTCTTTATTACCGGAGAAGCGTGTCATACTCAAAACGCGATGAACTATCAGTAAGTCTGATGAAGAAACTTTTTATGGCATTGATCGGGGGGCGGGTGCGCTGCATACTAGATCATCTAACTATTTACATGTGAATCGCGCCGGGGGCGGGGCGGCCGCAGCTGATTATAGAGATAATGAGGCAGAAGGAAAAACGGTACCTCTCCTTGCTTTCAAACGGATTACATGAGTTGAAAACATTTGTTTTTTATATAAATTACTTCATTTAAAAGAGGAGATTTCAAGCTTCATAAAGACATATCTCACGTGCCTGTGTAAGAAGTATTCGCTGAGTTATGATTCATTTTCGGACGCGTTTCAGAATGGACTACACGGACAGAGAGAGGGCAGAACTCGCTTCGTGTTTATTTTTCTTTATTTGGCGAAAAGCACAACACTTTGTTTTTATTGTGAGTGTACACAAAAATAATACACACTTTACAGGATAGATTGATGTATAACACAAGCATATAAGATAAAAATTAATATTTTTATTTTATTATTTTTTTGCACTCATACGGAAAAAAACGAGCCTATCGCGCCGGCGCGATAGCCGACCTCAGGGGGTTAATCAAAAGATCAGCAGAATTCCAACATCTTTTTCCTCACAAGAATTACTGCTATTCATATCCAGTCAGGTGAAAGTTACGAGTGACAGACCCATTACACCCGCTCATAATCGCTGATAAGCACATCTGTATCAGCTGGATAAACAAAGTGTTCGGTGTAAATTTCTGAATTGCCTGTGAAAAATGTTTCATCAAAGCACATGTAGACATCAGGTGTTGTCGGGTTTATAGTGAACGTGACTGTGCGTACAATGAACTTTCTTTTAGTGAGACCTTAAACTTGCATAGTGAGGCACAAACATTTTATATTGATTAAAGTTTCTTCTGGCAGCGTCCCGTAAGTCCTTTATGCAGAGGCAGGACACACCGTTCTGGTCTTAAATACCTTTTTCCTCAATCACAGAGCAGTCGCTCATGCAAACAGGGCTTTTCTCTTTGCTAAGTCAAGCAGCAAATGTTCAGCTTTGATACATTTTCAATTTTACACTTCCTATCTTCTATTTATGGCATGCATAAATCATAAGTGAGCCGTGCTTCTTTCCAGAAACGTCAGATATGAAATAGCACAAGCACAGAGGGAATTCAAACCCAGTAAAATACAGTAATGATATCTGCTTTTACACACTGCAGCAGCAGGGCGGCCGCTAGTTACCAACTTAACTGCTTTTAAACTGTTCAACATTTAATTGCTCATAAATTTTGCAAAATTCCCCTCGCTCGTCAAACTTTTGGTGAAGATTCGAATGGGATTTTGTAGATGATATTCATTTATCATGACTGTGATGTCATATTAAGTAAACAATGAGAGAACTTAACGAACGGTAAACACAAAAATAAAAATGAAAAGTACCTCACACTATGGGCCAGATTTACTAAACAGGGCAAATTAAGGCCCGTTCACACCAAGAACCATAACTATAAAGATAACTACAGGGTGGGCCATTTAGATGGATACACCGTAATAACATGGGAATGGTTGGTGATATTAAAGTCCTGTTTGTGGCACATTAGTATATGTGAGGGGGCAAACTCCTCAAGATGGGTGGTGACCATGGTGGCCATTTAGAAGTCGGCCATCTTGGATACAACTTTTGTTTTTTTCAATAGGAAGAGGGCCATGTGACACATCAAACTTATTGGTAATGTCACAAGAAAAACAATGGTGTGCTTGGTTTCAACGTAATTTTATTCGTTCATGAGTTATTTACAAGTTTCTGACCACTTATAAAATGTGTTCAATGTGCTGCCCATTGTGTTGGATTGTCAATGCAACCCTGTTCTCCCACTCTTCACACACTGAATGGCCCCCAAGGTCTCCCGATCTGACCCCCTTAGACTTTTATCTTTGGGGTCATCTGAAGGCAATTGTCTATGGTGTGAAGATACGAGATGTGCAGCACCTGAAACTACGGATACTGGATACCTGTGCTGGCATTTCTCCTGCGGTGTTGCTATCAGTGTGTGAAGAGTGGGAGAACAGGGTTGCATTGACAATACAACACAACACAAAGTTACGTTGAAACCAAGCACACCATTGTTTTTCTTGTGACATTACCAATAAGTTTGATGTGTCACATGGCCCTCTTCCTATTGAAAAAACAAAAGTTGTATCCAAGATGGCCGACTTCTAAATGGCCACCATGGTCACCACCCATCTTGAGGAGTTTGCCCCCTCACATATACTAATGTGCCACAAACAGGACTTTAATATCACCAACCATTCCCATGTTATTATGGTGTATCCATATAAATGGCCCACCCTGTATAATAGCATCAGCACCAGAGGACGATACCATTGTTTGTTCTAAGTTACCCCTTTTCCACCAACAAGAACCGGGTGCTGGTTCAGAGCCAGAGCCAGAGCTGGTTCAGAGTTGGTTTGACTGACGAGCTTACTAAGAACCGGTTTGCCTTTCCACCGGCTAGAGAGCCACAACAGAGCCAGATCTTACGTCACTGTATACGTCTCATGTTGCCCAGCAACCGCTAGTGCGGTAGCGCCAAACACAAACACTCCAGGCTTGTTCGAGATGCATCGGCTTCTCGCAGATCGATCGCCGCATGACATCAAAGCACTGCGATAGCGATCTAAAAGCACAAGGAGTCGTATGCTCTCCAAACACTCCCGCAGCTCCGATCGGTCCTCGCCGCTCCGGTGCATCTCGAACAAGCCATCAACAATAACGGACGTTGCAATACTATGGATGCTCATGGGTTTGCAAAAATACATCGGAATCCAACGCGTTCGTGCAGCTCGCCGTAACTTACATAGACGGATATTATAATCGAGCTGCTATTAGCTCGACTAGCTGCTATTTAAAAATGGCGGTCACAAGTTTCTATTCGTCTTGTTGGTCACGGTAACCCCGCCCCCAGCCCCTGACGCAAGCGGTTCTTTCTTGGCTCCGTTCTAAACCCTGCAATGATTTGGTGCTACTTAAGAACCAGTTTCACTGGTTCGGAGCTGGTGCTTTGGCGGTGGAAAAACAAAGAACCGATTTGAAACTAGGCTCTGGCTCCGAACCAGCACCAGTTCTGCCTTGGTGGAAAAGGGGTAAGTGTGTACTTGTCCGTCGCTTTAAGTGCTCGAGCTCATTACAGCAGGATGGATTCTGATTGGCTGTCAATGTTTTTATTGTTCATCAGCTGGATAAAATCATTCTGAAAGTGATTCCAACGATATCGTTTCTCTGTGCCGTTTTTGTTATAGCTGTAAACTCTGCTATTCTTTAATATTGAGAATGATTTTTAGAACTATGTCTGTATCGTTATCTTTATAGCTATCATCCTTGGTGTGAACGGGCCTTCAACGTGAGAGCTCAAAACCAAAACAACGCCGTTGGGGGTGGAAAGTTCTGTGCGTGATCTACTGACGACTCACAAATTAAAGAACACAGACGCAGCCGGATCATTTCCATAATGAATCTATAGCGAATCTACAGAGAGCAGTGCAAATTAGCTTCTAGTTTCAGACATGCTTTTTTGGCCATTAAATAATGGCACAGATACCAGTAAATTGATTAGCGCAAACCTTAGTAAATCACCTTACATGATTCATTTAAATACTGTCCACCCATAAAATTTGCGTCTGAAAAGGAAACTCCTACAAATGCATATTCAATTAGGTCAGCCACAAAAATAACCCTGTCCACACAGGATATATGAGAGCAGTGAGATGTGGCCGGACTGCAGTAATGAGAACACAGACGTTCCCTCAGAGGACACTGAGGTCTGAGACATCTGCCACCAGAAGCTGAAATGAGCTGCACAAATGATACCTTACATATGCATACTGAGTTTTTACATGCCTGTCAGGATATATCAATCAGATCCGAAAGTGCTTTTTGTTTTGCTCTTTGGGGACGAATGAAGCAGGCTGAAAGTTTGAGAGAAACATTGGATTCTGAGAGCCCTTTGGATCTGAATGTTTCATGTGTGATTGTTTTTGAAGTTTTACAGTCATTTGTTGTCTTGAAAGTGGAGTTCACAGTGAAATGCTACATTTTAAGCATTAGGAAAATATTCAGGGGAATAATCTTGGGCTACTATAGCATCTACCTAAAGCCAGTCATCATCCTCAATCAGAAGGCCACTATGTCACTTTTTACTATTTAATCTAAAATACATTTAATTTAAAGCTACAGTCCGTAGATTTTCCTCTTTGTTGCCATCTCTGTTCGAAATCTGCAATTGCAGTTATTCGCGGAATTATCAACTTTACGTGTCAGTCGCCACGCCTGTGTGGATACTGTCATTCGGAATCACAGATTCTACTTTTTGGAAGTATGACCAACATAAGAATTTTCACCGAAAAATGTCGTCTGAACAAGTAAGAAACATCTACTGTACTTTTGTTCTGACCAACTAAGGAAAAAAAAAAACATTGCAGTAAATCAAATTGTTAATGTTAACAACATCAGCATTGCGTGACATTTACATTTAATATGTATTAGGTCTACCTGTAGTTCAGTTTCTATTTCTGTGCTGTCTAATTTCTAATTGTCATACCAACAAATTAATAATCCTAAGAACTGGTTCTCTTTGAAATACAAACACACGTATCTGTAATCAGATTTAAAACTGGAAAATAATCTAATTTTAGTCACATACATGTGTCATTACCATCATGCACCGTTCAAGACTCTATTCACTGTTCAAGACTCTCATTTTACAACGGGTGAATCTCCAGTTGTCACTGATGATTGTCGTTTGAACCTTTCTGGATCCGCCATCAAATTGATAAGTTTAATTATATCAAGTGCTGTGAGAAAAGGCTATAAATCTCCACCTCCAACATCCTCAAACAAAATATAGCCTACTAGCCGGGACACCTTCTTTATGTGTACAGATGTGACGTAATGACCTGATGACATGCTCGAATTTCCCTCGGAAAACCACCAGTGCCACTGGAATTTTTATTAATCTGGAAGTTTTCTGTTTTGAATCGAGCTAAAGCAAGCATATAGTTTTGAACACTGGCTGGTTATGTACTTTCTCAGAAATTTATTTTGGATAATTTGAACCCAAAAAAGTTACGGACTGCAGCTTTAACAGCAAAAGTCAAAATCCTTTAGAAACCTGCAGATCTGATTAGTGTTTGATTTGACTCCCTACTTACATTCAAACAGCTTCAGGTTAAAAGAGAGTCAGTGCTGTGTTTATAAGTCAAATTTAGCATTTAAAAAAAAGTGGAGATACAATGAACACATATTCACAGGATCATTACATGCAGTAATTGGTTTAGTGAAATAATGTCACACCTGTTACACCAGTAGAGATGGACTTAGGAAATAAATCTTACAGTCCAGTATGTCATTTTCTGCTAACATTGCACCAGTCTGAGCAAGCATTGCTGTCCGCGATGGTCATGCTGTTCTGTTCACATGAGATAATGAAAATAATCCACTCAAAACAATGTATTTAATTAGAAACACAAAGAGCACATTGTCCGTGTGGTGTGGATGAGTCGGTTATTTAATCCTAATTGGTGTTTTATTCTTCAGATATTATGTAGCCAACAGCTAATACATTAAAATGAGTTGTAGCAAAGAGCTTATGAAATATAAAGCTTTTCATGCAGTTCTGCCTCCCAGACAAAGTCTGACTCTACAAAAACTGCTTTCAAGTTGGTTTTCGGGTTAAGGTTACTGATATTTCTCTTATGTCATCCAGCCCTTCTAGTTTTCCCTTTCATACTAATTTCGACCATTGCCATGCACTCTTTTATATCTTTCCATCTGAAATTATTTTTTTTCAGGAGATTTTTACACATTACTCTGATTGTGTCAAAGCCTTGAGGCTAGATACATTGAAAACGCTTCACATCTGAAAATACGTGATCAATAATAAAAAAGCCCAGGAAAGAATCGACTGATTCAGTGCTTCTGCTTTGGACTTATGCGTCGTCCGTTTTGACTTTAACAAGGTTTCCTGCTCAATCAACTGTGAAGATGTGTCAGCATTATTTTGAGCTCTGCGTGTTTGTCTGAACACCAGTGGCATATGATGTAGTCGACCTGAAGTCGAGCATGGCAAATAATTGAAATAGCGAGTGGGTGGAACAAGATAATGAGGACCTCCACCAGGAGGGCGGATGATCCGTCGCATAAAAACAGAGAGGAGCCAATATAGCTGCAAAACTATCACAATGATTTTCACTTCAAACTGACACGGGATCTGTTGCTTTGCCTGTTTGGTGAACAATAAGTTACCCGGCGCTTATTATCACATTTTACGTCTGAAGTAATTCTATCGTAAAAGATAGATCTGATTTAGATTGCAGAATTGATCCATGTGGAATTAAGTGGATATTTTGGCTGCAGTGTGTGTGTGTGTGTGTGTGTGTATGTGTGTGTGTGTGTGTGTGTGTGTGTGCACGTGTGCGTGTGTGTGTCATAGTGTATGATGAAATACAGTGTCATAACACACTATATGGTCAAATCAGTTTTCACTTTCAAAGACCATAAATGTTACAATATTTTACAGAAATATTACATATAATGTGATGCTAAACCATTTACAGTTTTTCAGCATATATATATAGGCTAATTTAAAGTTAACCAATTAATAGGTTTTTACTGTACAAAAAAAAAAAAAACATTTTACAGGGTTCACAAAACCCTTGTTGTTGTTTTTTAAATCTGGTAGTGTATAGGTTGAAAAGCAGTGCAAGTAACCCTTTTTTCCTAATAAAAAAATATAATTTAAAAACATTTTGTAAAGCTAAATTGCATTTTTTAAAGCCTTTTAAAGTTATTATAAAATACAAATAATAATAGTAAAAAATTTTAAGAAAAATATAATAATAATAATGTTATTTCGCTGTACAACTATAAAATTGCAACACTAATATCTTAATCATTTCATTTTCAAATGTTAACCATCAAGCTTTTAATTAGGAAGAAAACCACAGGGAGCCCTTAATGGTTCTCTTTTGTTTTTAAGTGCTTTTTATTACAACATTGGTTTTGATGCTAAATGGACATTATAAATTACTCTAAGAAGCTTTGAGACACTGGATCACAATCTGCTGCATGCGTAAAAGAACACAGAGTCACGCTTTACTCTGACGCATTCAAGCAGATGTAATAATAACATTAAAATCTTAATGGTTATAGACAGGCCATACAATAAATGATAGAAAACTAATGAGTAATATTTATTTTATATATGCTTCTTGCTATTTGTCGGGGGCCCCCTATTTCCCCGGGGCCCTAAGCAGCTGCTTACCTTGCTTATTGGTTAAGTCCACCCCTGGTTATGAATGAATGAATGAATGAGGCATTTATATAGTGCTTTAGGTATTTATATAGTGTACTACTATACACTATTGTAAAGCGCTTTGGGTGTACAGTAGTACATATGAAAGCGCTATATAAATGCCTCATTCTATTCTACTATACACCCAAAGTGCTTTACAATCATGTCGGGGTCTCTCCTCAACCATCACCAGTGTGCAACATCCACTTGGATGATGCGACGGCAGCCACAGTACAACAGCGCCAGTGCGCTCACCACACACCAGATATAGGTGGAGAGGAGAGATACTGATAGAGCCGAACTCTAAACTCTAAGCTAAACTCTGCAGGAAAGAGCACCTTGAGGCCCAGAGTTATGAACACCTAGTGTACACAGAATATAGTAGAATATAAATATGGAAGTTCACGGCAGCATGTGACCTTGAGCTTGCTTGTAAACAGTTGCTTTAAGAACAGCCAGCATCAATACAACAGAGCAGCCAAAGTCACCAAAAGTCATTTGTCTTCTTGTGTCTCAGTCACTCGCAGTAATGAATGCATTTGCTTGTCGTCATTTGTTCATCATAAAACTAATTTGTTTTTCTTTCCACCCTTCATTTTGTCGGCCAGATGTCTGATTTGTCCCACATGCGATGAGATTTCAGGGACTGTTAGCCATGCCGGGATTGTTAACATAAGACTGACGGCGTCTCACTTCCAATTAGACTAATAATGTGTCCGATAGCAGCAGTCAATGAGAATATTGAACTCCATATTTGTTCAGTCATCATTAACAAACCATTATGTTCACTGACCACAAATAGAGGCACATATCGACGTCCCCCATCTTTTTGTTTTGCTTCGTCGTCTTCAGAGGCGCATCAGTAATGTTTCATTACCTTTTGAATGAATCGTGAGACTGTTATTGTTTCATTTGATCAGGTCTGTACTGCAATGAAATTGCAACATACGATAATGAATGAGATGTCATGAGGAATATTCTCCTTATTGGTGGAAATGATGGTGCAGTTGATTTAAAACAACATTGGTATGTATAAGGAAATTCACTGAATAATGGCATTTTGGTGCCTATTTTACAACTAACAGTATATTTCATTAAGTTCTAAGGCTCAGAAGCTTACACTGCTATTTTGAACCAATAATCAGAACAAAAAGCAGTTGAAGGATAATGTGCATAATTCAATTGTTTATCTGACTCCAATATAATTAATCTGGCTCCCATTCTGTGGTGCGGGTCCCGCGGCCTCCTCTGCGGTAGGCAGGGTTGAGCACTGGGATTGTGTGCAGAGCACGGGTGGAGTCAAATAGGAGCTTTTCCTTTTCGGGCTCCTCTTGTTGGCACAAATATTGCTACTGTTCAATAGCTGTTCAGTATTGTTTCTAATTCTGAGGAATTAGAGGCAGAAAGAATGTAGTAGTCATTATTATACCAATTTTGGAGTTGTGGGAAGTTATTGCCTGTTATTGAGATCTGGTTTGGTGGCGCGAGTGATGTGAGATTGGACTGTCTCTCGCGTAGAATGTAGTTAGGCCTCCTCTCGTTTTAGAGATTTGTTTTGTAGAGGCCTCCACTCTCAGAACTCTGTACAGACAGTAGTACTGGAATTGTAGGCCCTTTGGGAGCCTCCTCCTCGGAGTGTCTTTAGGCCTCCTCTCATTCTAGAGAGTCATTCTGCTGAGGCCTCTGCATGCCAGAGCTCCTTACAGACAGTATTATCAATTGACTCTTTCAAGCCTCTTTGATAGAACTGTATTTGGCATAGGGTGTAGTTAGGCCTCTTCTCGTTTTTTGATAGTCATTTTGCTGAGGCCTCCACTCTCAGAGCTTCATACAGACAGTAGTACTGGAGTTGTAGGCTCTTGAGGAGCCTGTTCTGTTAACTGTCTTTAGGGTTGAGTTTTGTTAGGCCGCCTCTCGTTAATAGAGAGTCGTTTTGCTGAGGCGTCCGCTCTCATGAGCTCCATACAAACAATAGCAATAAAGGTCAATAAAGAGATTCTGCTTAGGCAGATTTTTCTACCAAGATAGTGGAAGTAGCCTCCCTGGTTGTTTTAGAGGTGACGCTGTTGTCCCCCTGAGGTGACAGGCGGGGTTAATGTAATTTGGGCCCTGGCCATATTCCCTTTAAAGAATCTCTTTTTTTTTTTTATAATTTCCAAGCCTTTGAGCTTTACCCTTGGGCCAAGCCTATTTAGCCCTGCGAGGGAGGGAGCAAGGAACTGTATCTTCCTAGTTTAGGGTATGTAGCGTGGGCAGAGGCCGTAAGGAATAGTGTCAGCATGGTGGAGTGGGTATGTGTTCCCCATAGTGTCCTAGAGGATGCAGTGCGAGTTCCCAATTGAAAGGGAACGTTTAAGGTTGTGCATCTAACCATGATTCCCTGAGAAGGGGAATGAGAACACATTTCATTGCCATGCTTCTGGAATGCCTGCTATGTCTCCTTCAGACAAAGAAGTGGATGATGTGTTCCTCAGATACTCACGGTTGCACTGTTAATGACGTCATAGGCTTTCGCAGGCTAAAGCAATTGTTGCGTTTAAATACATGCTTCAGACTCCGGTTATGCCAGAGGCATTCCCCCATAGTGTCCTCTAGAGGATGTAGTGTCTCGTTCCCCTTCTCAGGGAACCATTGGTTACCATTGGACACTTCACCCATTTGCATTCAGTTTTTTAGCGTTAGAAACCCAGTCATATTTTTTAATTGTCGTGCATTATTCCCTCATTTTCCCCTGAGACAGGAGAAATACGTATTTCAGTGTTGTAGTTCCTGCTTATAATGATGTAAAAATCGTAATTTTGCGTCATTCTAAGCAGGAAGTCCCATATCTTTGTAGAGAGGTTGAGACTACAAACACTCGTTCCTCATTTTTCCAGGGGGTGGGACCCACTCACGCTACAGACCTATTACAGATCAGTGGGTGGGACTTCACTTGCAGAAACTAAAAGCAATATCCGCCATCTTGTTTGGAAGCTAAGCTAACAGGCGCTGTGGAGCCAGATGTGAAATTACGACAATGGCGGAAGATACTCAATATGATATGGAAGAAGAGGATTTTGAAAGTCTGAGGCTCCAATCAGATGTTCGTGGCTATCTTTACGAGCCGCAATATAGCGAAGAGCAGCTGAAGCTGATGGAGGAACAGGAGGCGGCTGCTGTGGATTCTGTAGCTGAGGCAGAAGACCTACCTGTCGCGGACAAGGAGCCCAGACTGGCTCGAGCTGGGGCGGAGTGGTGGTGCCCGTGCTCTCACTGTGCGCCTACGGACACAGAGATAGAGTCCGTCTGCTGCAAAGAATTTCAACGATGCCAATTTCTCCTGGACAAAATCTCTGAATCAGGCGATGAGACAGAAGTTTGTGTTGTGAAAATTAGTGGGAGTGGCTTGCGGAGCTGTGCAATGTGGTGCATTGTGGGAGTTGTTGTCTTCCATACAAATGCGCTCTAAAGTTACTTACTGTCTTTCCTCGGTCAAGAAGGCACCAAATTCAAATGCATGTTACATTTCAACTACATAAATGACCCACTTTCAATAAAGATTAATGTTCCCATTGGTGAAATGCTCTTTTAAAAAAGGCAGAGTTATTAAGTTACATGTTTTAATACACAGACTGAATGGAACAACATACTGGATAGAAAATCTTAGCTGTAACATAACATTTTTACAGTAAAATTATATATAATGTTATGTTAAACCATGTATGATTTTTCTCCGTCTATGGTAAGGTAGCATACAGTTAATCAATTAACAGTTTTTTTTCAGTATTTTTCTGTGTAGCATCTAAAGAAAGACTTAATATCTGTATGCCGAGTCTCAGCGAGGGATTCAGACTGAGTTCACCTGACTTGAATGCTGAGCTCTTTCACCCTGATTGGAAGCCCATCTTATCACCCACCACCACACAAGTCAGGCACCTGAGAGGCATGTCAATAGTGAAAAGCAGCCATCTAGTTCCTGTTCAATTCAACAAACACACAAACGTACAGTCTGCCTCACTTTCCGAACAAAACAAAACAAAAAAAGCCTGGGGTTGATGGGTACTTTCAGCAATCAGCTTTGCAGAAACAAATGACTGTGCAATTACCAGTGTGTTTTTAGCGGCTGGTTCATAATTCACATTATTGTTACACAGAACAGGTAATTAAAATGTGTAAAGCCAGATTATGTTCAGTGTTTCATGTCTGTGTTAGCTAAAGGCGTGTGGTGAGAAACAGAGGTCTGGCTTAGCAAGCGGCGTGTTTTCTCAGCTAGCTGCTGGTTATGTACTTTTGTGCTCTTGTAAGTCACCATGACAAGAAAAGCATCTGCTTTGAACATGACCGTAAATATAAACACACAGTTTGAAAGACGTTTTGTCAGCTCATACAGTGGAAAGTTTATAATTAAAACCAACATGATTTAGCATAAATCGCAGTTGCAGGCTGACAGTTAGCGATGCTTGTAGCAGTTAAATCATTTGATGCTTTTCAGTCTGTTGTCTCTCTGACCATGAACAAACCAGCCCATGCACATGGATGTCTCTCTGGGGTTTCTGAATATTACAGGTGTGTGTTCGAGCGTCCAGCTCTTCTTTCTGATTGCTGCGCAGTCGATTGCCAGGCGTCCACCAGCCAATCTTCCCTGCCAAAACAAATTGACTAGATATACTGCAATTCATATGCATTATGCATTGATCTGTGCCACACGGTAATGGGATCTGACTGTATTTCACCATCACTGCTTTTCATTTGGAACAAAATTATGCATTTAAAAATATTCCATTAAAATAACAATCTCTTCAGTCATTATGTTTATTATGCACAGAACCGGATCCATTAAAACATAGTGGCCATCTGTTTGGTTTTGAGTTACTGCCATTTGAGTTGATTTGTATTTTTACGAAAGTATGATTCTATTGTATGCTATGTTATATAGTCACACTAAAAAAAAAACAAAAAAAAAACACTTGCAATGATTCTTATGTGGCTCAATAAGAAGCTTGTCATGCTATTATTAAATATAAAATACACATATTTGTATCCTCATAATTGTATTCAAGTAAAAATAATTATGAATTAAACATTTGCAAATGGTGAATCCAAATCTAAATTTCAAGAGAAGCATGCCACACCACAACAGATACTTAATTTCCACTGGCAGATCTAAAAATAAGATGTTATTAGTGTGAGTTTTATTCAGTTTTTTTCGTATAAAAATAAATTGGGTACATTTTTGGCTTGAGAATTGGGAAAGTTGTGAAATGTTAAGTACAAAAGATTTGTTTATGTGGCAGTCCTCTCCCACCTTTCTCTCACAAATATAGCGTTCATATCTCAAATAATACAATCTGTTTACCATTTACATTTAGTATCCCCTAAATTGGTTGCCTGTGGGATCATCAATAGTTTATATATAAATTTAACTTGTACTTTTAATGCGTAAGTATATTTGTTTCTCATGAGCTACTTTATACGAGAATCAGGACACACACATATATTTTCCACTTTTGCTTTTTCTCCATGTTCAGTAACTTGGTGACCTCTCAGCTTTGTTCCCTGCAGACATTAATTGGAATAAATCAAAGTCATTCAATTTATGTCTAAGAGTATTTCACAGTGACTCTTAACAACTGAACGTTGGCCTCAGGCTTTAATGTAGTACTTCCTTGACTCTGAATAAAGAAGCACAAATTAATGCTTCCAACTAAAAAGGAACTTCACATATCACACTTCACTGTCCCAAAATACTTTTCTGACCTACACTTTTTGTTAGATGTAAAAAGACTGCAGACATGAAAACAGACTTGTTCATGGAGATATGCCACTACACTATCACTTCGATAGTGTGAAAATCAAGACCTTTTCTCTACATCATTAAGCAGTGCTTTTTTTTAAATGTCAGAGCGAGCACCACTGTGAAATCATTCTGTCGCAAAAGGCTTGTTAATGATGTTAGGGGCTCGCTGTTTGTCATTGGGCTTTTCACAAACAAGACATCATATCCACCTTTCTTATTGCTAATCTAATCTCTATTGATGTCTATAAAGCTGATCCGCACAATGTGAAAAATACATGGTCTTAAAACTGAGACTTCAGTTGTATTAAATCTAGATACACTTTGACTTGTGGAGTTGAAATTAGCAGCATATACTAAATGCATTTAAATGAGCACTGGGATGGAGGTGGTCCATATTGTAGCTTCTTTAAGAGCAGCTGCTCAGAGTCACAGAGAGGAGCAAATCGTTTCTCTGTTTTTATGTTTTGAGCTATGTTTGCACAACAGCTGTGAGTATAGTGATATTTCTTTTGAATTGTGAAAGAAAAAGAGCCAAATTTAGAGGGAACAAGCAAAGGGCATCTGTCTTTTTGCACAGAAGCAATGTCATTAAAACATTTCTGTCATGACAACTCTTGGAGAGTTTAGCATGCTTTTGCGGTTCTGTGAGAGAGGACCTAGATGCAGAATGAGTGAGTGAGTGAGTGGGTGGGGGGTGGGGGGGAAGATATTTATTAATGACACAAAAAGGAGGGTGAGGCATGAACACAGTCCAAACAGTAGGGCAGGGCACACAACAGGAGGACAGGCTAATGCAAAGTCAGATGCAATGACAACGATGGAGATAAGGCAATGGCTTAAGGAGTCCTGACACTTGGAGATGTGACTGAAGTAGCACCAGACCATCTGCCAGGCCAGAAAGGATGGCATCCTCTATTGTCTGCAGTGTGCCTACCATAAACTGATGACATCTGGTACAGCCACTGCAGACCCTAAGCCCACCACACAGCCAAGCCCAGAGACCAGCTAACCACTCTACACGCCAAACACAGAATACAAGCCAGAGCCCACCGCAGACGAGGAGCTTACGCCCGCCATGGAGCCTGAGCCAGAGCTACTGCCCATTAAAGGAGCCTGAGCCTGCAGCCACGTCTGCCCCGGAGCATCTGAAATAATTTACACCCTTAAAATTTTATTAATAAATGTCTCTGTATACGCTAGTACATACTTAATATAAGGCATGAAATATTGTGATATAAATTGTCTGTCTTGCAGCAGGGATTTACAGACTGTCTTCTCTCATTTGTAGAGAAAACACTTCAACTATTTATTTTTCAATTAACCATCTTCTTTTCCCTCACAGAACAACCGGCTGAACAACAATCATTCAGACTCAAAAGTGGATATTCAACAAAGACTACCTTGCTGTCCATCACCAAAGCCCTGTGGCTTGTGAAAACAGCATCCATCATCTTCATTCTGTTGGATCTGTCTGCAGCACAGTAAGTCACCAGATCCTCCATTATATGATAGATCCTAGTGATCACAGTATATATTGAGAAAATGAGGGGGGAAAGCAACGAAACCTGAGGTACCCCTGTGGATAGATGATGTGATTTAGACACCACTCCCTTCTAAGATAAAAAAACACATTATAAAACAACATTGTAGAATAAAGTGGATGTTATAATTGTTTAATTCAACCACAATGAGTAGCAAATTCCTTTTTGATAAAACCAAGCTTGATTGCTGACAAAACGACTTATTTATAACAGCAGCAGTTACGTTCTATGAAATCATTCATTGTTGGCTCACAATGAAGGCCGTAATAAACAGTGATTGAATGATTTTGCATTATTTTTGCCAATAGCAACAGTGTAAGAGAGAGAAAAAAAGCAGTCAAAGATGAAGTGTTTGGAGACTTTGGAGGCTAGCTAACACTGAACCTTAAATGAGCATGCCCTTGCTTCTTTTCAGCCAGCTTTATAAGCTCACCACAGTCAAGTTGAATGCTCCCCAGAAAGGCTCAGAAAGACTAATGAAGCTCTGCATTTGTGGTTTCCTTGGAGTGAATCGTTTGATGTTTTCAAACTGGAATGTCTACTAGGGCCCTGCAAATAGAGAATTTGTCAGAGGCAAATTTAAGAGTAAAAAGGTCTTTCTTTGCAAAACCCTTGGCCCAAACCCACACCGCTGCATGATTGCTACACTTTATTATTTCCTGTAGAATGCTGAGTCCCGTGGCCAAGAGCCAATTAAATCAAAATGGGTGTTTCTTTGATTTTAGTCAAGTCTGATATTTAAGGCTATCTAGTGTACTTCTAAAAGTTGACTAAGCAAACTTTCTGAAGAAAAACGTACAAACAAAAAAACGTGTTTATTCAGAACAATGTAGCTAAACAGATTAAAATGTCGATGACTCATCCTGTATGCCAGGCACAAAGTTTTGTCCAATTAAATACCCTATAGAATGAGAATATTCTTTCTAATACCACATGCCAGCAGGTAGTTAATCACTGGCACAAATATGCTTCAAACTGATGTAAACAAGCTTCTCTGAAAACAACATTTGTTCCAAATAAATAGTTTTTGAAAAGAGCTTTCAGCCCTTCAAACCAGTGGTTGAGACAAGACCACACCAGAGGAGGATTTTATTGGCTTTTTATTTATAACAGATAATTTGATTTTGATGAGGATTTAATAAGAAATATTTGAGTTAATATATAATAGTCTCTCGAAATTTGTCTGCGGTGTTTATAACACGTTCTTAACCCAATTATAATAAACTGACAATGCACGTGATCATGTAAACGCATTAACCCGTTTTCCTTTATCGGAGTATGGTCATCAAACGCCTTGTGTAAAAACCTGATTTATTAATAAAGTATTTTAAATGTGGCTTATTTGCATTACCGGGTTATTGGTTTGCATGTAAACCGGGACAACGGGTGATTTTAATAAGCTGATTTTTGTGAGTTATCAGCGTACTGGTGTGCATGTAAACATTCTCATTGAGAAACTCTAAAAAGGAGACTGTGAGAATGTGAGATTGCTTGAGTATTTTTCACATGAGAGAAAAAAAAGGAAAAAAATCAGGAGACATGACCAGAGCTTTTAATTTTTTAGTCTTATTGTGTAGAGATTTTAAAGAGATCTCCATTTTTTCTATTTTATGGATGGCTTAGCCCCCCCTAAGATGATCTCAAGCCCCCCTTGCGGTGATCTGAATGATGATTAGGCTATGTGACTGAGCGTTCATGCAGGGTTCCTCTAAACACTTTATGAATAAGATAACAATAAACGAGTCTGAACTGTTCTTGACTTTAGGCTATTAAACGTCTCACACACATGTGAGTGGAAAACCCGAAGACCGTGACACCCCAAGTAGGCTACGCAATGCATGACCTTATCGCCTATCTACGGCAAGCCCCGAGGGGAAAATGCATTGCACACACACATAGAACGAGCCCCAGCACATCCAGAATTAATGCATCATAACCTATTTTTTTACAGTATATGATCATAACACAATCAAACATAAGGTCTGTTACAGTTATTATTATGAGGCTACTTTTATTATCAAATCAATATTACAATTAATGAGCCCCGCAATAATTTCATAGCGCATCACTGCATAACCGACGCGCAGCGATGAAGATGTTATATTAGTCCTCATTTAAAAAACAACGTGTTTAACACAAATAATTCTCATTTTTTTCACCATGGGCCACAAGAGAAATATTAAGAAAATAAATTAAGGTTACGTTATCAGAACATGTTGAGTAGATTCAGCTCTCATCGGTCAGTTTTTACATTCACTTTCTATAGTGAATAATTGAATGGGATTTGATTACTTCTTCACTGACAGAACTCTCACTCAAAGTGCTCGCCTTCATAGTTTAAAACGCAAATATTTCAAATGTTGCGACGTGACGTTTTTCTTTTTCAACAATTGCGCAGAATGACGGACAACAATAACATTTTGCGCACGTCTTATCCCCGCGAAATGTTTACAATCACATTTCGCGCACGTCTTATCCCCCCCCCCCCTCCTCCTCTTTCACGCAAGCCCCCCTAAGAATTGTAAAAGCCCCCCCAAGTAGTTTGTCCTGGAGCCGGGACTGAAGTAGACTTGTTTTCTCTGATGCACTGTTGCACATAAAAGTTGGAAAATGTAAAACATGTCAGCTGATGAAAATTTAGGGATGGGGCTAAAATTTTCTCTTAGTAGGCTAACATGGAAAACAACAGAATGCTTGATGTTAACATTGACTAACAGAGAGTTTGCATTTACAGAATGTCTCTTTTAAATGCATTCATCAACTATACGGTTGATTTAGATTAAATGTCTTCAGGACTCATGTGCAATTCCTCAGAGTGCTATGGGGGAAGGTGGCTGCAATCAATTCAATCTGTGCAATATTCTGAGAAAAAGATATTGATGAGGAGCTGCATGCCGAATTAAAGATTCCCTGCACAGAGGCCTTGGGGCTGGTGAGGTGATTTGTGGAAAATGAAATGTTTAAAGGAAATTGCTTGTGTTTCCTGAAGTTTAGGGCATGTTTTTCACAAATGTGACAAGACGAAGCTGAGGAGCTGGGGCAATTATTGTAGCTGTCTGCATAGATGGATGAGCAGTCGCGGTATCTCTCCCAGTAGCGCTCACTCTCTCTCTCTTTGCTTTCACATTTTTTCATTAATCCTCTGGATTGACTGAAAGACTAAGCATACACAAGATGATTCCAGGAAGCCTTCTTAGACCAAGACCCTCAGACTAATTATAAATACAAAGATCAAAGTTTTAATGCTGGAAGGATTTATTGACATGTTTATTTATTTTTCTGTGCGTTAAAATAAGTGCTTTTTGGATTTGCTTCTGTTTAATGCACAAACAGAAGAAGAAACTTCAACGGAAGAAAGAGTAAGGATTTCCAAGTTAGTGATTAGTTAGTATTTAATCTTTGTAGTTTAATGCGGTGACATCATTTCTTTAATTAATGTGAATCTTTATCTCATGTATAATGTATAATACAAATATAACAATCGACAACAATTGAGACTCAACAATCAACCTTCATTTCTGTCTCTCAAAAATAAATAAAAAAATAATCAAGATTGAATTGCAGTACTTACAATGGAAGTAAATGGGACCAATTGCTCGTGGAAATGTGAACCGTATCATTTCATAAAAGCACCTACATTTATTATTTTATTTAATAATTTTATTAAAACTTGTGTATTATTTGAGCTGTAAAGTTGTTCTCACCATGATCACTGTCTGACGCCAGTCCTGGCCTTCATAAAGGATACTTTGACTCACCATTCTATCTGCTGGAAAGGAATATACTTATACCTGCAAGCATACTGACCTGTTTTTCTTAGTGTGTCTGCCGTTGTTCCATTATTAGGTCTTCTTTGAGGAAATATCACAAACTCAGAGCGTACTCTCCTGTGATCTACTATCTGAAAGTTAAGTGCTCTGTCTATGTACAGAATTATTCTATGTTCCTGAGTTTGAACTATTCTAAGTGGAAGTCTGCAGTATCAAGGACGTATTATCTCGGTAGGTACATGGATGTACCTACCTGTATTTATTCAATTAAATTCACATTTATTTGTGTAGCGCTTTTCACAATGCATATAGTTTCAAAGCAGCTTTACAGAAAAAATGCATGTTTCTACATTCAAATTCAGAGTAATCTGTTATCAGAGGTGACTGTGTCCAAGTAATGTCCATATGTCAAAAATGTACAGTACTAAGATTATACCAGTTAGCTAATATCATGTATTAATTTAGGCAGAAACAATGATCTCATTAAAGCAATTATTACAAGTTGTGATCAGAATGACTGCAATATATAGAAAAAATGGCAGTTGTGCATGTTGATTCAGAGTTGGCGTTATCTGAAGTCTTCACAGGGGTTGGGTCATCTGAAGTCTTCGTAAGAGGCTGGATCCAAACTGGAGCTGGCGTAGTCTATAGTTACCTCAGGATGCCCATATAGGGACCGAAAAGTTAATGGAAAATAATTAGCGTAGCTGTTGTTCAGTACATTTCAAGCAAAAGAAAGTCATGTGCATCTCATATGATATAACTGGAGTACAAAGTTGTGAG
This sequence comes from Scardinius erythrophthalmus, assembly GCF_964197995.2. Classification (NCBI taxonomy): domain Eukaryota; kingdom Metazoa; phylum Chordata; class Actinopteri; order Cypriniformes; family Leuciscidae; genus Scardinius; species Scardinius erythrophthalmus. The sequence goes on along the minus strand of NC_138224.1, from coordinate 17,469,216 downwards.
GTGGATTATGTGAATGCTTGTCTGACGGGATGTGTCTTTAATCTAGATTTAAGCAGGGAGAGTGTCTCAGAGCCCAGAACATCATCAGGAAGACTATTCCAGAGTTTAGGAGACAAATTCGAAAATACTCTCCCTCCTTTAGTGGACTTTGATATCCTAGGTACTACCAAAAGTCAAAAGTGTTGTGTTTCACTCCTCTATCAGAAATCTTGCGAGGAGCACTGGTCGAGGCAAATTTATGGTGAAATTATTGTCTTTCCACTTCCGTATTATGGCCCCAAAAGTGCTCACTGGACCATTCAGAAGCTTAGAATGGCGCCTATAACCAATGCCATCATTATGTTTTGCAACAATTAGGTTGCGAAGGTCTTGAGACAGCTCTTCGCTTTTACCCATCATGAGATGTGTCTTGTGTGACACCTTGGCAATGAGACCTTTTTGTAGGCCATCATTTGGGACTGAACCAGCTGTTATTAATTTCCACTGACAGGGGGCTGGATTGCTTTTTAATTACTGTAAGTTTTCAGCAGTTGTCTTGGCTTTCCAGGCCTTTTTGCACCTCCCTTTCTTCATGTGTTCAATGCTTTTTCCCTGTGTCATTTCACATTATTACACGTAACTTAATTTCTGAACTTATTTTTGTTTGTTTCTTTGTATGTATGGCTTACTTGGGTTGTTACCAACATCTGGTGAAAATTTCATGTCAGTAGCACCTTTGGAAATACTGTATATTTACTGAGAAAAATGATGACGTGTGCAATACTTATTTACCCCGCTGTATAACTGAGTATCATCGGCATAAAAGTGGAAACTAATTAAATGTTTTCTAATAATAATATGTATATTGAAAAATAGCAGAGGGCCTAAAACAGACCCTTGCGCCACTCCATTATTTACTAACATTAACTTGGATATTTCCCTGTTTAAATAAACAAAATGGTAGCCTAACAGTCAGATAGGTACTATCTAAACCACCCTAATGCCTGTCCCTGAATACCGATGTAATTTATGTTCATGGATGATCGATGTTTAAAAGGTCAATAACATTATCTCTGAGTTTACTTGGATTTACTTATCTGCTTTTAACATCGCATTCAGAGATGGATTTCCGTTGCGATTGTCCTGGTGTGTTGGTGTGTCATTACAGTCATATTCCTATGCAGATAGTTGTTTTGGCACTCAAAATACTGTTCAAAACAGTCCGTATTCAGCATTCTGTTTCATTAGAACAAATATTTCTTAAGCAAGAAATCAGCATATTAGAATGATTTCTGAAGGATCATGTGACAATGAAGACTGGAGTAATGATGCTAAAAAATGTTGCTTTGCCATCACAGGAAGAAATTACATATAATAAAATAGAGAACAGTTATTTAAAATGTTATTTTATTTTTAACATTTTATTGTATTTTTATTACATAAATGCATTCTTGTTGAGCAAGGATGCATTTAATTTAAGTTGTTTAATTCAAGGGCTTTTATTTTGCATAAATACTCTCACAATATCTGCAGCTCTGCTTCTTAGCTTTAAGGAATAATTCATTTATTATGCACATGTAAATGCATGAAGGTTTTGTTAATGGTGTATGTGAGGGAGTCTATTTATGGGCGAGTATCTTTCACAGATAAGTTCTTCCTTGATGTTTCAGGTATTGCTGTACTGATTTCCATATTCGCTTCTTAGGGCATGCGTTACTCGCTGCTCCACCTCTACATTTGTCTCGTCTTCCTCTCTTCCCCTCGGGTTTCACCGTTTCATTTTCAAGTATAATAGACTCAGATAATGACACGTGAAAAAAAGCAACCAAGCAGCTAATTGAGATCTATTGTAGAATAGCCTTGTAGTGCCGTGGGGACCCATCCACCAAATGTTCAACATGTCGTAGTTCATTTCGCTTTGAGATCCCGAGCAGTTTCTATGACAGGGCTGTCTTTAGAGCAACTACTAGTCAGGAGGTTAATATGATGTTGTTTTATTTGAATATCCCTTTCAGGATCTTTCTTTGCCTGTGTGCTTAGGCATGTGTGTAAGTCAATGCAAGGACATATCAGCTTTAGAGATACTCACCACTTTGCTGGTATCTTTATTATGAACATAATACATCCTTTTAATTTATATTGTAAGAATGTTAATGTAACACTCACTGGCATATGTGATATGCATGATTACAGTACAAGACATGCAATTTAAACTTTACAGCTGCTAAATTTGTACAAATGTAATGATTGTATTTGTTGCGAAAAACTTTTATACCATTTTCAACAAAGGTTAAATTTAATGATTCTAAAAATGTCATATAGTGTAATTTTTCATGCAAGTAAAGTTTTTTTTTACACATTTTTCAAAAAAAAAAAAATTTATTCATATATATTAGTTTTTTGGACAGTAGTACCACATGACAGTTTACAATTTGAACTAACCTTGCCATGTCATAAAAAGGTCCAATTATCTGATCATTCAAGAGAATTATTGACCTTGTCATTATGATTATAATTTCCTGTTTTGTATTGTTTTCTCCATGTTGGTTGCATCTCACAATATAAACTATAAACTTTTGTCCCAGTACTTCTGTGATAATTTGTATATTTGTAACAGGATAATAATGATACCTGTTGAATAGATTCTTTGTGAAGTTGTTTTATGCCTAAATAGCCTAACTGCTTTCTTTGGGTCTGCGGCAGCGCAAATGCAGATCTGAATGTTCCAGTGTGATTTTGTCAAAGGTTTAATAGACATGGCCAAATCATTGTCATTTAGGAATGAGATTGTGTGGGTGTTTGAATCGAGATCGCGATCTCTAATAATAAATTAAAAACATGAAGGGGTGTATACTGCATTTTAAAGTATCTTTGAAAAAAAAAGTTTTTGACAAAAAAATTTGCATTATGCCATTTACCTATTTTCTATTTGACACTATATAACGCATTTCATCTAAAAAGATCATGTAAAATATAATTTCATGTCTGGTAAGAAATATTTCTAGCTGGTCGTGGTTGTGGGGATTGAAGTTGAACAGCAACATGATTTACTTATGTTGTGTTCTGCATTCTACTGTATATCTCCTTGGACATCAATGTTTAAAGTTGATGCTTTTTAGATACTAGTTTGAAAACCAGGAGGTGTAACTTGGCAACCCAAATTCACTCATATCTTCAAAACATAACTCATCGAGCTGCGATGCAGCATCTCATCCCTCAAAATCTAATAAGTCTGTCCAGTGTCCAGTTTCACTCCAGAATAAACAGACCGAGAAATGTTCTCCTCCTCGTGGGTCATTAACCTCAACATAATTCATAACCAACATCTGCTGTTTACAAAAGCAAAAACATCCCAGCCATCCCTACTGACAACCACATACATTATCACAGTCAAAAACAAACGACCCTGCTGGCTGAGTGGAAATTGTTCTGTTTGTCTGATCTAAGGTTGAAACCCTATCAGTGAAGCAGGTGAGCGAATATATGATGTATAGCCTGTATCAAGGAATGGGTAGTGCAGAGACAGAAACAATATCCTGCTCTTATGTCCTTTTGACACATCCTCAAACCAGGATTTGACCCTTTATAGTTCCCTCAGATATACTGTAAATGTCGTGTAATAGTCCTCCAATAAAAAAGCACACCAGTGGAGCTCCACACCACCTTTCTTTCCCTATCTTACTGAATCAAACCATTAGAGGATATGATACTACTGGAAAATCTGTCTTAAAGTGATAGCTGTGTTTTAGAACATGGTAGCTGGTTTCTACCTTGTTTCTATCTAATCACTGGATGGTCGACCAGCTACAACTGGTCCAAAAGCCATCCAGATAGCCTTAAGATAGTATGAACTGCTGTTAGATGGGTCGTTGGTGGTCCAAGATGGTGTACTTTTTGGGTGAACTATCCTTTTAAACTAGACTTTCCAGCAGGAACTGATTTGGGACATTTTAGGCGAATGAACCACAAAATATCTCTATTTGTGGAGCACACAATTGATTCAAAAAGAGTCTGCTGTTAGCATGTTGCTAAGCTAAGGACGTGATTCTCTAAGCATAAACAAAAATAACACAAATATCAGGTAAAATTGTCCATTTTCATTAGACTGAGCGATTGTTATTGATAGCTTTCCACGTTCAATAAAATATAAGTAAAGTTCTTTCAACTTTTCGGCCATCTTAGATTTCCACTGAGCTTGTAGCCAGTGGTAGCCTGGTTAAAACCAGACCATTCTCAGTAGTAACTGAGATATGGTCTGGCAAAGCTCCTTTAATAACTCATTTCCAAAGGGGCGTCACCAACGGACGTCGCTCAAATGCCTCTGGGCACAATTGGATAGACCTAAAACTCCTAAAACCAATCAGAGATCGTCATGTGTAAAGCCATATGCTGCGTCCCAATTCGCCTATGTTACACTCTATTTTTTTACAGTCTATGGTTACACTACGCCATATGTACTCTTTTTCTGAAGAAAATGTATTTACTTTTGAATGTGTAGCAAAAAAGTAGGCAACTTTGGGACATACTACTTCGGACATACTACTTACTACTAAAAGTTGGTGTGCTTCAACAACGGACGTCGGAGTGGACGTCGCTCAAATGCCTCTGGATAGGCTAGACCTAAAACCAATCAGAGCGATCGTCATGTGTAAAGCCCGCCTTAACGTTTCTGATTGGTGCCTTGATTTCTTGGCTTGGGGAAATGGACTTGAATGAGCTCTTTGCCAGACTTCCTTGCAGAGCAAATCTAAATTTGCCGGAAGTTGTCTGGGTTTTCCCAGGCTAAGCCAGTGGTGTAAACAGTAATGAAACCATAAAGTTATTTTAAAGGTGCATTAAGCAAGTCTCTGAGTTTTTGCAGAACTATGCCCCCTCTGGCGGCAAGCGAAACTGCAACCAGAGGTGTGCACGCTCACGGACAAAAGTTTTCTTTTTTTATCTTACGTGGAGTTTGCGTTGGTGTTTGAGATGAACTATAAGCAGGTCTCTTACAATCCATCTTCTACGGAGAATGCCGGCGAATACACAAACCTGCCAGGCATAGCTATGTGAGCGTGCCGTGAACGCGCATGACGTCACGCCCAGTCTAAAATTCCGGCCCGAATCCCTCTTATTTATTTTACTTTACAGGATTATAGAGACAATCTCAGTGATCAGAGAAGGGCTCATTCAGCCCATCAGGCAATTGTTTAAGCATGTATGGGTTAGAAAACGGGTATTTTTAACATGAAAAGTTGCTTAATGCACCTTTATGTAATTTGTAATTTTACTCTCTTTTAGGGTGACTTTTAACATCTGTCCGGGGACTGCAGATGAAAAATAGCCTTCTGGCTAACTCTGGCATATTGGCAGAAATGTTTATTAATATGCACTGTCCCTGTAATAATAAATAAATAAATAAATTTAAGTATGAGTACTGTCAAACTTGAATAAAAATGGTAGTCAGCGCCATAGCCTTGTGGGCAGTGCGCCGCATACAACACAACATGGACGGCCCGAGTTTAAGTTTCTATCACGGTACTATCAATAATAATAATAATACAATGGCAAAAATCTGCATTTGATTGTGTTTGATTTGATTTGACAACTATGTTCACACATGTCCATTTTCAGCAATGATTTATAAATAAGAAGGAATTGCTTTAGGTCAAAGAACGTGTTGTGGTGAATGAAGAGGTTGCATCACAAGGACACATAACCACAGCTATGGCCAACTGACTTTTTCAAATAAAAGTTATAAGTAAAAATGCTCATCGCAATGCATTCTAGGATTGCAGCTCAATGGGTTTGAGAACAAAGTTAGAAACTTATTTGAATTCCATTAACAAATATAATTAATGTTGACCTCTTTGGTTGGATGTATGACTCTAGATTCAGATTTCATGGAATCTCCTCAACATCGCAGAGCTCTAATGAGCCCAATGCATTTTCTAATTAGAAGAATACCTAATTTACTCTTGGCCTGTAATAAATGCTTAATGACTATGCATACTTCATCAATTATGTGCTTTGTGGGAGAAAATAGTCATAATTTGGGCAGTTTTATTAATGGTACCTCTAATTAGGCGTGAGTAATTATCGTTGAAGCATTTTGAAGAAAATGCTTTAACTATGTTGCAAGTTTGTTGTTAAAAATGAACGCCAGTGATTCTCGTCAGGTTCCTGGTTAATGATTAATATGGCTCCTTAGAGAGGAAAGCAGAGAATCACTATCAAAGCTGGTGCGACATAAATCAAAATCAACTGAAGTCGACACATTCTCCCTCTAACATTGTTCGAGTTTCTCTTTGAATTAACACTGCATTTTTATGTTAATTTGCATTTATTCAAAATGATTCCTACCTCAAAATTAGAGCTGATACCTAAACACTTTGCAACCAGCATTACTTTACCCTGACACTGCATCATTTTGAATCCCAGTTAGATTATGAGAGCAAAAAGACATCATAATATAGACAAATCTCGGCATGTAAATGAAACACTCCACGCTTCATAAGGTCGCCCTGGTAAAATCTGCTTTCCGGATGAATGCACGGCTGAAAAGACAGAGCAAATGTCATGGACAGCTGATCCCCTTTTCGAGTTTCCTGAGCATCTTCTTTATGCCAGTATGGGGCTATAAGCTTGTTTGTTCCACTCTTTTAATATTCTCTCAGTTATCTGCCTTCCTACCAGATGCATCACACTAATGTCTAGCCTGTGGCATCTTGATTCTCATTAGAATGCAGCTTCAGTGCACCTGACAGACATCAGCATGCATCTTAAGAGCTGCGAAAGACAACACGTGTTTTAGTTTGATGCAAAAAATGAAAATGATCTGGACAAATGGCAGTGATTGACATTTAACATAATTTAAAGGCATAAGAGAAATGACTGCCTCATTTGAGGAGATTATTTAGTTTTGATTTAAAGTCAATGTGATATTGGAGTTGAGCCTATTTACTTCTTAATATGAATACCTGGCATTGTGGATTATTCAAATGTTTCATTATATTTGTAAAAAAAAATGTTACCAGAATTTTTTGAGGACTCTTAAAACTTCCTGTTAAATTTTTCTCCGGCAAAGATGACAGTATGCAGTCACATGTGTTCCTGCTGAGCAAATGCCATTGAGATGAATGGGAATGTTAATAGTGACTTAATAGTGAAGTCTGTCAGTGACTGGTTTCTTTCCAGTTCAAAGAAAATGATTTAAGCTTCTTGTACCCAAAGCGGGAGAGCTTTGAAAAGGATTTTCATTTGGTTGACTTGCGTTTGGGAATCGGTGGCCTGTTTTCAGAGAACAGAAGCCTCTCCGCCGCTGGTCATTAATCTTTTATGTCTTGTAGCGTCTTAATTCTATAAAGAGAAGCACAACATGGCCTGATGGATTTCTTGTTTACCTTTTGTCTTTTGTGGTTTCTGCTACCTCTCGTGTTGAAAAAAATAAAGATTCTCTGTAACCTCAGAGGTAATTATTACCTGATTTATAACTGAAGGACATTTTGCTTGAGTTGAGCTCAATTAGTCTCTCGAAATACAATAGAGAAATTTCCCAGTATGACAAGTAATTAAACCAAAAGGTATTCACGGAATAAACTTTTTTTTTTTCAGTGTCGTGTGTGTGTGGAAACGTGTTTGTATTTAAAGAAATAGTTTGGTCAGGAATTACTGTCACGTTTTGAGTTTGTTTTTGATCTGTTTCTCTGTTCTGTTCATGTTTGAATGTCCTTGTTTAGCTTCTAATCTGTTCATTGGTTCAGTTCTCTTCTGTCCCCTGTCAGTTTGTTTCTATGGTTTCAGATTTGATTAGAGTCCTCAGTTCAGGTTTTTCTTGTTAATTAGTCTCATTAGTTCCTCTGCCTGTGTATTTAAGCCTGTTTAATCCTGGCTAGTTAGACGTTGTTCTGTTCCTTGTTATAGAATTCTGAGTATTTCTGAGTTTGTGATTTAATAAAAAGCACTGAATATAGATCCTGTTTTTTATTTTTTTTCAGCCACCAGGACCTGTGACAAGTATTAGACAGCAGATTTGACATTAAAATGGCATTGTGAAAAAGAAGTGTGCTTAATTTTGAATGTGAACTTAATATATGTGCAGATAATACAAATATTAATGATATAAAATTCCACTTAAGTGTACTCAAAGTACACATTCATAATAATCTTAACACTTTTAATGCAAGTTCACTTTTTAAAAATGCTCTGTCTAGTAGTCAAATTAAATGTTGTACATGAAGTACATTTTAAATCATTGTTTTAACAATTTAATGAAACACTTATTTTGTGTTGACTAACAAGCACATATGAAGTTCTTGATTATAATTTTAACTGCAGTATGTTATTTGATATTACATATAATCAATACACTCCATACAAGTTTCAATAGAAATGTATATACTGTATAAAGTATATTTTAGTTTACCATAAATACTTCTGCTGATTTCATTTTATTTACATAGAAACTAATACATTTTAATTCATTTGAAACACTGTAAAGTACAATTAACTTGGATGTTTAAGTCATTTCAACTTAATTTACATTAAACTGACTTGTTGAATCTTGTATAACTTTGAAAATTGCTTAACTTATTTTGATGAGTTAAAGCAATGTAAAAACATGTTGTCATATCTTATTTATCATATCATTTTTTACAGTGACTGAAAACATTACATTTCGTTCGTATTTAAGCATGAATAGCATTTCTGTAATAAGAACTATTTTTATAAGAGTGCTAAAAGTATACTTCTTTATCACAAGGGTCTTATAGTACGGTCTTAGCAGGGTCTACGTTTTTTAAAGTTACACAGAAACGATTGAGAAGAGATTTAGATGAGATATTCAGCAAATAACAATTTTTGAGAAAAGGGAAAAAATCTGTCCCCTTTCACAAAGCTATTGTAAATGTTCAGACAGCTTGGAATGTGCCTCACTAGCCAAATAAGTGCTTTTCACACTTAAAATAGGGTCATTGTAAACCCCGGCTAAACAGAATCCACTATAGCTTCACACTGCTCATACTTGGGTATTCATAAGCTGACATTTAACACTGTACATTCTTAAACCCTAAACCTCCTAGCATCATTATTTGCATATTTGCCTCAACAGTGTCACTGATTGGACGAATGCAGCACACGATAACAATATGTTTACTTAAAGACTCTAGGATTGCACATCCTCATATTATATATATTGCTGACTGTACTATCAAGTTTATCACGAATGGACCTTTCAGACACTAAAGGTAAGAATGAAATGGTCTCTTCTCCACTTCTTCGTTTTCTGACGTTTTCTATGTTAACTTTTTCCCCTCAAACGCTGAAAGTACTGTTTAAATTTAACGCACAATGCTTCCATGTAGGGGTGGGCGATATAGCCTCAAAATTATATCACGATATTTCAAGAATATTTGCGATAATGATATTTATGACGATATAGAAAAAAAAAGTTGACAATTTTTTTTATTACATTTATCTCACCTAAATGTTTGCTCACTCATTGTGTTTTTACAATTGTTTTACAAAAAAGTAGCAAAAAATATATACAAAATAATAAAGATACAAATAAAGAGAAAAGTTTTTGGGTAGGTCTAACACTGGTATTCAGAAATGCTACAGAAACTGTATAAGGTAATCAAATGTAAAATAACACTGATAGTCCTGACTAAATTAAATGCATAGGATATTAATTCTGATTCCTTACAATGAAAGCTATCTTTTGTTGTTTTGACGACAATGACAGACACATATGGCTGCTGTCACTTTTAGAGCTAGTGCCCGGATCCATTACTGTTTTCATGATGCTGCTGACTGTCACATTGTCACACGCGTTTTATGCTAATTCCAGACATAACCGACTGTTTATGAATATACTAACCACGACCGGCATTTTTACACAATTTTGCGTGTTCACGATATAATCCGTGAAAAGGAACTTTTGTTACTCGCGAGCTGTTCGTGAGACGGCTTTACTGTATACATGTATGCACGCAGAGTAAACAGAGCGCGCGAGAGTACTGAATAGTTTAAAATCGCAAATGTTTAAACTGATAAGACTTAAAAAGAAGTGAAAATGATAAACTTTAGTTACGATGCAAGTGACCGTCATGTCCTGACTGCTAAACACGAGTGTGGTATCGACGCTTGACTTGTGCAACCCATTTTGAGAGCGAGAGAGAGAAGACGCGGCACTGGTTGATAATATTGCGTCTTGGAGAAACTCACACGGTTGGTAATACTGCGTCTTGGAGAACGTTTAAAATTATTGATTTGATCGTCATTGGAGGCTGACTTGCTGCTCTCACTTTCAGACAGGTGTTGTTGTTGTGCGTGCTAGGGAACGTAATGTGCCATACGTCATTGCGTCGCTATATCAGTGATATCGCGATATGACGCTTTTTTATCATGTAAAAATTTATACCGGTATTATCGTGGACGGTATGATATGGCACAGCCCTACTTCCATGTCTGTCCAAAGCACGTAAATATGAGGGACTCAATTGGTTCTAGCCGTACAAGTTTAGCACCGAAACGCGAAGGGAGCGTGAAACGTTCCTTTAGCAAGGGTTAAAATCAGAGTTTAGAACGGCTATAACTGTGCAAAGCCTTATAGACTACATTTATGGCATTCACATTTCAATGGCATTCACATTCAATTTACAGAAAAGAGCAGCGTGAACATTCTTCAGAACTTCTACTTTTGTGTTCCATGGAAGACAGTCGAGTGAACGTTTCCATTAAAATCTATTATAAAATCTTGGCTTCACATGTACTTTAATGGCTGCTCAGACATGAAACAGTAAAAAAAAAAAAGATATTAGGCGCAGGTTTTTTAATCAGAGCTTGCACAGCTGAAAAGAGCTTTGAATTTATGTTTTACAAAAGGTCCACAGGGGTTACAATAACACAAAGAAGGTTATTTTAATAACACCCAGGAGCTATACAGGACAGATTAAATTTCATATTCGATTTGCTTGTTGAAAATACATTGTATATACATGAGTGGTCTCATTTGGATCTGGCTTTAAATTAGATGTCCTGTTTGAATTCATAATACTGGGTAATCAATATAATGTAGCTGAAACCGTGAATAAGGATGAGGAAAAAAACGCGGGTTCATTATCAATGGTGTGTAGCATATGTTTTATCACTGTTGCGTTAATGCATCCACATTTTCCATTGCATGATGGGAACAATCTTTAAGCAGGGGTAAAATGAACCGTAAACACTTTAGGCTGCATTTTGTTTGCATGATTCATTGTGATCTTAGGCGGTTCGTTCAACCTGTTTAGTTTTTAATATCCTCTCTGCCTGGAGAAGGAAAAAGAAATTCCACTCCGGCCATTTCAGGAACAACCCTAATGTGACAGATTTAGGCCTATTTAATGGTGACAGATTGGTGACATTATAGACCCCGACTAACCTTTAAAGATGGATGATGAATATGTGGAGCGTTGAACGGATCGTCTTTCATCTTTGGCCAAATGAGGGCTCAATGTCCAATAACTTCTGTGTTATGAAGATTAAATCAATGTGCATGATGGTGGTAATGTTTTCTGGGTTTAATAATGTCACATCATTTGTATGAAGATGCATAAAAATGAAGATTGATTGTGTGTGGAATTATAGTCTCATTCTGTGTTCATTTCATTTTTCTAGCCTTACAGCAAAAACATCTGCTAGCCAAATGTGAGCAACCCATATAATGTAACACGTCATTAACTGGAAGTCAGCTTGAGTTAGAGGGGAAATGTTTTCTTAGCAGTAATGACTTTTTATATTCCATAAAGTAGACCACTACAATGTCCATTTTAATGTACAGTCCTATGTAATGAAGCCTGATTAACTTACTTTTTTGAACAGATTTTCCTTTAGCACTTTTCTAATCATTTCCTAATAAATTTCTCATAAACATGGTCATATAGCTTATGTGTGCATTTGTGCTTACTTTACAAAAGCAGAAATATCGACTCTGGCTCACTGGAAAAAAGTGCCTGTGGCGACATTTCTGCAAAATGATATTAATTTGCTTCTTTTGCAACACAAGTGAAATGTCCAGTGAGTGGCGCTAAAAGTCCATTCAGCTTTATGTGAAACATGAACGTGAATTCGGCAAAAAAAAAAAAACATTTTTAGGTTGTTGTATGTATTGCAGCAGTTTGGAAAATAAATTTCAGGTGAGTGGCGCTAAAAGGTTAATGCTCTACCTAGTTTGAAAGTAATATACAGTAAACCCAGTACAGTCCATACAGTAAATATACAGTACACCCAAGCCTAAACCTAACTGATAGTGTTAACAAAAGCAAATGTGGGGTATGCTGAAGCAACCATGCCATTTTAGCTTTCTTCTACAAGCATTTGAGCAGTTTTCTTGTGACTCGTGTTCCCGAGACTCGTACCCGAGCGCTCTACTTTGCAGGTGCAATGCACCTGGTGAGCTAAGCAAAAATACATATGGAGCTGCTTATGTGATACAAACATCAAATGTCTTAGTTTACACTATGGTAAAAGTGATTTGAGGTCAAAACATAGGATAGTGCAAGGAACCACATGAAAATATGTCTTTATTATTAATAACCTGTAATCATATTTTGTGTAAAAAAAAAAAAAAAAAAAATTGTTAGTGTTTTATCACCACTATAGCTGGAAGCTGCAGTCAGTATGATAGAGGCACGCTTTTCCAATGAGCCTAGGTTGAGAAATCTAGTGAATTTTTATTTTTTTTTTTATGCATTTTTTATTTTAAAGTTCCAAATTGTTAGGCAGTTTCGAATGTGTTCTGTTGGGTTCCTAGAATTTTTCTTTTTTTTTTACTAGTCCAAGTGTGTGATTTTCCAGTGCCTAGGAACGACTCGGGTCCTTTCACCAATCTTAATGTTAGTATACATTATTTATATACTATTATAGCATTTATTCATATTGTGAATTAGCTTTTATATGTATATTATTTTCCATTTTAATTTTTAAGTGTCAGTTAATTGTTGTGGGCTTTTGTCATTTTAATTCATTATTATTATTATTATTATGGTTTAGTAATTTCTGTTCTTCAGTTCCGATTTTCATTTAAAGTCGTTTAAAGTATTGTAGTCAATAATTGTATCCCTTAAAACTCATCTTTGATCACCCAAAAAAAAAAAAAAAAAAATCCTTGAAAAAATTTCTTCATGTCTTTAACTCTACACCCTTTCCTCATTTAGTATACGCGGTTCTATGAATATGCAAAAATTAGCCCCGCCTCCACTCACTCACACCAGCTCAGAGACCCACTACTTGACGATCATTGGTCACAAGGTAGTTTGTGATGTCAGAAACACCAGCGATTTCAAACCACGTTTTTGAGGCTGTCTTTGGTTCACTGCAGTAATGGTGTTGATTAGTGAATTTGTACATGGTTTGTCTTAAAGCATATTAAAAACGTCACAGACATTTAAACAACATTAAAAGATTGACTTTTACCACAGGTTGACTTTAGGTTTCTTACATCACATCATATTTCATATTTTTTTAATAGTTTTAGTGATAGTTTCAATAACAGCACTGTACACATTGATTTTGCCCAGACTTTTGAGCCAATTTGCTGTTTAGACGAGTCAATACTGTTCACCGAATGTTTGATTTTGGACATTTGGAGAAATCTGGGCAGAAAATCATGTAGTGTATATTGACTAGACTTTGGTTCCATCCAGTTGGAGGATATCGATCCTGTTAAATATTGAGCTGATTTTGAACATATATTATGTATGACACTTTATTTAACTGACTCACGTACAACTTCTATTGCTATCTTTACAGGCCATAATGACTGCTTCTACTCGTCCAAGACATCATTCAAATTTTCTAATTCATTTTTTTAATCACAACATCAACTCTGCGCTCTTCCTCATGTTCCTCTTCTATCAAAGAGGCGCATGTTTTTGTATAATATGTTGTGTTCAGAACGACTTGAAAGTCTGGTGTGCGATTCTCAGTCGTTTAGTGCACAATGCCCATTTTTTTAACCTATTTGCCTATTTTCTAGTCTATGGATTTGTTTCACCCATTTCATAACCCACCATGTCAGAATCAGAATCAGAATCAGAAAGAGCTTTATTGCCAAGTGTGCTTGCACACACAAGGAATTTTTCTTGGTACTGAAGCTTCCAGTGCACATATACAAATACAAATACAGCAAGAAACATAGTGATAACAATTCTAGGAATAAAAATATAAAAATATGAAAAAAGTATAAGGTTTAGTCATTTACAGATTATGAAAATATTTACAGTACTTTGAATAGTATGAATAAATATAAATATCACCTGAGTTTAGAAGATATTGCACTAAACAATGGGAGTATTGCACTTACAGGCATAAGCTTGGGAGGTATGTTAACTGTTCAGAAGGGAAATGGTCTGTTGGAATAAACTGTTCCTGTGCCTAGATGTTCTTGTGGTCAGTGATCTGAGTCGCCATCTTGACGGTAACAGTTCAAACAGGTGGTGTCCAGGGTGAGTGGAGTCTGTGAGGATTTTACCTGCTCTCCTCCTCACTCTGGAAGAGTACAGGTCCTGGAGGGTTGGCAGGTGGGCACCAATAATCCTCTTCGCAGTCCGGACTGTCCGCTGTAGTCTCCTGATTTGGTAGCTGAACCAAACCAGACAGTTATTGAAGTGCATAAAACAGACTCAATGATGGCTGAGTAGAACTGAATCAGCAGCTAATGTGGCAGGTTGAACTTCAGCTGGCGAAGGAGGTACAGTCTCTGCTGGGCCTTTTTCACAATGGAGTCAATGTGATTGTCCCATTTCAAGTCCTGAGAGATGGTAATGCCCAGGAACCTGAATGACTCCACTGTTTCCACAGTGCTGTTCCTCCTGAAGTCCACTATCACCTCCATTGTTTTGAGCGTATTCAGCTCAAGGTTGTTATAACTGCACCAGACAGCCAGTCTGTAAGCAGACTCATCATTGTTTTTTGGATGAGACCGATGACAGCGGTGTCGTCAGCAAATTTCAGGACCTTGACAGAGGGGTCTTTAGAAGTGCAGTCATTAGTGTACAGGGAGAAGAGCAGTGGGGAGAGAACACACCCTTGGGGGGCGCCAGTGCTGATTTCATTCGTGTGAAAATCATATGTCTAATACCCTAGCGCAAAAGTAATATCACACCTCTTCACAACAATCCACATGATTTAAGGACTCATTTGCATCTAATTTATAAGTAATGGTCCAAAGTGTTTGTTCAAGGTCCTGCTTTAGCAGGTAACACTAATAATTACACATTAACACTTCGAGAACTTCATCTTACAATTTAAAGGAGGGCGCACAGTGAAATCAGGGACAAAGCAATGTGACATCTTGATAATTGCTGCAATTAGGCAGATGCTATTCCTGAACAGAGCTTCTGAAACTGTTTGAGAGAGTCTTCAACAAACTTTTCCTGCATTCGGCAACTTCTGTTTCACATACTGAATGCTTTTTGTGTCCTGAGACCTGAGAGTAATTGTGGATATCAGCTTGACAGACAACCCAATTTAGCTATCAGGTATCAGTCAGTCTGAGGTAGAGGCGTTCTGGGATTTCGCACCGGGTGCCACAGGAGCTAATTTGAGTGATCCTTGGGTCCACGGCAGTTCTAGCAACAAGGCCACAATGGGCTACACAAGAAACTTTATATGACAAACCGTCAACTTCTAGTCAAACACAAATTGGCTCGCACCAAACACGCTGTCCGTCAAAAAAATGCAGGGAAAATACGGTAGGCCGACCCAGAGGATTTGAACTGAGGTTAGAATTGCAAACAACAAAAAAATTCATTGATATTCCGCCTGCAAGTTGTTCTTCGAAAGTGTTTGGGATGCTAACTTTGCAAGAGTGAAAGATCTGCCCTTGTATTTGATCTGTCAAGGCTGTCTGAAGAAGAATGGAGTGTAGACACATATTCAGTGTTATTTCCCCAGAGGGGCGTTTATTGTGCGCGACAGCGACTAAGGTTGAATAGGTAAATATCTCATCGTGGATTGTTGTGCTTTGGGATCTAGGTGAATTATTGGGGTGCTCTTTGGTGAAGTGCTCCGGTCAAGGTAATTGAGATGTTTTCCTCTTCAGACAAGGGGGGTGGATTCATAGACCAATCCCACTTGCTTCCTGCTATGAAATGCATTGACTTCAGGTGATGGCATGCTTGTTAAACATTGCCTAGATGCCCTTGCAGGGCTGACAACTACTTTCACAACTCGTCTAGTTCTTCTGAGGCTCTCTTGTTTGGAGCTTGTACCAAGAGCTGTTCTAGCTGCGAGGTAATTGGAACGAGGAAAGAGCTGCCTCTTAGCTAAGTGTCGTTCTTCTGATGATCTGTAAACAATTGTCTCGCTGGATTCGCCATGACTAATGATTATTGAGTCCTGCTGTGACTAAGTGGCTCACAAGGATGCTTTTGAGCCTTTGCTTCTGTTCCTAGATCAGCTCTCTTTGACTCACGGTGAGATTTAGATCGCTAACATAAGGTGAAATGCTTTCTAAAGAGCACTGTGAAATAGCAGTGGGAATGTACGCAGATAAACAGTGCACTTTGCTCAGTCACTGAGAATCTACTCTGCTCTGAGGCACTAAGCTCTGTGTGTGTGCTTACACCATGTTTCCTATCAGTTGAAGTGGCAAGATGAATTAATTTTCACGTTTACTTATTAGTGTGTGTTAATTAGTGGTTCCTGCTAACAGAAGCATTGCCGTTGGGTCAATGAAAAATAAAGTTCTCGATGTTAGATCCAATAGCCTTGTGGGCAGCACTCTGAAAAATATTCTGAGTTTGAATCCCGACTGGTTGTCCTTTCCGATTCTACCCCCTTCTCTCTACCACTTCGCTATCTAAAAGCAAAAACACTCGAGATAAAGAAAATCTTTCAAATGTTTAAAAGACAGTTCTTAGATGTTATCTTTGTATTCATGTTTTTTTTTTTTTTTTTTACTTTTGCATTTTTAAGATAAGTTTATTGAATAAAAATGGCAATTTTTTTTCCCCTTAAACATTTAATACATGTTTGTGTACACATCAAAAAGAGATTGTCATAAAAAGGTAAAATTATGTGATTTTAAGCGATTTATATATATATACTGTATTATTTAATATATAATTATATAATAGATATTATTATTTATATATATATATGTATATGAATTTTTTTTTTTTTTGTATTTATTTATTTTATTTTATTTTATTTTACATGTTGATTGGACCACCTGACTGTGGTCGGAATAAAATGATTTTCGGAATAAAAGCTTAACTTAAATGTTTGTTGTTAACATTTTTATAAATAATACAAAAATATATAAAAAATAAATAAAATTATATCAGGTCAGTTGTAACACTGACATTTTTTTTTTTATTTATGCCCCAGCCAACCCAAAAATAAATAGAGATACGATCCTTTCTAATGTTCATTATTATTGTTATTAATGCACCCAAAAACAACAAAAAAATATTTTAATTCAGAAATGAAACCATGCTCATCATAGAAAGTGTGTATTGTATGCATTAATTTCATTTTAATGTACTTTTGAATAGTACTAGTGTACTAATGAAAAGATCTGATAATTAGATAATTTCATTGACTAATATAATTTAATTAATTTCAAAATAGATAATTTTATTGACACTGGTACTGTTGCTGATACTCAGGTTTGAGATTTGAACCCAAGTACTAAAAAATGCATCTCAAACCACCCTGCAGTGTTGTAGGACTCAAGGCTGTGAAAAGGTCTGAATGATTCAGAAAGTGTAACTATGCTTTGAATCTTAAATGGAGCTTTGGTTTCACACCAGTGTTACGCAAACCTCCACAGCACACACACAGTATGTGCAAATCAGCACTGCTCCATTAGAAAACCAAGACCAGAAAAAGAACAGATTCCACCCAAATTCCAAAACCATGTTTTTATAGTCTTTGTTTTGTCATGGACTAAGTCTGGTCTTGAGTACTACAACACTGCCACCCAGTAAAAATCTAGTTTGTTTTACTGTTGTGGAACATTGCCTTCAGATCAAGTAAAACAATTAGGCTAACCCTAACCAAGACCGGCAAGTTTGGTCCTAGAGAGCCGCTGTCCTGCATAGTTTAGCTCCAACTCTAATCAAACACACCTGAACAAGCTAATCAATGTCTTCAGGATTACTAAGGCTACAGGCATGTGAGGGTTTTATTCAGGGTTGGAGCCAAACTCTGCAGGACAGCGGCTCTCTAGGACCAAACTTGTCTACCCCTGCTCTAACAAGACTGCTGCAAAATGGGACATGAGGTTTGATAGCTTGAAAATCAGTGTTGTGATGAAGCTGCAAATGAGATGGGATGCAGACAGGAGCCTGGCCTTCACATCACAGCCGGACCGACATGCATCACGCTAACAAAGTGCCTCGGCTCCACAAACATCCATAGAGTCTGATTGCCAAGACTACAGACACATAAAACTCTACAAATGGCTTCACATGCCATCTGCTCAGACTGGGGCTTAAAACGCCTATTGGATACAGAAAGAGCTACAAAAAAATGTCTAAAAAGAGAGAGAGCATGAGACAAATTTTAGCTGAAACAAACCGAGCCAGCGCATTGTTTTGAGCCCGCGCTTTCTTTAAAGTCATTGATGAAAGAGAATGCGTGCAAGTGAAAAACAGTTTTGGGAATCAAAGGAGTGCCTCCATCACTTCGGTCTTCCCCTCAGGATGTCATACACCATAGCTACTGTAAGGACATTCTTCAGTCTTGTAACTCCAGGGTGTTGTTATACACTTCAAAGTGAAGCATACAGAGCAGCCCAAGGTAAATTAATGGCTGTCCAATCTCCTAACTTTGATTTGACAGGCGTTTCCACTCTGCCCTTCCCGTGCCCTCGAGGGCGATATCGCCTTGACAAACTCCTCATCTAATGAGAAGCCAGAAAAGACAGAAAATTAGATACAGGGAAAGTCTGTCCATTTGAGGACTGCTTATCTGGCTTTCCTCCCATGCGTTTCTGTATATTCCCAACCTTTAAATTCACACATTGACGGTTTTCCGTTCCATTGTAATTCCGTCCTTACCGAGAACAAATGAAAGAGAGAGCCACTTTCCAAGTTTTTCAACAATTCACAAGAGGGACTCGCGTCCAAATGACAGAGTGCTCCAGTTACTGTCAATTACCATTATCTCTCCAACCAGGCACACGCTGAGCCTACAACTAAAACATGATAAGAACGGACATAAAAATGCATTCCACATTTCTGAATGACCCTATTACATGTGGGACTATAAAAAGGAAAAGAATTTTAATTCTACTCTGACAGAATATTGGGATAAAAGAACAAGTCAAGGAACCATAAATTGGAGTGGACATCAAGTTCAAATCCAAATATTGCAAAACTGGACCGTGCATGACAATTGGCATGACGTTAGCTTGGCTCTCTGGAATACCTGATTCTGATTGGCCATTTAAGGCGAGACACTACAGGTGAATAGGGTAAAAATTTTAACTAGCAGATATCACCATGAAACTTTCCCAGTTGATTACCTACATTAAGATGAGAAAAAAATGTATTACAAGTTTTCTGTAATTTAATGTTTAAATGTGCAAATTAGGCAATATCTAATTAAATATGCGCTATTTTGCATATATTTAAAAAAATGAAATCTGAGTATTGGATAAAGCCAGGTTAAAAATATTTTTTTCATTGTGTTCATATATTAGATGGGAAAAGAATTACAGAGGGATGATTTATGGATATCTACTTTTGTTATCCTGTAAATCAGAATATACTGTCAATAGCCTTAACAAATTATTTTCGCCATGTTTTTTGGAATATAATGTTATATAAATAGGAATAACATATTTACAAATCCCTCTGTAAATATCTTCATAATATAACTAGGTACAAGACTGGAAAGTTTGGTGTATATGGTGCTACTGAAGTGGAGATTTCGGACTTGGAGAATGAGAGAAAGGTCATTTTGAGAAAACGGGCTTAAAAGATTTGTCATCAGCCAATGAGATTGCGCATTCAAGCCCTTTTATTTTCACGATTGGTTGCTGATAAAAAGGAAATGACCATATTTGGATCAGACAGCATTGTACAGGAGAGAGAGAGCTATCCAGCGATGACAGGAAGAAGACAGATCGCGGAGCAGCAGGAGGATTTACAACGACAACTTTTGTTAAATTTATGAGAAATCTACAGATGCAAACAGACAAAGTGTAGTAAAATAAAGACATAAATGTGTATTTCAGACTTTTTTTCACCACAAGTCTGAAAGAAGACATGTTATCGAAGACAAATATCCAAAAATCTCAAAATTGACCAGTAAAAAAAAACGATGTTTTTGCCTGCCGTGTCTCGCCTCAAAGTATCCTGAAGTCATTTGAATGACTTTGAATGAATTTTTGAATAATGATCAATAAACATTAAGGGCCCTATCATTCACCCGGCGCAATACAGCAGCAGCTAGTTTCAGCCCGACGCAGTTATCTTTTTCACGTCCTGCACCACGTTGTTTAAATAGCAAATGCATTTGCGCCCATTTGTGCGTCCATGGGCGTGCTGGTCTAAAAACGAGGTGTGTTCTGGCGCATTGTTGGAGTGTTACTATTCTGAGGCAACTGAAATAGACTGCCATTGACCAACAAAAACCTGGTCTAAAGTCAATGGCGCACTATTTTTTGTTTTTGTTTTTGTCACTATGTTCAGTTTTTCCACTTGAAAAATATGAAAATTCCGCCATGTAAATAGTGAATCTGCCATGGCGCGAGCACAACTGGCATTTAAAGGGAATGGGAGATGAGACTCTGATTGGTTTAACGCAAGTAAATCCCAAAACACACCCATTACTCATTAAGAGAATAGGGACAACCCTTTTAGACCTAGCGCCGGGAGCGCCAACCATTTTTCCCATTGTTAAATGTGGATTTAGACACACCCTAAGTGCACTTTAGAGTAGACCATGTGCTTAGATCGTTAAAATGGAGCCCTCAGTCTCAATCCCCTACCATGTGAAATTTATGAATATTAATATGAGGTCTTCAAGGACACTTGTCGTTGCTTGAGGATTTCAGACTGCAGCTTGTCTTGAGAGAGGCTTGTTTGCTGAGAGGAAGGTGGATTGGGCATTTTTTATCCAACATTGGCCATGTAATCGCTCATTTAGAATACAAATTTATTCATTTTATAACAAGGCTAAGAACAGAATCATGTGAATTAGGCTGTTTTTTTTTTTTTTTTGGTGAGAAGTTCTCCTGTGCATATAAGTACAAATAACCAATGCAATTATTAGTGAATGAGACAAATTGTTTTTGCACTAAGAATGTGGAAAATTTGATTGAGAGGTTGAGAGCTTTATTTGTGATTTGATTGTAAAGTTATTTGTACTGCCCACTACTCCTGTTTGTTTGTTTCTTTTTATGCTTTAGCAACCTTTGATTGCCTAAGTCCTTACAAGCCTTTTTTATCCCTCGTACAGTATATGTCAGCAGGCTGCTGAAGCATCTGTTGTGCTGAGCGTCATAGTCAAATGCGAATTAAAGCAGGTGAGTCCAACGGGCTGCACGCACGAAATTGATTTTCTCTTCAGAAGAAATAAAGCCTCCACTAACTCGAATGTGATATTTCAGAAGGGAAGCGATGATAGTGGAGAGAGCAGATTTTAACTGGTTGCTTAATCTGTATTGGACAGGCTATGTTATCCACACATCTGCTATTCTTCAGAACACTGAGCAAGCATATGTAAAGCAGCCTTGGTTTAATGATTTATCGTCCCTCTTATTCAATAAATCATGGGCTCTAAGTGCAAAACCATGAGGGAGTTGTGAATCAGAACATGATCCAGCAGATGTTCTCTAATGGAGGGTCACAGGTCTGGACTGATCTGCTGCAGTAAGGGAACTGAAGGGGGAAAAACAAGCATAAATAAAAATACCACTAACCATCTTTACATTGTTCTGTCTTACTGTCTATCCGTTGTGCTATCCGTTGTGCCATTCATCCATCTATCCATCATTTTGTATTTATTTGTTTGTTTGTTTGTTTGTTTCTTTCTTTCTTTCTTTCTTTCTTTCTTTCTTTCTTTCTTTCTTTCTTTCTTTCTTTCTTTCTTTCTTTCTTTCTTTCTTTCTTTCTTTCTTTCTTTCTTTCTTTCTTTCTTTCTTTCTATCTTTCTATCTATCTATCTATCTACCTATCTATTTCTGTCCGTCCATCCATCCATCCATCCATCCATCTTTATTTCTGTTATTCCATCCATCCATCCATATTTTTTTTATTCCATCCATCTGTTGTTCTTTTGCTCCATCCATCCATCTATCTGTGTCTGTCCATCCGTCCATCCACCCGTATTTCTGTTATTCCATCCATCCATCTGTTGTTCTTTCATTCCATCCATCCATCCATCCATCCATCCATCGATCATCCGTATTTCTGTTATTCCATCCATCCATCTGTTGTTCTTTCATTCCATCTATCCATCCATCCATCCATCCATCCATCCATCCATCCATCCATCCATCCATCCATCCATCCATCCGTATTTCTGTTATTCCATCCATCCATCTGTTGTTCTATCTATCTATCTATCTATCTATCTATCTATCTATCTATCTATCTATCTATCTATCTATCTATCTATCTATCTATCTATCTATCTATCTGTGTCCATCCATCATCCATCCATCCATCCACCCGTATTTCTGTTAATCCATCCATCCGTATTTCTGTTCTTCCATCCATCCATCCATCCATCCATCCATCCATCCATCCATCCATCCATCCATCCATCCATCCATCCATCCATCCATCCATCCATATTTCTGTTATTCCATCCATCCATCCATCTGTTGTTCTTTTGCTCCATCCATCCATCTATCCATCCATCCATCCATCCATCCATCCGTGTCTGTCTGTCCGTCCGTCCGTCTGTCCGTCCGTCCGTCCATCCATCCACCTGTATTTCTGTTATTCCATCCATCCATCTGTTGTTCTTCCGTTCCATCTATCTGTCCATACATCCATCCATCCATCTGTATTTATGTTATTCCACCCATCCATGTGTTGTTCTTGCATTCTATCTATCTATCTATCTATCTATCTATCTATCTATCTATCTATCTATCTATCTATCTATCTATCTATCTATCTATCTATCTATAAAGAGTGGATTTATTTGGCTTTTGCTGCACTAATCAGAAGACGATGAAGTTTGGACGTGCCCTTTAATTGCCTTGTTGCAATATCAATATGTTTATGCAAACAGCTTCTGCTCTGGAAAATTAACTGTCAGCTTGCTGATGTACGTAAATAAACAAGAAATGGATGCGGAGACAATTTGTTTTCAGTCCTTTCATCCTGTTACGGGGGTAACTGTCAAAACAGATAAAAGAAAAAGCGGAAAGTTTTCCAAGTGAGGGAACAAAGATGAAATGAGAATGACACAGAATCATGAGAGACCCCATTTTGCTGCCTTGATAGCAACACATTAAATGCTGGGATGAAAGATGCCTCTCAACTTTAACACCCCGAGCTCTACTTACAGTGTACTAGTTCTGTAAAACAGTCCAGCCATGAAATTGTGAGGCTGTTTTCATGCAGAGCTCTGCTAACTAAGGTTAACTGTGTTTAAGACGAGCATCACTATTATCATTGCTATTACTTTCCATAATAGCATAATCCATAACTGTTCCTGCAATTTTTTTTCTATAATGTTTCTTAAACATTTATGCATTTATGTCATGCTTTAGGAGCTCAACGAGAACAAAATGGGAAACCAAAGAGATGGTGCAACCTTCTGAAACTTTAAACACTGGTGTCGCTTTTAGATAGTTTGATTTATACACTACATTTTTAAAAACTTTATTTCCATTTTTGTCTTTGCATTGCACAATGTGAATTTGTATCTCACAAATGCAACTTTGTTTCTCATAATTGCTACTTTATATCTCGTAATTACAATATTATTTCCCATATTTGCGATTATTTCTTATTTTAAATATGCCATGAAATCATCTATTTTCTAAGTGCATGTTGTTGATCTTATTGTGAATGATTCACCTGCACGTATGTTTCATATTTATGTTTATTTCACCACACAATTTTGAATTGAAAGGTCATAACTCAATCTTTCCGTTTTCTCTGATTAATTATGCCGAACTTCTCCAATCATTTCGCCTCCATCCAATCAACAACCAATGGATATAGTGGAGCAGCTAAGTGATATAATCGTTCAGTTTATGATACAAGCGTGAAAATTGGCATGAGCAGTCTCCATGGGTCACTTGACAATAATCCACCCACAGCTACTTGAAATTTCAAGATGGCGGCCATTTTTCAAGATGGCCACCACCTTAGTGGACTGCTCCAAGGTGTCGGCCATCTTGAAAAATGGCCGCCATCTTGAAATTTCAAGTAGCTCGGACAACTTTCTTGTCAAGTGACCCATGGAGACTGCTCATGCCAATTTTTACGCTTGTATCATAAACTGAACGATTCTGCCAAACATTAGCACTTAGCCGCTCCACTAATAAGTTCCCGTCTTACTTTTTTCCCACTTTTCATTATTCCATTTCAGTCGGATGTACGTATGAAACAAAATGAAAGAAAATATTTTCAGTTTTATTTTTTATTCAGTTTTCTACATTTTTACAATTTTTTTTTTACTGTTTTCTACGCTAAAAAAGTTGGTTTAACTTAAAGTATTTTGAGTTTTGAACTTTAAAAAATTTTAGTTCATTGAAATAAAAAAATTTAGTTAATACAACAAATGAGATTAGTTTGTTAAATAGAAATTCAAAATATTGTGTTATCTGAACTATACATTAATTATCTAAGTTGATTTGACAAAAGACAAAAAGTTGATATAACAAATCGTGAAATTATATTTTTACAGTGATATTTTTAAGGATGCCTCATCTCACCTGACAACTCTTCCATATAAACTCACCTAATATGGTTATGAAATATACATAACTGTAGATATAGTCATAAAGACAGCATACAAAAAAGGGTATCAACGAGTAACCATTACACAGAATTTATACTAAGAGAGAAGAAATATTTTCTGGAATGAAAACAAGATAGCGATCGCTTGTGTACAACAAAATCAGTTGAGCTGAAAAGGCCTTATATAAAAAGTAAACTGCAGAAGAAAAAAAAAACATAACGGGCACAGTAAACTGAGAAGCAAATGATGTGAGCTGTTGGCATGCTGCAGGCTGGCACGTCACATGTCAGTGTTTCCAGACACCAGCATATAAACAGCTTCACTGTGCCCTGACTGTAACAAACGCTTTAGATGACAAACAGGACAAATAGCTGTCCAGGATCCGCTTGTACTCGTGTGACCGTACCAGAACCCTCGGCCTGCTCGTGGCCAGGACGTTCATCCCAACCTTCTGCAAGAATGCGATAGACAAATGCGGATTTAGACGCTCGGTGGCACGTGTAGCGCGGCTGTCAAGCAAGAGACTGTTCAGCATACACAGTCATTTTTCTGTTGATTTTTTGGGTTTCCCTTTTTTTTTTTCTATGACAAATGCCATGAATTTTCCTCCAGGGATAAATAAAGAATGTCTGTCTGTTTTTCTTTATAGTTATTTCAGCAATGAATGCTTTTATTTCAGTCCGATGACTGCTGCATTTTATTTTTCGGCTGTGTATAATATATAACTGTGCCAATATTTTATCATTATCCTTGCGGCAGAATATAATGGATTGTACACTAGTTTAAATTATGCAAACATGAGTTATAAATGTGAAATTAGGTTTTGAATATACAGACATAAGAAAAGAAACTTCCCTATTTTCTACTACTGTTGGTTTTATTCATGAGGATTATGGATTTGGGTTTCCAATATGTTTTAAGGAGCAGAGAGATTAGACATTTCGTTTCATTTCGCGCACACACACGCACAAACACACACACAAACAAACACACACTCTTTCTTTCTTTCTCTCTCTCTCTCTCTAACACACACACACACACATGTGGGAAAGGGGGAAAAACATAACAGATCTCATTATAAATTAATAGTAGTTTCATTTTACATCCATGTACACACTCACATGCCATCAATACATAATGTGTTACTTTCTCCTTTGAACTGCTTTACTTACATACAAAGGTTCAGCCTTTTTAATGAAATAGTCGAAACGGAGCTATATGTCTTTAATGATGAGCTAACTATCAATGTTACTGTTTGATAAATAATACTGATGATAATAATAATAATAATAATAATAATAATAATAATAAAAAACTCTTCAATTGCCATGTGAAAATGTGTTTAAATTACTTGTTTATTATACTAATGCATTCAAATAGAAGGCACAAATTATTGTGGCAGGGTGGACTACTAATGAGAATATACTGTAGTATCTTCTGTATGAGAATGCAGTGTCACAGTGCCCTCTAGCGGTAGCGCTCTAGAACTCGCCACATCTCAGAGCGATAGTTCGCTTCATCTCTGTCAAGTCCTCCGCCTCATACAATATAAAACTAACACGTCATATGCTACAGTTTAATTTACATCGTCCGCGTACGTACACCCTTAATAATAAAAGTTCTTTAAAATACTAGTTCCATGAAGAACCTGTAACATCAACAGATGTGTGTATTATACCCTTTATTTATGTTTAAAACCTTTACTTTAAGAGCATATTTTTGCAACCTCACAACTGTTACAAATGAGCGGAAACGACGCTGGTGTGTGACACGTATTTACCTCAGCGACTGCGGTAAAGAATATAGGCCTACTAAAGATTCTGAAACCTGGAGGATTTAAAGTTGTTGTTGGATTTTCACTTTGTATGTTCAGAACTGGGAAATGGAGTTATTTCAAATGTAGCGTCCCTGTGATGTGAATGACAAATATGTTGGGAAGAAAAATCTGGCAGACTGACAGCATCTGTGTGTCACAAGATATGAGCACACATCAGTGTCACATGAAAGATTCATTTGCATTGCTTCGAGAGAAATGCTTTGTCGTGCTATGGACCTACAAGCATGGTGAAAAATATGAGTGGCATATGGCCGCCAATGTTTTTATTATTTTACTAAGAATTCCCATAGGCTAACCTAAAAGTGTTCTAAAAATTCATTGAGGCAGATTTTAATAGATGAAATGGCACTGAATCTGCCCAGAGGTTACACTTGTGTTTTATGAGGACTTTCCATATACATAAGACGTTTTTACATAAAAAACAAATAAACAAAACAAAAAAAAAACATCATTACTATTATTTATAGCCTGTTTTCGACTGGGGACAGAACATTTGAAATATGTGGAAAATATTAAATGTGGAGAAAACATTAAGGGGTTTGAATACTTTCTGGATGCACTATATATCCGTAGTTGTATTGCATATATCAGATAACAGGTTCATGTTGTGAATTCTGTAGCCTTACTCAACTCTAAAAGCATTTCAGATGAGTGCACGGTTGCCCTCGGCTGTTGATCAGTCAGAACTGTCAGATGAAAGGCTTGGCAACAAGATATAAAGGCAAAAACAGTTTATGTAAAATTTGATGGTTGTCAGATTGCACGTAAAGTAATAACGGCTAATATTTATAGCTTGTATATGACCCCAGACTCCCACCTTTTCATGTCAATGCAAAACAAAAGTATGGTCAGTAAGTCAGTATCTACTTTATTCTGTCACTGTAACATTTTCTTTGAAGTGCAAAGTTGGACACAGTGAGGCATATTTCAAAACCCCTCAAATTAAATACTTTCATTAGAAAAACCTAATTTCTCTTAAAGATTTTAATTGCATGTTTTAAAGTGCAATGAAATGTGAAATAAATCGTTTATTCAGGGAATAGAACTCAGGGTACAACATTATCGGGCATGAGATGAGATTCTGGGCACATATGAAACTTTTCGGTCCGTAAACTTCATTAACTTTTATTAGAAAATTTGTATTTTTCTTTTTTTTTGGTAAAGTACATCCATCAGGTCACATGGGTACATGAAGTGTATGGCATGACTTTGGTGAATTAAAAGGTATAGAAGTATATTGAATTCAGAAGCTACAGGGATCAAACATGGGTCAGCTGTCAAAGAACAAAATGCATATAATACTGTTTATTTTATGATTATTAAACTTATTTCATCCATTGCTCTTTAACAGACGCCAGTGATTTTGGTTGTTTTTACCAAGTCTTAGTGTGATTGTAATTGTTTGTGTTGTGCGAGTGTAGAAGAGAGAGCAGAGAGCGAAATCACATACCTCAAGTCTGAAAACTTCTGATAGCGCTTCATTTGTAGAACATCTGGCTGTTAGAAAAGAGAATTACTATTAGTGTAAACGTTTCAGGTTCATTTGGCAAGTTGCTTCTATTTTGAACGTTTTAACTGAAACTACTTCACATTAGGTGACATTTATACTCTTATAACTTGCAGAAACAGAACTGGACAAGTCTTTTTGAACATCTTTAGAACAGAAAAAAAAAACCTGTCCTTTTGAAATAAGCATCTATCTTGCCATGTCAATGAACTTGTGTTGTGCAACTTCAAAACACTTTTTTTTTTTTTTTTAAGCAAATTTTAAACAGAATATTGCTGAATAGGTGGTGGAAGGAATATTCAACAAAGTAAACAACCATAGAGAATACAAACGATTAACTTGTTCATGCTGCAACACAATAGATTTCCCATTGTAAAGCTTTTTGTAAATGTAAGGAGGCGGAAGTTTGTGCCAAGTTGCTATGAGAGAGAAACAAGTCAGAACTTGTTTGCTGATATCGAGTGAAAAGTGGGTCCCTAGAAACCAAAGCTCTCTCTCTGGGTGACCGCTGTGTACGACCCAACAAACAACAGCACAGGCAACTGACTCCAGCCACCTGAACCACCTTCCCACAGCCCACTGGCTGAAAACCATTACACACCATTCAAAAGAGCAATCACCTGTACTGTAAATGTGTAAGAGCCTCAAAATAATCATTTATTATGCCTAACTCAGAGAAAATAGACAGTCTTTGCAGCAGAAAACAATGCTGGGGAGCATTTCCTTCGAGAGGAGGAACAATTTAAAGGGGGTGTCTCAAGAGCTCAGGAACTCAGGAACACCTTTCAGTGCAGCAAAGAACAAATCAGCATCAATCAGAGAAACTTAATACATCAGCATTTACATAAATTAAATTATTACAAACATTTCTAGTAGATGATATAATGTATACAGCATCACTGCAAGTCCACAAGTAGTTATTTTAATTCTAAGCCCTTAAACTCGACCCTTAAAACATAAATGTGTGTATTTTCTAACCAGCATGTGAGTGAGAACCTCGCTTGTTGAGTCATAAATAAAATTTATTAATCATTAAGAAATTAGAACAAGAACTATAATACAAGGCAAGGCAACATATGAGCCTCCCAGACTTCATGTGAGGAAAGTAGAGGAGAGGAGGTATATCTGCAGTGCCTCAGCTCACGTAGGTCAACACCACTGACTGAATGGGCTCTCGGCACACCGGACACAACTTGTTCCGGTTCTTTAATTTCTTGGCGCAAGTGTAACACGCCATAAGGTGTCCAGTCCTTCCGTGGACGATGCAGCCATTCTTGGGGCGACTCTGACAGATGACGCAGGGCTCGAGGCATGTGGCGGGCAGGCAGGCCTCCAGGCTGTTGAAGCGCTCTAGCTCAGGGGTCTCTTCCTGGCTGCTGCCGCCCACACCAGAGGAGGTGGAGGGCTGCGATGACGAGGTCTGAGAGTCATTCAGGGAGCCGGGGGTGGCAGAAGCGGGAGCTACGTCTTTGGCTGCGGCAGCGGAGACGGGAGATTGCAAGCACTTGCCGTCGGGTACGTCCACTCCTTCGTCCGTCTCTGGAAGAGGGCTTGAGGGTTTGGAAGGAAGCATTTTGTCATTCGAGGCCAAGATGGTTGTTGTGGTGATGCTGGTGACTTCAGTGCTGGTTTGAGTGTTAGTGGAGGGGTTTTCATTGTTGGAGTCTGATTCTGGAAGCCAACCGGGTCGGACATTCCAGCAGCTTTTGCAATGTCGAGGAAGAGGAGGGTTGAGCACGTTACATTCAGCACACTTCCAGTAGTCCTGAGAGAACACAGTTGGCATTAAGTACAGATTTTCATTTCTACTATGCACATATTTCTTGCTTTTTTGAAATACAAAAAGGTCAGAGAAAGGGTGGAAATGGACATGAAACACTGGTTTTGTTGCAAGAAACTTTAAAGGAACACTCCACCGTTTTTTTAAATAGGGCTTATTCACCTTCTTTCCTACATTTAGATAGGTGGGCAAATGCATTTTTGTCTCAGTGCATGCATTGTTTTAGTTTGACAGGGTCAGCGCTAGCTTAGCTTAGCATAATGAATGGAATCCTTTGTTGCCAGCTAGCATGTCCTGAGTAAAAGTGATATAAAAAAATTAAAAAACCCACCTAATTACCTCTTGTGGCCTGCGTATTCACAACAAGTATAAATAGTGATGCAGATTAACACTAGGCGATTTCCTATGCAGATATTGACTTGGGACTATATAAGGGGGAAGCACAGGCGAAGCACTGCTACTTGGGCGCAGAGATATCACGCCCAAGTAGCAGTGCTTCGCCTGTGCTTCCCCCTAATATAGTCCTTAATATATGTCAATATCTGCCTGGGAAATCGCCTAGTGTTAATCTGCATCGCTATTTGTACTTGTGAATACGCAGGCCACAAGAAGTAATTAGGTGGGTTTTTTAATTTTTTTATATTACTTTTACTCAGGACATGCTAGCTGGCAACAAAGGATTCCATTCATTATGCTAAGCTAAGCTAGCGCTGACCCTGTCAAACTAAAACAATGCATGCAATGAGACAAAAATGCATTTGCCCACCTATCTAAATGTAGGAAAGAAGGTGAATAAGTCCTATTTAAAAAAACGGTGGAGTGTTCCTTTAAAATTAAATGCTATAAAAGTGTAAAATATGGTCAACATGAAATTGATACACATTCCTGGTCGTATTACGCACAATTCATTAGTGCACAAAGTTCATGGGGGGGGGGGGGGGGAATGTCTGTCTTCATAATCATAAACAAAATGTCATAACTAGCAACTTCTCTGAAACAACTTTCTTTTTTGGCAGACTCACAAAAGCCTCTTATTTTTAACCCTCAACCTTTGATCCAAATGGCACCACAATAGTATGCAACACCCACTTTTCATGATCCAATTGAATCATAATAGATAAATTCAGTTTATCAGTTTATCTGGATAAAGTGCAGTTCTACTTTCATTATTGAAGTAAATTGCCACATACTGCCTCAGTTATCTCAGTATCCTCATCAAACGAGTCTTCATCCTCAGCGATGATTGTGACTTCATACACCTGAATGAGCAGAAGAAAATTGCAGTGAGTTCAGGACTGTTAAACAGATTAGGCTACTACGTCAAGAGTATCCAAAAACTCAGTCCTGGAGGGCCACTGTCCTGCAGAGTTTAGCTCCAGCTTGCCTCAACACACCTGATAGGAAGTATGCATAGAAAGACCTTGATTAGTTACTTTAGGTGGGTTTAATTGGGGTTGGAGCTGAAATCTGCAGGACAGTGGTCCTCCAGGGGAAGGAATGGACACCCTACTTCTACACTAATCCAGATACAAAAAAAAAAAATACAAAAAAAAAAACTCTACATTTTGGCTTTCCATCCACAATCAGGCGACTTTTTTTAATCCTGTGAAAACCAAGTTTTGTAAAGACACTCTCGTAAGTGGATAAATTTGAAAATGCTTTTTTCGCTAATAAAATGAATGTGCAAGAATAATTACGAGTTATCTCAGTGAGCTTTTATTACATTTAACACGCAGGAAGAAGATTTGAACATTTTCTGATGTTTCAGCGTGGACAAGAAACTTTGTGGAAAATGCTTGAAGAGGCTAGTGCGGACGGAGAGCTTTTTGAAAATGCGGTTTTCAAATGTATCCGGATGTTTGTTAATATCTCTCTCAATAGAGCAGGAGTTGAGTTGAAACCTCGTTGTCTCCCGGCACCGAATCCTCATCGTTCTCACTGTAGGCATCGGAGTTGATGGACTCCACCTCAAACTCCACACTGAAATTATCAGAGTCCGAGTCCTCGCTTTCATCACTGCCTTCACTGTGAGAGATACCTACTTCCTGTTGAACAAACAAAACACTGGTTAGCGAGGGCCACATGACAGCACAAAGAAGTTAATATAATAAAACAAAACTATGTGAAGGACCGTTTAAAGGTGCTACTCACAGAGTTGCTGTGTGCGTCCGAAGACTCACTGTTCCTCCTCTCCCGGTGCAGGCCGCCGATCACACACCAAGACAGGCTGTCATCAAATGTCAGGGAGAAGCTGTCTGACTTGTGCCTTTTCCTGCGTTCTCTAAGCTCGTCTTCGGCTGAAGAACTCTCTATTGAAATCACAAGAAAACGAGTTTAGCACTAAGCTGTTTTTGGACACGTGCCCTTATGATGGTTTTCACATATAATTGCTCTGTAGGTAAACAAGAACACGCTGCTTCTTAGGCTTTCCAA
Organism: Scardinius erythrophthalmus; assembly: GCF_964197995.2. Taxonomy (NCBI): domain Eukaryota; kingdom Metazoa; phylum Chordata; class Actinopteri; order Cypriniformes; family Leuciscidae; genus Scardinius; species Scardinius erythrophthalmus. The sequence goes on along the minus strand of NC_138224.1, from coordinate 17,436,777 downwards.
ACATTTCCAGTCTGTTTTTTGAGTTTGAATGCATACTGCTTATTGCATTAGTGTAAATCAGTTAATTTGCTGATGGTCCTTTTCTATGCACTCAACTTATGGGCCATGCAGGAGCAATGCTCAGAGCAATAATCCTGTTTTAATGGTGCATCTGGTGCTGCTTGCTCAACAAACTGCCTTTGTGTGCATAGTTGGGGTTTTAAAATGGGCCATTGAAGAGCAGCAGTCATCTGAGCACATTCTGCACAGCCTCCAGATCTCAGTGTCCTTTTGAGAGGTTCACAGTCAGAGAGAGAGCAGTCACTATGCTACCACATGTTTACCCACATGCCACATACAGTCCTCTGTCAGGACTGAAGGAACAGCACAAAATGATCCATTATGAGGGTTGTCTTCCCTGCTCAGCGGCTGAGGCTGTTATAATGTAAATTGGATATACTTATATAGGGCAAGAAAGCAAACAGTCCTTAAAGAAAGGAGTTGCCTCAACCTTTCACAAAACTCCCATGAAAAAAATAAACAAGCTGGCAATCATGAAATCTAAAAACAGCTATTTTATTTAACAGCCATTCAATGCAAAATTTCATCCAAGGCAACTGGCTAGCAAAAATAAAAGAAAGGGACAAGCCCTTCCCGTTCAAACAGGAAATATGCCAATACTGGAAAGAAAACTGACCGTTAAGCTCTACTCAAAACATTTGTTAAGTGACAGCTGAATGTGAAGATACAACTCTATCTGAAATCCCATCAGACCCAGTTGATCAAGCATGTGCTTTCATACACACCCAACAGGACACAGCTGGTGTGTGTGTGTGTGTGTGTGTGTGTGTGTGTGTGTGTGTGTGTGTGTGTGTGTGTGTGTGTGTGTGTGTGTGTGTGTTTTGTTCTGTGGTGTGTGCTTACCAGGATCACTGCTCCTCCTCCTCCTGCGCTGCTGTTGTGAGGTAGATGAGCGAGAGTCTGAATCCGTATCCTGGAATAGACAGTTGGGTTTCAGTCATGCTTCAATCTCAAACACAGCAGGAGCTCTATAAAACCCATCCAAGCACAAACACAGCACTACCAGGGCAACTCTGTGGAATGGGTGAATACTCTGAGGTTCTAAGTGTGTGGAGCATTAAAAAAAATGTTTACCCCGGGCCCTCGATCTGGTTCACTTTGACTCCTGGGTTCAGAGAAGGTAGACTGAGTTTCTGTAAAAGGAAACAAGGACAAAAAAAAAAAAGATAAGAACATTTGTTTGAGCAAAACAATAATATTAAAGATGGAACAGAGGAGATAAAACAAAAGGTTTAACCGTCATAGTACCTGGATTTTTCACTGTCACAAGGTTTCTATTGATCATTGCAAAGAGGGCTCTGGAAAAAAAAACAAGGTAAAATTAACAAGTAAAACTTTCATATAGCAAATTTCACTTTCAGTTCTTAAAAAAAATATGAGGAACACGTTATATATGCTATTTTAATATATACATACATATATATCTCTTTGGTCATCTAATGTGACTAATCAAATATATTTTGCAGCTATTTAAAATCTTAAACAGGGGATCGCAGATTCATTCAGAGCTAGTAGATTAAATATCCCAGACCCTGCACCTGTTGCTTTAAAGCCCCACCCTGATATTCTCAGGGGTCATTCATCATTGCTGCAGCTGTTTCTGTCTATGTGAAGTTAGGGTCAATACGCACCGTGGCTCTTTGACTGAGAAACTTTTCACTCCGAGAACAGCACCGAGAGCATCCTCTCCGCAGTGAACGATGTGTTGCTGCTGCTTGTCATATAACTCCTTGCTCATGATATACTTCCCCAAATAAAACATAACCTAAACAAACACATAAACAAAAGAGTACCGTTTAGAGATCCACAAGGAAACAATTTCCTGAAACAAGTGTGTTGAGAGACAGGATGGCAAAGATGTGGCTGATATTTAAATACAGATGAGTAATACATTCCTGTTATTCAGACATAGTTCCCATTAAAAAAAAAAAATGACTCATGACTTCACGCTAAAAAGTTGACAACAGATGAAAATATATCAAACAACTTAACATTTCATAGGTAAGCATATTATCCAGTTATCTATGTGCACACTAACAATGAAAGACATAAATAAAATTTTGTACTTTCTGTAATTTCTGTAATTTTGTGTTCAGAATGGTTTCTTACCAAGTTGACTCAAAAAAGCCCTCCCTAAAGTCCCTAGGCATTACTCGGGTCTTTCCTTTAATGCAAAAGGGATTTTTTGAACTTTCTATCATCCTACAATCAAAAACCTAAGACTTCTTTTAGTCTGATAGATGTGCAAAAAATCCCTTTTGTGAATTATGATTCATCTGTAACACAACTTGAAGCTTAATACTTTGGGTTTGGGGTTTGTTCAAATCCCTAAACCAAAGAATGAGCAACGTGAAAAAAATTGCAAAAGAAAACATACTTTCTTGTCTTGCAAACACAGAGAATGAATATCTCACTGAATACAGGCAGTAACTAAATATAATTCACCACCCACTGCCCTAGAATATTTACATAAACCTGTGTATGCAGGTATAACCATACACACAAATGAGCAGCAGCAACATGACACTGGAGAAGGATTATTTCACCACTGCCATATGACCACAAACTCATTTCAGAAACTCTCAAATAAGTGCTTATATGAAAGGCTATTCACACAAAAGATACGGCAAGGTTCAGCTACTAAAATAACTAGCATAATTCCAATTAGATATAATAACACCATAAAGCATGGTGTATCCTAATGTTTAAAAGTTTGAATTGACTAAAAACTGCTGTCAACAGACACATCTCCTCACCTCCTTCATAGTGAAAACATCTTTATCTGCACCTGCATCCTCTAACAGCCTTTTTAACTGCACCTTTGGTCTTACCTAAGGAAGTTACAATAAATAAGACTCAGTCATTTCAAGGCATAAAAACACTCAAAAGAACTCAAAAGAACACTGCATTTACCAGTTTTTCATTGTCAACCTTGTTGATCTGAGAACTGCTTAAACAACTCTCTGTTGCCATATTTGTAGTGATCTGTAAAACAAATGAACAGTTGTTACATGAAGCACATCGACACACATAAAAACTTCAGAAAGAACATTAACGTTACCTGTGCAAATGGAGGTAAATTGGATATTCTACCTAAGAATCGTCTATATATACTCTGCTATCTGTACATAAAGTGCTTGAGCTCTGGGTTAGTGTGGAGTGGGAGCCGGCTGAGAGCCAGTCTATGGTTTAAATAGACGCAGAGAGACATGTCAGGGCTAGAATCCACAGCGCCGATCATCATGTCCTGGGCGGGTTCGGGCATGACAAGTCAAAGCGTGACTGGCTTCCCACTCCTAGTGGTGGAAGACGATCTTTGCTGAGCTGTCTGTCTGTGTCTCTGCGATCATGTCCGGGCATGTCCCTCTCGACTCGCTACTGCACTACACCCGCCCAGGCTTATCAGTGACAGGTGAAAAAACGAAGTGTTTGGACCAAAGCGATGACCAGCCCGGATTATTAGAGCCTCAGTCAAATAACCCAAAATAAACTAACCAAAAGTTCATCATTTACAAGTTCTACGGATGGATGGATTGTCATGCGAGTAAAGCTCCAAATGTCTTTGGAATACGACAGTGCTTTGTTTATTTATCTGAAATGCTCTGCAAACAGTACGTTAGTAACGTTACACACTAAAACACAACAACTTCTGGATTTATATCTGACATCTGCGTGCATGGGAATGTCCTCCATTCAAATTAGCTGCACATGATTAATGTAAAACCTGGAGCATCAATTGCGATCGATGTGTAAATGTTGTTTTACGGAAGAGTGATCGATCAGATTAAACGATTGGTATTGCACGCTTTTTGACGCGTCAGGTTTCAGTGTGACCGATTATTTTCCTGTTTATCACCGTGAAACTGCTTTGAAACTATCTTTATAGTATAAAGCGCTATGTAAATAAAGGCGACTTGACTTATCCAGCATAAACGTCATGCAAGCCGTTGTTTACGGAACTTTTACACATTTCGTAATTTCTTTACAAGCAGATTAGTGATAATAGTTTAAATAATCAACATAAAATGCTTCTCGCCGAATGTGGAGTGTTGCGTATTTGAGCGACAAGAAAGAACTACGCTGTCGTTACTGTAATGCGCGCTCTCTCGGATGTCTGTTCCCCGCTGTGGACACTCAGGAAAGCCCGAGGCTGCAGTAGGCCGCGCTTACAGAGCTAGCGCTTGGCTAACTGAGGCAAAGGATTTCAGGCGAATAAACGGATATTAAAGCTTCATGCCGTGTTAAAATAATCAGCTGGAGCGTTTAGCAGTGTTTGAAGATATATGCTGCCTGATAGGTGTAATAAATATATGAGAAAGTGCGAAAATTGTTCAACTGAAAGTGTTAAATAATATGTCTTACCTGCTGGTGACCGTTGAGAGGCGCGAACTCTAACTCCCTCTACCGGCGACCGTTTGCATTTGAAATGTCCCAGCACGTGCACTAAACGCGGGGTGTAAACATTCACTCGAGTAACTTAGTCTATGAAAATTATTGTCTACTCTTGCATTTTTACTGTTTATGGGTTTAAAGTAGCTCAGTTAAATTGTAAAATTGCGTTTATATTTTCAGGTTAACATAGGATTGAGGATTATATATGTTGTTGTAAAAAGTTTGATTTTTTGTCTCGTTTTAACATAATACAGTTTTAGCAGCTGAGTTCTGCATATTTCAGGTAATATGTGTGAAGCTAACAAGAGAATATGACAAAAAAGTAAAAGTATTACCAACATTTTTTTTATTACATTTAGTTGTAGAATGTTATTATCTGCTTCCCATGTTTGCTATGTAGTTGTAGCCTATTTAAAACATGTATTGAAAACGATTCAGGGCATTTTGTAAAAACATTGAGATACTTAATTTGATAAAAGTTAGGTGACAAAAATCAGTTAGGTATATTTTCACATACTTGTGTATTATTTTGAATTAAATATACAATTTAATTTACCTAATGCTCTTGGGTTCAATTTAGTCCGTTTTACTTGTTATATGATACATTATCACTTATTTTCATATTATTAGTGATAGTGTTATGATCACTTGATAATATTAGGCTAAACGCATCTCTAATCAAACCACTAGATAATGATTACCTCCTTTTATTAATGAACTATTTTGCATGGTTCTATTGTGTTAACTGAAACTCATTTCATTAGTTGTTTTGATTTCTTGTTGAGTAATGACTGTTGTCGTAACATGACCCTTGTACACAGTATTGTGAATGGTAGACCATTAGTTAGCCAACTACACAGAAACTTGCTAGTTAGGGGAGCTATTGTTTGCTGAGTGAAATCCGTGCTGTATAAAGGGGAGAAATGCTTTGGAAACATGTCTTGTACAGTCCCTGTGATAGGATCTGATCTTTAGGGCCCAAGCAGAATGACTCAAGAGGTTATTTTAGTGCAACATGTCCCTTTACGCTCAACATGTTTGGGCTTGTACGTCTGTAATAATGAGGAAATTCCATGGACCACTGAAGTCATCAAAAAAGCAAATCATTTAATTAATGGTAGTAAGGATAAAGACAAATCCTAAAGATTAAAGTGTAAGGCATTTACAGTGTCAAACATATGATCCAGGTTTTAGTTCTCATAAAACATTGATCCTTTACTAAGGCACAAACAAACTTCTTTCCACTTAAAGGGACTTTTCTGTCATCATTTACACTCCCCCTTATGTTGTTACAAATGTATTTCTTCTGTGGAACACAAAAAGATATTTTGAAGAACACTGAGATCTAAATATTGAAGCCCACTGACTTGTGTATGAATGAAAACACTCTTGATAAATCTCTCAAAATCTCTTCTTTGTTTGAAAGTAGGTCATTTTTGGGTGAACTATCCCTATATTTTCAGCATTTTGGTTTACCATATACCTTTCTAAACTAGGACGAGTCTAATATTCACGCAGAAAGCAGCAAAACATCTAGATTGGAGACAGGACTTTGGAATGTGATTAATGTTTAAGTTGCAAAAGAGAAAAGCATGTAGAAAAACCCTCAACATGAACTGAACAAATTATTGACATTCCATTTCATAGACAGCAAAAGACTCACGTCTTTTTGCCAAGTAGGCAGTGACCCTTGTCCTCGAAGTTGTGCCTAGACTCAATACAAGATAACATTCCATCTGGGAAAAATGTGACCCAAAAAAATCTGTAACTTTCTATAAAAAGTTTTATTGTTGTACAGACCATTTGAAAATACATCATTACGTAAAACGTACAAAATAAAAAAGGAAATGCTTCAACATTCAGAGTTTTTCTCTCAAACGTTCTGCATGTTTATTTGCAAATATTGAATTTTGGCCTATGGTCTCTGTGTGAGCTTGCTTTTGCCCTCCTCCTGCTCTGCCAGTTTGATATGGGTGTATGCCAGGATGCCAGTGAGGGTGCAGAGGATGCCCAGACCTTGGTTTAAGGACAAGGGGTCCTGGAACAGAACATACCCACCCAGTAATGTGATGCAGAACTTGAAGTGTCCAAACATGTTGTAGCTTTGAAGACAAATGTTAAGGGATATTGTTTGACAATGACTTTTGAGATCTCTTGAGGCTTATGACTTCTACTTGAGTCACAGACTTAAGTCACTTGAGTCATGCACTCATAGAAAGAGCTTCTAAATGATTCTTTATGAACATTAACATTCTTTGGACCATTTATAGTTAGGGTTTTTGTGTTGTATAGTTAGGCTTGTGAATATGATATTATAAAAAGCTAATAAATCTGTTTATAACAAACAAATAAATAAAATATTCACAGTACATGTACTTACAGTACTTACTTTCCTACCCAAGAAAGTATTGGTAATATAATGTAACTAAATGGGTTAAGGTTAGGTTTGGGGGAAGGTTCAGGGTTAGTACCTAGTTATAACCCAGTTATTGTAATTGCTATAATAAGTACAAACCGGTAGTATGTTATTTTGGTAACACTTTACAATAAAGTTTCATTAGTTAAAATTCATTAATTACATTAGTTAAAATGAACTAAGAATGAACAATACTTATACAACATTTGTTACGTTATTCTTGGCATTTACTAATAGCTTTTTTAAGATTAAAATTTGTATCTGTTAACATTAGTTAGCACTGTGAGCAAACGTAAATTGAGCATTTTGAATTAACTATTAAAAGTTAATGCTCTACAAATATTTTTCATTGTTAGTTCATGTTTGTTAATGCTAATGTTAACAAATAAGACCTTAATGTAAAGTGTTACTGTTATTTTTACTATTCATTTATTTATGTTTTGTGAAAAAAGTATGTTCAAAATGAGTAAAATCTGTTAATATTGATTTATGGATATATCAGTTGTGAATGTGTAAATGTTAATCGGTTCAAAATAAGAAAAAACATCTAATTAAAAACAGATGCTATTTTTAATATTGATGTATGGCTATATCAGTCTTGTGAACAAGTTAAATGTGTTAATAAAATAACAGATGTTATTTTTAATATTGATTTATGGCTATATCAGTCTTGTGAATATGTAAATGTTAATAAATCTGTTCAAAATAAGACAAAAAAAACGGTTAATAAAAACAGATGCTATTTTTAATATTGATTTATGGTTTTATCAGTCTTGTGAATATATGTAAAAAAGTTAATAAATCTGTTAAAAATAAGTATAATCCGTTAATAAAAACAGATGCTATTTTTAATATTGATTTATGGTTGTATCAGTCTTGTGAATATATGTAAAAAAGTTAATAAATCTGTTAAAAATAAGTATAATCCGTTAATAAAATAACAGATATTATTGTTTATATTTATTTATGGCTATATCAGTCTTTTGAATGTAAAAATGTATAACATAAGTATAATCAATTATTAAAATAACAGGTTTAAAAAAAAAATACAGATTTTTGGACATAAATATCAGTGTTACATAAACCTATACATAAATGGTAACACTTTAGTTTAGGGCCCAATTCTCTATTATCTAGTTGCTTATTAGCACATTACTAGGATATGGGCTGTTTATTAGTACTTATAAAGCACATATTAATGCCTTATTCTGCATGATCATATTCTACATCCCATATTCCTACCAAAACTACCTTACTAACTATTAATAAACAGTAATTAGGAGTTTATTGAGGCAAAAGTCGTAGTTAATAGTTAGTCAATAGTATACTTTTATAAATTCTATTTGTAAAATTATTTATAAATGAACATTTTATATAAATTCTATACAATAGAAATGTATATAAATTATAATTCCAGATCCTTGGCTTTAAAAAGAAAAGCAGCAGCTTGAAATCCCCTTGTTGACAGAACACTTACCTAATAAGTGGCCCAAAAGTGCAGTTTAAAACACGAGATAGCCAAGTGCTCCCTCTGCTGCTTTCTTTGAGAGAGGTCGCACTCATAAACTCATTTTCAATGGGTGCATTCAAAACTATGAAATGTTTCCAGTATGGCTCAAGGCTACAAAAAAGTGCCTCGATTTACAGCTTCCTCTTTCATTATTAAACAAGCGTGTAACTATGCTTTAACTATTTGCCCAGGCTCTGTAAGCAAACATGTGCTTGCGTTATAGGGCTAACCTGACAATTAACAGACAAGTAATGTTATAGAGCACTGTTTACAGATATTTGTCTATAGGGTGTGTTTTGCACTATGAATAGAAGAGAAGGAAATAGCCACAGCTGTTGGTATTTTAGAGAAGTAGCAGAAAGGATACGTAACAGGAGACGTGTTCCCAATGATCCAGTAAATGGACAGATTAACCAGAAAGGCTATAACACCAGACAGCAGAACCATAACCTTGATGAAGGGGAGAAAAAAAAATCAAGAATCAACAGAATCAACAATTTGAAATTGCAATTGATCTTAATAATTATCTTAAATTGAGCTTTGTGAACTTTTTACCCAATAGAGGGGAGTAAAACATTAAGAATTTGTACTTTTTTTCCAGAAAATCTGGGCACAAGGCTTTCTCTGTGACTGTGTGTTTGTGTAAGAAGGAAATTCCTTTGGATAGTTGAGGAGGGAGTGTGTGAGCCAATGAGAGAACTCATTCTCTTACCAGGGCCTGAAATGACCAGGGACCAAAGATGCCGCCTTCTCCGCTCAGGGGTTCGAAGAACGGCACTAGGACCAGGAGAAATGCAGACGAAATGGGTGCCTGATAATACAGTAACTGCATAGAGTTCACCTGCAGCTCATGCTGTTTGGCACCGACCCACTATATTAAGAGAAACAAGTCATTAGTCAATTAAATACAGCATAATCAAAATATCTGAATAATTAATGAGGGAAATAATGTTTTTATGGTCAGGAATGCTACTGGGGATCCATAAAAGTACTTTCATATATATATATATATATATATATATATATATATATATATATATATATATATATATATATATATATATATATATATATATATAAAATTTATTTTGTATAATAGTGGTAGATTTGTTCTATAGCTACTTTTTTATATCTTTATTTTAAAAAACACTGAGAATGTTTGGTTGATTCAGTCTCTTCTGCTCACCAAGGTTGCATTTATTTATTCTAAAATACCATAAAAACAGTAATAGTGTGACATTATTACAATTTCATAAATATTTTAATAAAATGTATAATTTATTCCTGTGATACGAAGCTGAATATTCAGCATCATTACTCCATTCTTCTGTGTCACATGATCCTTCAGAAATCATTCTAATATGCTGATTTGCTGCTTAAGAAACATTTCTTATTATTATCAATGTTGAAAACAGTTGTGCTGCTTTATATTCTTTTGTGGAAACTGTGACGAGTAAACTGTGAAACTTGATGAGTAAAAGTTCAAAAGAACAATTATCTGAAATAGAAATCTTTTGTAATATCATACACGTCTTACTGTCACTTTTGATCAATTTAATGTATCCTCAATATCAAAAATAATAATAAACATTAATACTATTAATAATTTAGTTTAATAATAATATTAAAACAATCAATGAAAGTTATAAATCCTGATTCATGGGAATGAGGGGATATGACTTTTCCATAAGGATACCAAGTGAGATTGCCATAATACTTACCACTTGATACAGTGAGGTTACAAAGACCCCCAGTGTGGCAAAGATCATCCCCAGAAGATTGAACCTCACATCATAGTAAGAGTTCAGTATGACCCCTAAAGTGATTGGCACCTTTAACACACACAAAATCAATAAATTAGGTGTGTGAAAGGTGGTGTAAAAGGAGATCACAGCTGTTATGTGACCAATTACCCTGCATAAACAAATCTGCATGTAATCATGACTTGCTTTTATCAGCATTTAGCCTGAGCATAGTTCAAACTGATGTACAGTACCAGTCAAAAGTTTGGAAACATTACTATTTTTAATGTTTTTGAAAGAAGTCTCTTATGCTCATCAAGCCTGCAGTTAAAAAACAACAAAAAAAAAACAGTAATATTATGAAATATTATTACAATTTAAAATAATGGTTCTCTTTTTTAATATATTTTAAAATGTAATTTATTTTTGTGATGCAAAGCTGAATTTTCATCAGCAAGTACTCCAGTCTTTGGTGTCTTATGATCCTTCAGAAATCATTCTAATATGATGATTTGATACTCAGTTATTATCAATGATGGAAACAGTTGTGCTGTTTAATATATTTATATATTATATTATATTATATATATTATATTATATATATTATAAAGTACTAATTTCTTTAAAAAAAAATAGTTATTGTTCCCAAACTTTTGAACGGTAGTGTTGTTACAAAAGATTTCTATTCTAAATAAATACAGTTCTTTTTAACTTTTTATTCATCAAATAATCCTGAAAAAAGTATCTCAGGTTATAAAAAAAAATATTAAGCAGCACAACTGTTTCCAACATTGATCATAAATATTAGAATGATTTCTGAAGGATCATAAGACACCAAAGACTGGAGTACTTGCTGATGAAAATTCAGCTTTGCATCACAAAAATAAATTACATTTTAAAGTATATTAAAAAAGAGAACCATTATTTTAAATTGTAATACTATTTCATAATATTACTGGGTTTTTTTGGGGTTTTTTTTTAACTACAGGCTTGATTTCAAAAACATTAAAAATAGTAACGTTTCCAAACTTTTGACTGGTACTGTATGTGCATGCTATACAATTGATGAAACAGGTGGTGACAGTTATAATAACACTCATTATTACAAGCACATATATGCATATTTTTTCATTTACAGTGTGGTTCACAAGCCTGATACTAGTGATTTTTGTTTTATTTATTCACATCAGATTTGGTGAGCACATGAATTACTGATATGTTAAGTAAAACGTTTGAATGACTTCTTAGACAATATACCAGGCGCATAATTGAAAACCCACTTACTAGAGTCAGTTTAATCTTTGTGGAAAATGTCTTTCTGTAGTACATGGTCTGGATGGCTATAATCACGGGTGTTGTCATGGTCTTGGCCAGCTGATATGTTCCTATAGTGTTGCTTTGGAGAGACAGATTCGTGAAAACAACAAAACCACAGAAACTCAGAGCTAGCAGGATGATTTTAGAAGGTCTGAGACTCTTGGGGGAGAATATATCCATCTTCTGGCAAATATACAGCCCCAGCCATGTCACTACGAAATGAATGAGAGTCATGGTCATGTTGGGAAAGCCATAGTGCACATAGATCCATTTGTTGATGAACACTATGCAGATTGAAGACAGTAAGTTAGCCAGCAGTCCTACTATTATCCGGCTGTTTCCAAACAAGTCAGAGAGTCGCGTCGCCATATTTGAACTCATTTAGACGCAAATAATTCTGGAGAAACCGTTTAGGTGTCTGCATCTGCAGAGATATAACTCCACTGCTTTCTGTGGCTGAATGTGTGAAAGCGGTTCAGAAAAGCTTTCATTATAGGACTCGAGCCCCGCATTCACTCACTCAAAGCACTGCCACGGCCGTGACGTGCTTAAACGCGACGCGACTCTCGCAAATGAGGGATGTTCTTGGAAGGTAACGGTCCAACGCGAAACTCTCGCGAGATTCACATACGCAGAAAAATAATAGCAACGATGCGCATGCGCGAGAATTTCACAGCAGGACGGTTACCTTCCTTGGACAGACATAAGGGACACGCCACGTCACTGCTCTTACGTATTGTCTAGTCTAGTGGACAAAATAAGAGAATAGACTAATTTTACCAAAGATTTGAAAAAGATTTGGTCCCTTTTATTAATTCGAAGAAATTTATGAAAGTATTAGTGTTGGGGGTTTCTTCCTTCTACTTTAACGCAACGTTTTAACTGTTTAAAAACTATTTTAGAGGACATAATAGATTAAACACAATCAAGATTTTTTTTATTAAACAGACACATTTCAAACAATATTTGGTTGGTTCTGATCTGTTAACTATTCAGAGTTAGGGATGATATTTAGACTATATGCTTTCTGGACTTTTACAAAGCCTTTGATTCTAGTGAACATGGTTTTATATTCAACACTTTGGAAAAATTACAGTTAAAACAGCTCAAACACGCATTTTAGTCGCAGACTTAAGCCTTGTCTGTGAAACCTCAATCAATTCATTAAAAACAATTTAACAAGATAAAATAATAAAAAAGATGCCTGTTGTCCCATTCAGTTTTGTAAAAATTCATTGTATAGGGTCACTAACGAGCCGAGGTGTGTAACAGTGTAAGTATTTTTCTGCACAACAATAATTGAATCTTTGATGATTGAATAAGTGCAATTCTCCTTTATTCCATAAGGTGGCAATGTCTGATTCACATTGATGAAGTGACGTTTCACTCATAGTTACCGCAGGCAGAAAACAAAAGAATAGGAAGTATCATCAGCAAAACTTGAAATGGCTCAGCGATTTACTGCAGAGCAAGTACTGAACGCAATCAAATATTAGTGTCACTTGATGGTGGATCTGGTGAAGCTGTCAGTGATCAAAATATTGATTTTGAATATTTTGAAAATGATGGTTTTGATAATATGTTTGAGATGGCGAATATTAGCCTGATGCTAAATGTACTGGGAAATGAGCTCTGACGAGGACAGTGAAGATGGTATGAAACATCTCCTCAAACTGAACCCTTCCAAGCTCCAAATAGGTAACCAGATATGCTTTATTTTATTCTTCTGTAATTGTTACTCTAATATCAGGATAGTTTTATATTATCGCGACAGGTAGTGATCCATCTGTGTTAGATATAGATCCAGACCCGAATATGTAATAATGGTTGGTGAAACATTCATGCATTTAAGGGTTAATGATAATAACAAAGACTTAGACTCATGATCATTTTCATTATTTAGTTATTTTAATATGTGAAAGTTAGCAAGGAGAGACACACTTCTCTGAAATAAATAAATGGCAATTAGCCTAAATTGGTCCAATTGGTCAGGCATGACAAATAACATGATATATTTTAATCATTCAGTGTGTTTTTAGTTTAGAGCAAGGTAAGGTAGTACTCCCTTTATCAATAAATGAGAGTGAGAGAGACGAAAACTGTGTTACTTCAGTGGTCCTCTCTGTGTTGTTTGAGGATGCCACAGTCGTCATGGCAACTCTCAACTCCCAACTGCCACTCCGAATTCAGAAAATGCAGTGTCCAGTGCAAACTCATTATGATTAAAGTAGTTTAAGTAAAACATACATAAAGTGTAAATAAATTGAAATATATAAAAATAGACATATATACATACAAAATAATATATATAAAAACACTTAAACACTTTTGTGACCCAAATATACAGGGTGGTCACACTAACAATATGTACACCAATATTATAGGATAAAGCATTAAAAAAAAACATATAGAAACTATATATATTGTTTTTAAGATTTAATCATTTCCAGGACTTTTCCAGGACTGAGATCACTATTTTCTATTCCAGATTCTGATATTTCCAACTGTTTGATAACCATGAAACCAGACTGACCTTTGTTTAGAATACCCAATGTCACCAAAAGGTGGCAGCACAGTCCTGCCAACTCACTAAGCCCGCCTCCTATGATGTAATAATTCAGGCAGCACATTTCCCCTTATAGAAATGCCGTTTATTGTGAAAATTGGATCTGTTCCCAAAATCCTGCCGACGTGCAACATCAATATGTTGATTTCTCCTTTGAAACTGAAAAACATTTTCTCTTCCCCCGGTCTGATGACTGTAATAGTTCATGAGTAAAGATATATTAGTTGCCTCTAACTGTGTCTGCACACAGAATTTATCCTGCAGACAGTGTGTTAGTAGTGTAATGAATCTGCTACCAGTTCAGCTCAAATGAATGCGTGTGTTTTCAGTGAGCTATGAATGCCGCAAGCAATCGTTCATCTGCAGGCATCTGCATGAAATTGTTTCCCTCTTGAATCATTAAGGGGGCTTAATTGACTTTTTAAATGAGGATGAGCTGCTTATACTTGCTGTATTGATTAGAATTTCAAGGAAGTTCAGATCTGTGCAGTTACTAATGCCCGTGATAGATGTTTATTCGTTGTTCTTTCCCGCAACCAAATAGGAATAATCTCCCAGCCAGTAAAGACACCAGACTCACCCCCTACAATCCATGTGAGGAAATTATAGCCCCATTGAGCAATAAGAAACATGTTTCTTTATTGTTTCTTTTCTGCTTGCTGTAGCTCAATTGGTAGCCCTTAATACTTAGTACTTATTAATAATACTGTCAGGGTTATGTCTTTTTTGTGTGTTTGAGTTTTAATGTTAGTTGGTTTTGCTCTGAGCTGTGAGTTACCTTTGTTCCTTTTTAACACTTCTGGCTAGTCTTCTTGGTTACTCATTGTTTGATTAGTGTTTGCACCTGTGATTCATTTCGTTATTTGGTTTGGTTCTGAGTATTTAAGCCTACAGGACTGTTTACACGACACCGTGTTCAACTAAAAACGTAAAACGTTTTATGCGTTTTGGCCATTCATTTACACGACAACGTGTTTTGGTAGCCTGAAAACGCAAACTTTTGTTTTTGAAACCGGTCTCCATGTAAACAACAAAAACGCGAATCTCTGAAGACGATGACGTCATGCACATGCATATTACGTGTTCAGTCTATAGTGTTTCATTGCCATCTACTGGCCTGGCAGCAGAATACAGGGGTTTTAGTCGTTTTCACGGATCCGTGTGAATGGGGATCGTTTTGACAATGGAACGTTCCAGTCTGTATGTGGAAAACTCAAAGGAAAAACTTCTCAGTTTTAAGCATATCGTTGTCGTGTAAACGTACCCTGAGTTTTGTTCTGTTCATTGTCTGTTCTCATGGCTTCCGGTAACAGCTGTGCAGGTCAGGTAAGGTAGGCAAGCTTAGGTGAGAGTAGACGTTCAAACAAATAGGGCTGAGGAACAAACTCAAGCTTCTCCAACATTTCTCTTTAAATATTCTCATTTCAGACTTCTAACTAAATCCTCTGCGCTTCTGCGTTCATCAATACGTCATGCGTCCGGTCAAAGGTCACTCTTCCGCAGGAACAAGACTCACGTATGTAAGCCAGTGATTCTAGTTTATAAAGTTATAAATATGGATATTTTTCTTACAAAAATGCATTGCTTCACTTCAGAAGGGCTTTATTAACCCCATGGAGCCGTATGGATTACTTTTATGATGGATAAATGCACTTTTTTGGGCTTCAAAATCTAAGGCACCATTCACTTCCATTATAAAACTTGGAAGAGCCAGGATATTTTTTAGTATAACTCCGATTGTGTTAGGCTGAAAGAAGTCACATCGTCACGCCTGCCAGCCGGAGTTCCTAATAGCCACCACAGGGCACTCCTTCTGCCTATATAAGCCCTGTTTATTCAGTCACTCATTGCAAAGTCTTGTATGTTGTCACACTGCATTTCTGAGCGCCCTTTTGGTTTTCTGTTTCGTGATTTTACCCTTTTACCTGTTTTTTGGATTACCCTGTTTGCCCAAGTTATCCACCGTGCATGATCTCTGTTTTGGATAGTTTTACCTATGTTTATGACCTCTTGTCTGTTGTATGGATTACGATTATTGATTACCCTAAACTACTGCACTTGGATCCTCAACCTTTTTGTCTCTGAGCGGTTGATGGCTTGAGGGTGAGTAAATTATGGGATAATTTTCATTTTTGGGTGAACTAACCCTTTAAATACATTTGTCATTTAATAATTCTATTATCTTTGAAATATTTTTTAAAGTTTACTGACAAGCATTTCTGGTTAACTACAATATACTTTAATGCCATTTCTTTTGAAACTTGTAATATATTTGTAATACTAATTACACATTTGTAATTATGAAGTTGGAATTTAGTAAATTTAAAATATATTAACTTAAAATTATAATCTTTACTTTATGTGCGTTATGTGCTTTAGTGTTAGTCAACACATCAAAAGTGTTCTTCTGGAAAGCATGAAAATGTTATAAAAACATGATTTGAAATGTACTTTAAAGTAACTTTATTATTTCAAAGTGCACTTTTTAGTATATTGTGTTAATTAACAGTTGTTAAAGTGTAGACTAAATTGGCCTTTTATTCCATTAATATTATATTATCTGCACGTTCATTTTTTTAAATATACTTTTAAGTATACAGTACTTGTAAGATTTGAAGTACACTACAAGTGTACAATCAGTACAACTGATCCCACTCCTTCTTCACAAAGGAGAAAATGGTACTATGAATCATTTGAAAATTCACAAATGCCTCTTATTTTCAGTCAATATTCGCAATCTTCTTGATCATTTGTTGAATGGGAAAAAGCAGTGTGAACATTCTAAACTTTGCTCAACAGTGTTTGGTATTTGATATTTGCTTGCTGTCTATGTCCGTTATGGCACTTTGGGCCTGAGATGGGGAAATATGATTTCTTGTTAAGTTCAGCATTAACCTTTTCAAATAAAAAGATATCCAGACGCTTTCATGGATTCATGGACTCTTATACAAAATGAACTTTTGCCCTGTGACACTATTTGCCTGTTATCATTAAGTGTTCAGGTTCAAACTTTGACTGTTCATCCTCACAACTGCATTTTGGGAGACAAGACTGTGCCAGCCAGGTCAGCAGTTTAAGAGAGACAACATGGGTTTATAATCCCTTGCATTAGAATGAAAACAGCTTGGATGCTGAGAGCAGGATGGGCTTAATGAAATACAAACAAGTAGCCCAGAACTCCCTCTAACTCCACCACACACTCTGTCCCCAATGCAATGTAATTTGATAAATTCACTTAAAATGACTGATTTTAGCTTACAGCATTTTATTTATTTAGACAAACTGCTATAGAATCACCCATTTATCTGATAATAGCCACATTATTGCAACCGGTGAGAAATGCTGATTATAACTCTATAATGTATCCCATTACATTTACAATAAAAAAATAAAAAAGTAATAAAAGGGATTGTCAGAAACTCAACATACAAAATACTGACAGTGTTCCAGTGTTATGCTATGCTTATTAATACCATATATCTCTTTTAGGAATGTAATGTTGCCCAACGACTTGAACGATCAATACTATCAATGATCAATATTTCTATAAAAACGATAGACAAAAGCATGCACACAAAGGCAAAGCACCATCAGGGTAACATACAATAAACATTTACTAAATAACACAATGTAACACAAAACACCTTAATGTACATTACTAATAGCATAAAAGGGAGAAACAAAACTATTTAAATATAATCATGTGATATGTCACATTGGGAAATTTGTCTTTTTACTGTTTTTTTTAAAGTAAATTATACTGCAATCAATGCATAGTTTATCTCCAAGAACCATGAATTTGATAGTATTTTGTTTACAGTAAAATGCAATGGTAAACCATGTAGCCTACAATTTTCTACTGTATAATATGGTAAGGTAACTTACAGTTAATATACTTATTTTTCATTCAGTAATGAGCAAATATTCAGCAAATATTGTTTTCTTTAATTAGAATGCAGTATTTCACCTCAGATTTGTGTCTGCTGAGCATTAAGTTGTTAGCTTAGCAACATGCTAACGTCAGACTCTATATTCAAATCAAGTGTGAGCGTTAAACACCAGAAGAGTGACACTTTTTTATGTGACTCTCGCGAAGGATGTCACCAGAGTTGCTTTCCACATAGATCTTTTTTATGTTTTGTGAGGTTTCATTTTGGTTAGGACGCTGCCTTCGGGCTATATCGACTGTTGACAACAAAACGACTCGCTGGGTTTTAGAACAGAGCTACTTTTTGCCTTCATTAGCCACATTATTCCACTTTTCCCTCCTCCCCAGACTGTTTGCTAGTCATTTTACACGAGAAACAAGACAAATGTTACATCCAGCTCCCTTATTACTCTCAAAACATGTTGAAAAGGTCTATCAACCCCCCTCCAGTCTGTTTCTCGTACTCTCTTCAAACTTGCTAAGATGCTGAGATTCATTTTTAAAAAGGCTGTGAATATTCCAAACATGACAAATGAGATGTTCACCATTGTCTAAGAATGAACAGTTATATCAGAGTGAAACGGCAACCTCCGGCGTAGATAATGTGAGTTTTCGCATTAAAGGTCCCGTTCTTCGTGATCCCATGTTTCAAACTTTAGTTAGTGTGTAATGTTGCTGTTAGAGCATAAATAATATCTGTAAAATTATAAAGCTCAAAGTTCAATGCCAAGCGAGATATTTTATTTAACAGAAGTCGACTACATCGAACGGCCCGTTTGGACTACATCCCTCTACTTCCTTCTTTAATGACGTCACTAGAACCGTTTTTTGACTAACCTCCGCCCACAGGAATGCTCCCTCAACCGAAATTCGTTTATGTACTTGCGCACTTCTTATAACTTACTGTGTTACTCTTACGGTGATTTTCTGAAGTAAAACTGACGCTTCATCTTTTGTGTGAAGTACAATAAACTTTATTAAACTCATCAGTATATTTTTGATCATCATTTAGACAGCAGACTTGTAGGCTATTAATACATAATGGATACATACAAGCAGATGACAAATATGTTATAATAACCGTAATTAAACTACTAAACTATACCTGTTTCATCTCTATACAGCACTCTGACTCTGTAGGCATTATTGTCCGACTCGAAATGAACACCGTTACTGAGAGTTTCTGATATTATCATCATTCCGTGAGCTGAAATTGTCCTGAGAGACTGAGCGCGAGCTCATGAAGCTCCGCCCCCTGTGTCGTCCAGCAGCAGCTTATTTGCATTTAAAGGGCACACACTAAAACAGCGCGTTTTTCTGAACCCCTAAAAAATGACTATTTAAACATGCTGTAAAAAATGATCTGTTGGGTATTTTGAGCTGAAACTTCACATACACACTCTGGGGACATCAGAGACTTATTTTACATCTTGTGAAAAGGGGCATAATACGGGACCTTTAATTCAGACGTCATTCTGAAAAGAGTGAGACGGGGGTGAGCATGATGACTAAACAGTGACAGAGAGCAGGGCGGATGGTATTCCAATCACTGAAGAAGCCATCAGATGAGTTCACTTTGAAAAGACAGCCTTGGTAAATATGAGGCACAGTAGTGAAGATAAATGCCTTCTTTGAAGCCATACTGTAACGAAGACGAATCCAAGGTTTATTAAACAAGTACTAACAAAAGAGCCAATGCGAGACAGTGTGCTAAACACAAATACCGGACCGATACACAGTGACGTGCAGGTGATCAGGTGATGGCTGATTGAGTGTAGGTGGGAATCATTAGGAATGCTGGGAAATGTAGTGCAGTTGAGGTGTGTGTGACACATACATTATAACTCTCAGTGAGACAGGAGGAATTAGCCTGTCACATGAGGACTAACCTTGAAAGACTTAATTTTGAATTAAGCTCGCAAATGCTGCCGTGACATGAACAAATGTCATCTGTTTTCAGATTTCAAAGCATAAAGAATTGGTTGTCCTTGAGTCGCATCATTATTGTAAGTGTCATATTAAAGAGATAGTCATAGATTCTGTCATTTAATCTCCTTCAAACGTGTGTATATATATATTTACGGTAGGAAATTTATAAAATATCTTCGTGCAACATAATCTTTACTTAATATCCTAATGATTTTTGCATAAAAGAAAAATCGATCATTTTGACCCTTACAAGGTATTGTTGGCTATTGCCACAAATATACCCGTGTGACTTGTGACTGGTTTTGTGGTCCAGATATTATTAATTTGAATTATTGACATCACACCTAGTGCATCACGTCTTTACGGGCCAATTTTGACAAATGAGATTTATATGGGTTCGAGTCCTAGAGTCTGAGTACGAGTCTTTAACCAATCAAGTCCAAAAGTCTGTGTTTGAGTCCAACTAAACAATACTGTATTTCATTAAAGGTGCAGTCTGTAAAAATGACAGCTAGTGGTCGAAATATGTACTGCAGGTCAAATTCAAAATATTGGAGATTGTTGTTTCCCCCGCCCCCCTCCTCCTCAGACTCGACGCTCATGTGGGTTGCTACTTTGAGGACACTCAACAGCAGGAACGAGCGCAATTGACAATGAAAGCCGAGGAGACTTACACTCTGTAAGTTAATGAGTTGATTTATCCGCGTTTTAATATGCTCTTGTTCATAGAGAGTTTTAGATGGATACCGAAGCTTTTTAGGTTGGGTAGAATCTGCAATCTCTGACCCAGTTTGTTTGCTAGCCTGCCAAGTGGCATCCCAGGGTGTCGCCAATACTATTGGGTGAACTGGCAGTGGGTGAGATCACACAGACCAAAACACAAACAGACACTCCAACACGGAATGCACATTTCAAAGTTAAATAACTGGCTGTAACATTGTTTTTCAGAGAAACGAGTATGTGAGCTCAGCATGTTTTCTAAAAAAAATATTTTTATGCTTTAGCAGAGTGAAAAAGTTACATACAACAACTTTAAGTCTATTTTTGTATAACTTTAACAACAACTTAAGTCAATTCTGAATGTAACAAAAGCAAACCTCTATTGCATCTTGCCATTTTGATTTTTGATTTCACGCCATCTCATAATTAGTATCCTGCTTACCCTAACCCTTCATTACAACAGCAAAAAAATAATAGTAGCCTAACTAATGTAAAAATCTTCACTGTATGCTTTAAATATAAATTAATATTATTAAAGTTACTCAGTCAAATCAGTGAATAATTCTCTTTTTATTTTGTTTTTTGATTATCATTAAGGACACAAACAGCAGCAGGTATATTAGGCTGCTGTCACTTTAAGATCTAATGCACGGATCCAATATATCAACACGTCTGATTTTCTCCCAACTGTTTACGTTCACTTTAGACATAAATGACCTTGTTTATGTGAGTGCTCACTGAGGCTACGTCTACATTAATCCGGATACATTTGAAAACGCCGTTTTCGCTTAAAAAACGCTCTCCATCCACACTAGCGCTTTCAGGCGTTTTCGGACGTTTCAGTGTGGATGAGAAACTTTTGGAAAACGCCTGAAAACGCTAAATTCACCTTACTGCGCATGCGTAAAACCCCACAAAATATCACTGATATGATTCAGATGGAAAAATAAATAATGAAGTTATCGCGCAATTCTTCTGACAGGATAATTTTATTTAGTAAAATATCTCACCATTCACTGATGCGGTCCAGGTCGCACGCAGTCACCATATGTTTGGTCTAAAACGCGACTGCTCTCATGTATTGCCGCAGGACAGCAAATGTGAGTAAATTCTGTCATCTTTGCAGGACTGTGATATGAAGAGTGTGCAATGTAGAATATTTTTAGCAACCGTGTGAAAGTTTATAGCACATAACAGGCACAATACTGGTATAAACATGAATATCTTTTGGTAAAATATGCGTCACATGACTAAATTTACGTCATCGTTTTTAAATACCACCGGTTTCACAGTCCACACTACAACGTGAAAACGGCGTATCCACTTTGGAGTGCGTTTTCAAAAAAGCTTCGTTTTCATTAATAAAAACGTCATCTCAGTGTGGACGGAAGGCCAAAATGGAGAGAAAAATATACGTTTTCAAATGAAAACGTATTAGTGTGGACATGGCCTGAGACGACATTTTGACATAACTTTGTGTGTAGGCTATTAAGTGTGTAGAAGCACAATAAGAGTACATTCGTATGCTGGCCAGTGACAATTCTATCAATTGTCCTGAGCATTTTTCACCTAATCCTTGGGACTCGGAAACATTTTTTGAGTCAAGTCAGAGTAAAAATGCATCTGCTCACAGAAGCACTCATGCTCACAGAAAGCGCCTATCAGTCAGCATGCAAATTAAGTTTTATTTTGAGTCCGAGTTCGAGTACCCAAACTCTCGAGATTTAGAGAGTTTTTCAGTTCACTTTACTTTACTTGATCTATGGTTCTATGTTAGGAGGAGCGTGAACATTAATCAAAACATCCCTTTGTTTTCCACTGAAGAAACTAAGAAAGTCCATACAGATTTTGAGTGATTTGAGGGTGAGTAAATAATGACCAAATAGTTCTGTTTGGGTGAACTTTGTATCTTTGCCGCATTTTTAAAAGATTGATGGTCTACATCTTACCCGGTTCACCCTGCAACTTTTTTTTTTTCTCACACTTCCTCTAAGTACTCTCTCAGTTAGGAATTAGCTGTCTTTGAGTTATCACCACACTCAGGGCCTTGACTCTCAAGGGAAGACAAATCTGTCTTCATGACCATGTGAGCGGTTTGTGTGTGTGCAGGAAATACATTCATACTCTTCTCTCTTTCAAAATGGATGCTTTTTAGTCTGCCAGCCTGTATGAGTGTGATCATTATTATCATTATAGTGGTTTATTCTGTTTGACTGACTCTCACATAAGAAGCATGACTGAAGTATGATGGTTGCACGTAGTCCTCTTTACAACAATTCTTTACAAAAACTGCCTAAAACAGTTTTAAATGAAATTTAGCTAATTTACACAAGTATTAGAATTATATATTATTGTATATTAATAACTTTTCTGTAGACTGTTGATGTTTGCAATGCATTCTGGGACATTCATTGAAATAAATTCGAAATAAAATATATGCAAAACGTTTACTTGAAAACCTTGAAAAAAAATTGAAATGTTTTCTTGGCAACTAACTTTAAGGACAAAAAAAAATACTATAACAAAAACCAAAATAAATATAAAATAGAAGTAAAACAAAATAATAAATATGATAAAACCACATACAATTACTGAAACTTAAACTACAATTTAAATGAAAACTTATAATATAAAAATAAATGCTCATTCAAAATATTAATAAATTCCATGTAACTATACAAATAATACTAAAATAACAGTTTTTGATTAATTTTGAAGCTTACAGTAAATTTTGCGATATCGCATAAAAAAAATGCTAGATGGAAACGCCAATATGCCAAAATGTGCATAGACTTATGCGCTCAAATTTGTTTTATCTGATAAGAAAATATGCTCATAAACTATGATGGAGACACATTTACAGAATAAATCCCTTGATGCGCAACGGAAAACTCATGCGCCTTTGCCTCGAAACGGGATGCCATTAGGTGCGTTCACGGCAATACCGTAACAATTCGGAACTGTAGAACGCCTTCAAGTGCTTGTAATTACAACGTGTAAACACGTAATTTTCTTAAAGCAATGATTTGTACCATCTGACCACTGCAGATTTAAGGTGTGTTCGACTTGAAGCGACACTGTGCAGACCAATCAGTGAATGACATCGCAAGAGCGATTCGAAAGCACACAGAGCTTTATTTACGGTAGCCTAATTAAGACGTGGCGTGAACACAGCATTTGGATAACCAATGTCATTGCACTGCAATGCATCTTAAATGTTGTTTTAGTTATTCTGAAATGCCTTTGACAAAGTCTGTCAGAATGATTTGGTATAATGACCTCCCAGAAGCGTCTCGCATGATTGCGTTCACAAACACCAGGCATCCAAACGCAAGATAACATGACAGTGTTTGTTTATTGCGTTTCATCTGAGAGCTCTGAGATGCAAGTCATTTATGATGGAGGATAAATGAGCAATGCAGCAACTTCAACTTTATTAGATATTTAGATATTATTATTATTATTAGATTAGATTTTCCCAGGAAGTGATGAGTTTGTTCTCTTAAACACATGGGATGGAAACAGTGTTTTTTTTGCAAATGTTTTATGGGATTTTCCAAGTTAAATTCACAAATTTGGATGGAAACATAGCTAGTGAAAAAGGATGAGCAAGTGACAATAATGCTTTGTTGCATATAAGTAGATGTGAAAAAAGCCCTTTCTCTCTTTCTCACATGCGTCTTACTACTGGAGATTTCTGTTTGTGTAGCTGAATTGGTGAGTGTGCCCTTCAGCTTTGCGGCAGACCCTCAGGACACAGAAAGAAACCTTCCTCCTGCTCTTCAGCGTAAACAAGTTGGTGTCCCTTTTCGCTCTCTCATACATCCATCAAACAATGATAAATATCTCAACGTCCTCCATTCACAGAGGCAGCGGAGACCTCGCCGTGAGGATTCAATACAACACTGAAGCGCTCGCGTTGCGATGACAGCTTTTCATGATATATCTTGAATATCTCTTTTTTGTACAGTATAACGCTTTTTTGCCAGCAGTAATCTCAAATACTTTTTGCTTTAAACAGTTAATCCACAAATTCTGTCATCATTTACCTGTTATTTTAGTACCATTGAGATTATATAATTAGTTTTTATTTTTATATTATTTATATTTTAGTTATAATAATAGTCCTACAATAATAGTCCTGCCATTTACTCATTTAAGTTCCAAACTTAAAGGGATAAAACGATAGTAAATGATAAAATGATAGAAAATTCTGTCTGTATATACTGTTCAGAGAAGAAAGGACCTTATTTTTATTCAAAATATGCCTAATACATCAAGCACTCTTTCAAGCTGTATTGCTCTCAATCATGTACCATCCTCTTAACTAACGTGATCTCATGAGTATTCATGTTTTTTTTATATAAAGTGTGGTTCTACCACAATCATTTACTGACAAAATTTTAAAGACACCAAAACGTAAATTAATAATTATGTATGAACAACAATACAGATGTACAAATGTGTTTGAATATGAATATTAAAATCATGGCATTAATATCTTGATTCTATTCTAAATTGTCATATCAATGACATTATTTTTTCAGTTTGCATTTATTAAATGCAGTTCATCTACTTTTTATTCTATTTACTCACACTCATGTCATTTCAAACCTGTATGACGTCCTTTTTGTCTGCAGAAACAAAAGATATTTTGATAGTTGCTGGGGTCCAAAACAACATCAGACGCTATGACTTTTATTATATGGACAAAATATATATATATATTCATAAAGGTTTCGGTTAAGGTGTCATTGTTACAGTGTATATTTAAGTACTGAGTATTAAGCAACTACATGTACTCACTGTAGGGTTAGGGTAGGATTATGATTTGGTTGAGGGTTAGTTGCATGTAAGTATGCATAATTTACGTTTATTACTATGGTAAGTACATGTAATATATGTAACAAGTACACTGTAAAATAAAGTGTTACCCAGGTTTCTTAAAGGAGAACTCCGGTCAATTTTAACATTGAGCTCATTTTGTGGTAAATTTAGAGTGCTGTCAATACAGAGAACAACGACAAAAATCGGTGTTGCCTACACCGTGTTATCTTCTTTTTAAAATTTGCACCCTGTTGACTTCAATGGGGCAAGTATTAAACCTGCTTTTAGCCTCTTAACATCCTTGATGTGTCATTACAAGTGCACAGCCAATGTGAGTGATTCCTTCAGAGTGAACACGGTGAATCTGACTGCAGTAGATGTGAAAGATATTAATAAAAATGATGTTATTTCAGCCAGCGCTCATACCTGTATTTTCTTCCTGTTTTCGGTCGAAGTCCATAGTAATCGATTGTCGAGTTCAAGCGCGTGATCATAGGTAACTAAACCTATGCGTGTGAACTCGATAATCGATTACTAAATCGACCGAAAACAGGAACTTGCACTTGTAATGACACATCAAGGATGTTAAGAGGCTAAAAGCAGGTTTAAAACTTGCCCCATTGAAGTCAACAGGGTGCAAATTTTAAAAAGAGGATAACACGGTGTAGGCAACACCGATTTTTGTCGTTGTTCTCTGTACTGACATCACTCTAAATTTACAAAAAAATGAGCTCAATGTTAAAATTGACGGGAGTTCTCATTTAAGTTGATTCTTAGCAAAAAACACTTTGTTCTATCAAAAGTATGTGCTCATTCATGTGTAATTACTTCCACCAACTAATAAAGTATTCTCGTAAGCGTAAAATCTGCCATTTAGAATACATACGAGCAAGTCGCTCAAATGGCGGCAGCCATGTTGCGCCTCCATCTTGAAAATACATTCGCCAAAGAGAGACATACCTGGAAATTCAAGCTTCGCCTTTCGCGTTTTAGACTGCCGGCAGATTTGAAATAATACGGCCACCGTAGGAGTTAAAAAGCCCTCGAAATTGGAGGGGCTAGAAAGTAATATTCAGTTGGTAGTCATAAACAATTTCGCCGCTAGATGGGAGAAAATCCTACACAGTGTAGCTTTAATTACTTGGTGTTACATGTTTGGAACAA
Source organism: Scardinius erythrophthalmus (assembly GCF_964197995.2). NCBI lineage: Eukaryota > Metazoa > Chordata > Actinopteri > Cypriniformes > Leuciscidae > Scardinius > Scardinius erythrophthalmus. The sequence goes on along the minus strand of NC_138224.1, from coordinate 17,410,206 downwards.
AATAATTAGATTTTGGGTGAACAATTCCTTTAAAGAATCTAGAATCTATAGGCCCTCTCTAAAAAGGTTGTTCCAAAAGTATGCTGATTTATAAGATTTAGGTTTTAGACAAATTCTGAGGCATCTAGCCTATCCTTTATTGATGAAACAATCCCAGAATGCTTTGAAATCAGTTTTATCCAAGAAGATGGTGGACAGAGTCTTTGTCTGTAATCGACAGATGCTGCTGATAGCGATATAGAACCCAGAATAGTCCTTAAACTTTCAAGAGAAACTTTAAAAAAAAAGTGAACTTTGTTGAAAAGGGCATTTTAAGCTCCTCTGTGGTCTGCCCTTTTTTAAAAGAGAGATCTTAGAAAAATTATTCAGCTGATATTTTAAATAGATTTGGCATTCTGAGAAATCTCTGTGGATATGATTCAGAGCTAATGAGGAAAAATATGCATGCTCAGGAGAAGCCATATCTGATCTCTAATAATAGGAATTATGCTATAAGTGATTTGTCATTTGGTCATATTTCTAGTTCTTAAATCCATCCAGAAATAGCAATTCATGTAATTGTACTAGCAACGTTCCATTTCCAAGTAGGTTCCTTCAAATAAGTCATCAAATATGCTCAGTTAACTCATGTTCTGACTGATTAACATGAATGGGAATATTGGAATTTTGGCAATGTCTGTCCACACTCAATAACATGAAAGCACTCTCAGATATATGTACAAAAGTAATGAGACCTATAGGGAAATTCTGTCCATACCACTTTCAGAGTACACACATTTAACTCGAACACCACTGATGTCTATATTCATCGTAACAAACTGGTTACAGGAATCTACGGAGACCACGAAGGGTCATGGTGATGGAAAAGAATATGAAATGTGAGGAAAAAGTATATTCCAATGCTTTTTCAAAAGTGTGCTCACTAGCACTGCCCTTCACTGCATTTTGACAAACTTTACATTTCAAAATGCATTTTGTTTCATGAAAAAGTCAGAACAATTGGCACTGTGAGTGGTGAAGTTATTCAGGAAAAAGGTGACCATGTGAGCGATTGGATTCATTACTCTCTTTATCTTATCCGTGCAATCCACTTTCTTTTCCTCGCAGTATGTGTCCATGAGCTGGCATTTTCTATTAATTCTCTATGGGAGCTTTTGGGCAGGATTGTTCAGGGGATTGTGGGATTGACAGCAGGGCAGAGCGTGATGAGAGCATCAGAAAGTTGGGAAATACTGAACTTGAGCAAATGAAAATAAGAGCTGGCAGCCAATCACTGTGAGACGAAGCTGAAGCTGTCAGAAATGTTGAGCTTCTGAACACCATTATGTCCCATATACCTCTATCCACATAAAACCTTCATATCAACCTCTCTTTCCCTCAAATTGACCAGCAGGGGGCACTGATGAGTTTAGCTGATGTTGTTGCAAAATCTTGAGATCAAGGCAGGACAGAGAGAGGCAAAAATGATTTAGTATCTGGGTCATAAGAAATAATTTAATTTCATTGGCTAGGGAAAATATTTATCAAATTGTGCGTAGCATTGTCACATGGCATGTGTGTGAAACAGAAAGAAAATTACTATGATTCCAGCCAAGTGATAAAAACAACCCAAAAGCATGCTTTAACAAGTTATCGATTACCATGTGTCAAGATGTTGGCAGTGACTTCAAATAGCAAAACTGTCAGGCTAATTTGTACACGTCACCCGTTCAAAGAGTTTCATGTTGATTTTGACCAGCCAACCCTGGACTGTAATTTCTGAACATGGTTGTGCTCTGTCGACTTTCATTAGGTTTTGATAACTTTGCTCTCCTTTGAATGCAAAATACCTTTTGGATGTGTTTGTTGTTGTTGTTGTTGAAATGGGTTAACTGGGCCATTCTATAGGGTCAGTGATAAATAGGCCTAAGGGTGTGTTGATATAGTTGACATAGTTGATTGATCCAGAAAAACTGAGCCTAATGTCATTGACTTGCTAGCAAAATGTAGCATGGCCTGTTGGTAGATAACTTAACTATACCATCTGAACCCAAAAATCTATGCTAACTGCTATTATGGCCCTTCTTGGTCACAATTTACACTTTCAGGGAGGTTTTCCTGGAATTACCCATTAAATGCTTGATGAATCCACACACATGATTGAAGAAACATCTCCACCAACCGGAAGACCAGTTGCCTTAAATTGCCCCCGACAAGGCTTGTTCGTCACTTCAATGCCGAAAAAAGGAGCCAGTACGTCTTAAAACTGTACATCTGTCAGTGAGCTTTAAAGTGTTTTAGCTGTGCCTTTTGCTGCCTGCCTCATTACATAAAGAATGGAGGCTAGCATCTGAAGTGGGAGGGTTACATAACACTCTCAGTCCAAAGAGTGTGTGATATTATGGGTTCGTTTCATGTAAAGGCAAGGCAGATTCAGAGAATTCAGAGCATTAAGCACCATGTTAACATCTATACAGAGCATTTGGACAATGATGGCTTTAGAAGTGCTTCATAGAAATGCCACATGATTCTTGTGTTCCCCCCATCTCCTGCTGCACTATATTGCACATTTTGATAGGTGATTCTTTTGTGCATGCTTTTGAGAAGTCGCACAAATTCATATTAAATTGAAAGGTGTGTTGTTAAAGTAATAGTTCACCATAAAAAAAAAGTAAAAAAAAACTCTGCCACCATTTACTCATGTCATTCCATTTAAAAATAACAGAGTAGCATAAATGTTGTACTAAAAAAGTTACATAAAAGTTAATGTATTACAAGTATTCTGAAGCCTTTGTGTGAGGTACAGACCAAAATTTATAAATAAGTTTTGAGAGTTTTCGGAGATGGTTTTCATCAAAAACAACCTAAAATTCAGTCTATCCCTCACAATAAGCTTTAGAAGACAGTTTTTGAAGCTTGACGTTATTTGGGCCCTATCTTGCACCCAGCGCAATTGACTTTGTACACCGACGCATGTATCATTCCTATTTTGTACCCGCGCAAAGCACGCTTTTCCCTCCACAGAAGCACGTCGCTAAACTAGGGAATGAACTTGCGCTCCCTGGGCAGTTCAGCGCAAAAAAGGAGGCGTGTTCCGGCGCAAACGTTCCTTCATGCTATTTTGCAGGTTTAGAAAACAATTGCGCCACTAACCAGGAAAAAATTGTTTAAAGTCAGTGGCGCGTTGCGCATGTTATTCATATGCTATTTTAAGGGCGCATGCTTGGCCATAATCAATGTAGCGTGTGCACAACGCACATACACTTTGATTCTCTCATCTACACAGAAGCAGCAGTTTTCATTTTTGCAAATCATACATTATTACGATAGATAGATAGATAGATAGATAGATAGATAGATAGATAGATAGATAGATAGATAGATAGATAGATAGATAGATAGATAGATAGATAGATAGATAGATAGATAGATAGATAGATAGATAGATAGATAGATAGATAGATAGATAGATAGATAGATAGATAGATAAATAGATAGATAGATAGATAGATAGATAGATAGATAGATAGATAGATAGATAGATAGATAGATAGATAGATAGATAATTTGGTTAATTTGGGTGGGTTTCTCCATCCCCAACTTCCCTGACGAGAGCGTTGCTCTCCTTGGCTGTGAACCGCTCCTGGCGCGCGCCTGGCAAATCCGCCGTTATAATAGGAATCCGCTTTAGAACAAGCGCGCCTGCTCTTAAAGGGAATGTGAGATGACGCTCTGATTGGTTTATTTCACGTTACGCCCAAACCACACCTATGAATAATGAAGCTACTTCAGACCAAGCCATTTTAGATTTGCGCCTGGCGCAAGAGTCATTTATCCCGCCGGGAAAATAGCAACAGCGCCAAGACCCGCCCACAAAGTTACTTGCGCTTTGCGCTTTGACACTTGCGTTTCAGATCGTTAAAATAGGGCCCTTTGTCCGCATGCACTTTCAATGTATGGAAAAGATAGAAAAAACTATCATAATGAAGAAAAAAGGCTAACTAAAAAAGAAAGAAATTCTTGAAAAGAAAACCTTAAGTAGTGTGGCTTAATCTTTTAAGCTGCTTATTTAAAAAAAAATTACAAAAAAGTCATGTGGTGCAACTCTCCAAAAACCTTGTGATATTTATGATATTTATGAATTTATAATTCATGATATTTGTGAAAAATACTTTTTAGCTTTAAAATGTTTTAGAATAAAATTAAAATTTTTAAATCATTTTTTAAATCCATTTTCTTGAAAATGGTATTGCCATAAAACCGTTTAAACCATACGAAACCATCATTAATACAAATACATGAGTACATTGCTTTAAAAAACTTGGCACATTTAAACTATAAGATTTTTATGAAAATGATCATGGACACTCTTATTTGTCATTGACCTACAAATTTGGAATGACATGAGGGTGCGCAAATAATTTTAATATTGCGATAACATATCTGATTCATAATTGGGTAAACCTTGGCAAACTGTTATAGTTTTAATATAAAATTGTTGTTTGACTACTTCTGAAAACAGATCCTTAACAAGTGGTAACTCCTGAACCCTGTGACAGGAAGACGGTGGCTCTGTTCCAGTAACCTTGTTTGACACATACAGTATGTTCCATCACAGGTGATTTAGACTGGAGGCCATCATGTCGCAGCTGTCATGTTCTTGATGGATGCATGTAAGTAACTTACTCCGTTTTTCTTTCCGACACTCCAGCCTTGGACTTTACAGGAAGAGAGGAGAGGAGTGAAAAGCTCTTAAAAGCTTCGAATTTGAAAGCACTTAAAAGTGTTTTGAAGGTAAATTCCTCACAGATGATATTTTGGCGGGAAAACACTCCCTTGAGGTTTATCCACAGGCCACAGAAAACGATCTACAAAAATGTCCCAAATTTGTGGGCCTTTTTCCATCTGTGTTTTATAACAATGTAAATCCAAGAGACAAATCCCTTACAGTTTTTCTGATTTGAATAGCACCATCCTGACCTCTTGCAGGTTTTGCCCTTCTACTTCAATTTAAATATAATGATACACTTTTACATACACATTAAATTAGATTTTTACAATGTAATTGGTGTTTATTTGTGCTATTGTGTTAGTCTTTAGTAGTAAGGTAGGGTTGCACCAGCTGTTCGTAAGTTCTTTCTTAAATTGGAATTTGAAGTCCACACTATAGGTTTAGTAACTACTAGCTAGTTTGAAACTCTGTACTTTATTCGGTTGCACCATTTGTTCTTAGCTAGTAGATCGTAAGCTCTCAGTAACGTAAAAGTTGCATAATATATGACGTTTACCCTCGACGATCCAATAGCAGCCTTCAAATATGTGAGCAGAAGTTATTGAAATGTTGTGAATTTCAGTTTATCCTTCATTTTAACTTCTTTTGCCGCACGTAGCAAACTTTCAAATAACTTTCCATTAAATATGATATTACTTGATCATGAATAACATGTGTTTTTATATGTAAATCACATTTAGAAACTGTATTTGAAACAAAATTAAGGATCAATAAATAATATCACATAAATTGATTATGACTGATTTTATTTGACACGCACAAAACGGATCGATTTAGGACGGGTTCAAGGTAAAGAGCCGCTAACAAAGTAAAATTTTCATATTGTGTTCTTTCTCTTAAAATGTAAGCGAGTGTAAATGTCAGCATTATCATATACTTCTGAAGAATTTAAGTCTGTCGGGTAAAACAAGAGCTTATTGATGCATTTCAGTCAGTCTGCTATTTTATTCCAACCGTTACTCCTGATCGGAGGCTTCCATAAATATTTCGATTATACAGAGTTGTGCTTCAGTTTCATAGTGCAACGCAAAAATATTTTGTTGTAACTTAGTGTCCGTTTACATCAAAACTAGGCTAAGTTGTAACTTACACACAGCGGATGCAACCGACCCCTAAGGTTAGGGGTTTATTAAAAACAGTAATAATATGTTTGCCTTTGCAAAAACCACTAATAAATACACACATACTCAACTAACTGCGACTGAGGTCCTTGTTTCAAGCTACTCTGAATATTGCCGTCCCAGCCATTAACAACTCCTATCTGCGTCCCTTCCATCTCCCGTTAGAACCATCAGGCTCTGCCTCTTTATTTCTGGATGGCTTTAAATTGGCTGGAAATTACGCCTGTCATAATCATTTGATCATGTTGCCTAGCAATATGTTGCAGTCCCCACGGCGACATCACTGTCAGGACCAATGTGCTCCCATCTGGTGGAGTGCACTGTGGGAGCGAGAGATTGCTTCCTCCAGGCTTTGGATCTCTGACTCGATTGTCCTGTTTAGGAAGGCCACCTGGTCTCTGATGTTCAGGGATGGAGTATCTCATTTCTGGGAGCACTTTTCTGTTGGATGAAAGCGAGCAAGTGTGGGTGTGAACATGAACCAGATTTGGAACACAAAACAACAGACCTTTTGCAGAAGAGTGAGAGTACGTGTACAAAAAAAAAAAAAAAAAGCTCTGACCTGCACAGAATTGCATACTGCTTATACTTAGGTTTAGGGATTTCAGTTGCTAGTTCATACAGACATTTGATTCACTATTGTAAGCTGCAGTGTGAACAGGACATTTCTAGACTTTCCATTTGTCCTAGGTAGTGGGAAATTTATAGTTACCACCGCACATTTAACTGGAATGCCCCCTCAAGTCCGAGTTTTGACTCGGAAACTCGGCTAAAGCACGACAACCCTGACTTCAATCCAATATGACTGCTTGGCGCATCAACGTAGTGAAACAGTAGTAATATATTGTTTATTTGCACTTCTGTTTGTTTGTGTCTCAATAAACAGGTGCACACAGTACTATCCAACCTCAATTCATGGACATGATACTTCAGCATTATCTGTGCAAAATACCACTTTTTTTATGTATTTGTATTCCGAAAGAGCATTTCCCTATATATGAATGATCAATATATTAAATGGTTTAACAGTATGTTTGAAAATATCCAGAAAAATATATTATGTTATGTATTATTCAATATATTGTAATAAGGAATTGCCGCTTTTCATATATTGAAAACTATGTGACAATATATGTATTTACTAATATATCATAATGTATGTAATTTTATATTCAGTAATTCACTTCATAATATATAGATGTATATGTGATCGGAAAAGCACAAGCACACCTGCATGTACTAAAGTATTTAGCCAAGGGACGCATCTCTTCAGCCAGGCATTCATATAATATTTTTAATCTTACAGTTAAATTCGGTCTCTAGTTCATAAACGCCAGAGGAGAACTGGCCCCCGACTGAGCCCGGGTTCTCCCAAGGTTTTTTTTTTTTCTCCATTTGGTCACCTGATGGAGTTTTTCGGTTCCTTGCCACTGTTGCCTTTGGCTTGCTCAGTTGGGGATATTTTGGGGATATTTAATTTTAATTTTATCAATCAATAAATTCCATTAGAAACAAACCTTGTTGTATTATTTTAATTTAATACTGTGAAGCTGCTTTGATACAATCTGTATTGTGAAAAGCGCTATACAAATACACTTGACTTGACTTGACTTGACTATCACTGTGCTGAAGAGTGCACAGCTGTTACTTTTAAAATACAGTAATTCCAAAATAATAGAACCATATTAATTTTGAGCAAAACACGTGAAATAACACTTTAACAGTCAGAAGCAAAGCATGCTGGGAACTAGAAATCTGTAGTAAATCATTCTGTGAATGTGTGTGTGTGTATAACAACATTCACATTTATATGGGAACATGTATGTGCAATATATGTACACTATCAAGAATGAAACGTTGTGAATATTACATGTGATGCTATGTTTTCTTCATTTATAAATATCTTATATCTATTAATATATAGCCATACATGACCAATGCATAGGCCTATATTGAAAAATTGAAGCACTTGTTTCCATATGGAAATGAATTATGTAATATATCGCAAAATTTCTACGGACACTCCAACTGTTGTAATATGACGTAACACACTGCAGCTACTTTAAAAAAAAAACATAATTCAACATATTACATCCAAAAATATAAATAATTCTTCTCCACTTTATTGCAATACCTGCAATCCAGCAAATTTAAAGTTTGCGTTCTTTTAATTCAGCTAAGGGGTCACGCCATGAAGTATCAATCTTCTATTGGTTACACGTCATCAAGATATACAAATTCGGAGGAAAGAGTTCACCAAACTTGAACTGTAGAAATTAGCTTAATTCGCATGCATCCACTTGCGTTTCCTGTCTTCCGCTTTTGCATGTGAATGTATAGAAGTCGCTGAAATGAAAAGTGTAGTGTGACTGCCCCTTAACACTGTGAACATAGCCTTTCTGCAGGGGCCAACAAATGTAATACGAGTAAGTCATTGAATGAATCACTCAACTGATTCATTCAAAAGCAGTGATTCATTCAAATACCAAACACAACTACTGAGTGTTGTTTGGAGGCACAACACATGGGGTAATCCTGCTTTGACTTAATTGGGAAATATTTTCGAAAACGGATGTCTGAAATGTAAGATAATATTCAACATTAACTTTCTAACATTCTTTATTGATTTTTTTTAATAAAAGCTGAAACCTGTGTGTATTCTAAAATCTGTTCAAAATATCAAATATGTTTGATATCCTCCAAATAGATGGGATCATACAATGTAAAATAATTAATTGGTTTGAGTAGGACAAACTTAAATTAAACTAATTAGTTCAGTCAAATTAACTTTTATGAGTATTCAGCACTTTCTTTTTCTTTCAAGTTCACATAACTGATATATTTTAAGTAAACTTTCATTGTTTAGAGTTTTATGAAATTATTTATTTTCAAATTTAAAGTTTGAGGCAACTGATTGGCTTAAATTTTTTGAGTTTTGCCAACTTATTTGGGTTTACAGTGTAGTCTGAAGCTAAAAAAAATCAGTTTGTGCCCTGATGGACAAGCGTTGACTCCTCCAGACTGCAAATCGAGGTAAAAATCATTTATAACAAAAAAAAAATTGTCTCTTTTTTTCATCCCGCTGCCCTTGGCGGTTTTTAAAGACAAAACAGAGTTCTGTGTGAATGGCCTCTTACTCGTGTGATCGGCTAAACTGCTTATGTGTCTTTTATGTGTCTGAACACTGGATGTAGCATCCAATTAAAAAGCACCAACTCCTCAATATCCTTTTGCCATGCTCAGGGATTTCCTAAACGTGTTTAAAACCTCCAGCCAAACAATTCTTCTTGCCTTGTCAAAACGCCCTCCTCTTTCTCGCCTTCTCCTGCTCGCTGTCTGTTTGTCTCCCACTCTCACTCATCGCTCAGATACTCCCATCTGTGGAATGCAGAGAGCTGCTCCTCTGTCTCAGAGAGCAAAGGTCACAGCACTGGCCCTTGTTATTTCCCCTAAACATCACCTAAAGTTCTCTCAACATGTATTCCTCTCAGCAAAACGGAAACATTTAGACTGCACGTGTTCGCCATGGTTCAGTTTCAGCATGAATTCTGTTATTTAATGAAATAAAGTCTGAGAAGAGAGCATTATACATGCAGAGATCAGTGAAATAAGCAGTCAGTTGGCTGTTTAAGAGATAATAAGGAAGTATCCCCAGCATGGTGTTAAATGTCTCATAATAATATTTCTAAAGCAACTCAGGGGAACTGTCTTGGAAGATGAAGTGCTGACTTGAAAGCATGTGTTTTGTGTGATGATGGATTATGAGAAAACAAATAATAACTTTGCTCATTTGGCTTGGTTTCAACATCATTTGATCATAAATTGATGCTGCGTTGCTCTGTAACTAATCTACTAAAAACCTGGTCCTCTAATAAGGACTGCACTGCAGAAGAGCACAATATTAAAATAGATACTGCCATGGCATGATATGAGTTATACAACCACCTTTTTCTTAATTTTGTGTGTAAAAAAAAAGCGAAAAACAACACGCAATACAACATATGGAAAACAATACTGTTATAACTGTCACTCACTAACTGTGTAGCCTATGCAATGACATACAATTTAATATATGCAGGATTACAGTTTTTCACAGTGATACTAAATTTTCTGCTAAACGTTCTATTAAATGTATAATTTTGTATTCCACGCAGGAAAGAAAAGGAGATGAGAGACAGAATTTTATTTTTTATTTGAACTAAACGTGATTTGGTGAGTTGCATCTAATTCTGAATAATAGGCTTAATCATAACAAATTAGTATAGGATTCTTTATGACACAGTTTAAATGAATTTTTAATAACATAAAATAAACATTAATTATATAGGCTAATTGAAAACAGACCAAATTGCTATTAAAATAAATATAAATGTAATGAAACTTTGATTCATAGCCTCATATTAATATTTCTACTGCGTTAATCACTTAGCCTAAAGTTATAGTAAGTGCCTCCTCTCTAAAAAACTGTGATCCCTCTGACTACAGCAGTCTACATCTGCAGAAAATAATTGTAGGCTATAACTTTCTCCCAAACTGAGTTTCATTTAGCATTTTCTCCAGGAGGCGGCACGGCAGTCGTTAATGGAAAAATCGCTCCGGAGTCAGGGCTGACGATATGATTATAGTTCCGTTACTTTCTTTCTCTCTTCTTTCTTTTCTTTTCTTTTCTTTTCTTTTCACTTCTCTAGCGGGAAGCGTCTCTTCTCTCCTCCTCCTCACATCACATCCGGCTCAGTTTCCCGAGCAGTTTGGACTCAGTTACAGTGCAGCGTTATGAAGTCCGATTCGTGTAAGCGAATCGATTCGAGCGGACGGTTCGTTTCAATGACTAGACTCGCTGATTCATTTGATGTGTCGCCTAATATTGTTCGCAGAAAATCCGTTGTGTTTTTTTTTTAAGTGTCGAACGTGTCAGAGAACTGTTTAGAAAAGTTGTTTAGAAACAATGTACCGAATAATTCTAGCAATTTATGTATGAAGCACGCAGCATTTTGCTTATTATTTTCGTGCGTGTTTAATGAAATTATAAAGTCAATTCAATGTGTTTTCGTTTACGTTACTTCACTTGTGTCAGAATTTGCGTAAGTTACGCTTCTATCATGTCACTTACCTCACAATTTTACTCCCAAAGTAGCCGAGTGATTCACAAACGCTTCGCGATTTGGTTCGGACGAATCATCAAAAAGAACCGGTTCAAAAGAACGGCTCATTCGCGAATCGGACATCACTGTTACAGTGAGTGGAGCAGTTTTAAGAGGCTGCTGTGGATCTGCTGCTGATATGGAGACTCTTCCCATCCACAGACACTGATCGTGCAACTTTAGTGAGCTGACTGGACGGATTACGCATTTCATGGCTGCTCTCCGGTCACATTAACAACTCCAAACATGTCCAAAAGCCTGAAGAAGAAAAGTCACTGGACTAACAGAGTACACGAGATAGTGTTGTCCAGGGGTCCGAGTGGTGATCTTGGGTTCAAGCTGCAGGGAGGCGCGGAGAATGGACAGTTCCCCGTTATTGGAGAGGTGAAACCGGACAGGGGCAAACTGCACCAGGACGATTTACTTCTGGAGGTGAATGATACTCCAGTGGCCGGACTGACCATCAGGGATGTGTGGGCTGTGGTCAAGCACTGCAAAGACCCTGTCCGGCTTAAGTGTGTCAAGCCAGGTTAGTTTAACTTCACTATCTATCTATCTATCTATCTATCTATCTATCTATCTATCTATCTATCTATCTATCTATCTATCTATCTATCTATCTATCTATCTATCTATCTATCTATCTATCTATCTATCTATCTAAAAGTATTAGTGTTGTTTAAAAGTTTCACAACTGCTCGGACTCGTGTGAAAGTTGTTAGTTTGTTGCTATAGAAGCGCGTTGGTGTTTCTGGAAAGGGGGGCGTGTCCATCGCCACATTTTATTTGTATTTTTATTTTTTAATGCTCGAATAACAATAACATAATAACATTGCCAAGGAAATGCATACCGATACACACACAATAAAATAATACATAATTTCTACATAACTGACACACATCCTCACACATATACAACAAATTGAGAAAAGTTACAATTTAATAATAATAGTAGCCTAGCTAATAAATAATATAAAAAAAATCTAAAAGTTATATAAAAAGAAATTTGCTAAACGTCATGACAAGGACAGACACTACAGTTGTATTAATCCAATAACATACACAAGAATAGCTTCTAAATAAATCGATTTTCTTTAAATATTTCTTCATAATATTTTAGGAATCTTAGTTTATTTTATTTATTTATTTTTTATTTCAAGTGTCCATCCCTACAGTAGCCCGTCCTGGTTATGATGTTACGTCATCTTCACTTTTACAACGTCATCGTGCTGCTGTATATTCTATTAAATGTTTGTAAACTTCTTGCTACATTTACCTAAATTGTGCTTTTTTTTGTTGACACTGAAGGTTTATCTTTCCGTTATCCTTCAGTTTAGTTTGTGTTATCATCAGGCTGTAATCTGGGCTTTGTGGGTGTGCCACGGTTCTGAAATACATCATGACATAACTATTTCCCCAAAAGGCCTGTATCTGAACCTCACAATCACACTGTCATGAATGATGCCAGTTTAGTTTAACAAAGTGCCTTGTCCTTTCTGTTTAGTAACAGACCCATAATTGTAAGCATTCTAGCTTCTTTAAGATTACTGGTTTAGCATGTGTGTGTGTGTGTGTGTGTGTGTGTGTGTGTGTGTGTGTGTGTGTGTGTGTGTGTGTGTGTGTGTGTGTGTGTGTGTGTGTGTGTGTGTGTGTGTGGCATATCTTCCTTTGACATAGATTTTACATTTTAAAACCCACCTTCAGTAAATATCTTCTAGAGCAGGGGTTTAGAAATATTTGATTCAAGGATGAACCCTCAAGTAGGACAATCCCACGCAAGGGATCCATTCCTGAAATATAGTATTTGTTGTTCTTAATGTTAAACTTGAATTATTAGTTTTAATCAGTAACAACAAAAATAATAGGATTAATCCCCTGATTTACAACCAGTATGTATGGTTAGAAAGCAGAGCGAAACGGTAATAATGTAGAATTTGGTAAATATGACTTTTTCTGTGGACTTCTGTTGAGCTGGTTATTGCCTTAGTTGAGTAAAATATATAATTCTATATAGTTCATAATAACAAAAAAAAACAAAAAAACATCCTCGTATATAATAATAACGAGAACCTTACATCTTATTATTTTCAGAAAAGTTCTATAATGTCTTAACGTCTCATAATGAGAAACTTTCTCATAATAATGAGTTTACATCTCATAACAAAATAAACTTTCTTGTATTAATGGTTTAACAGCTCTTAATGAGAAACGTTCTCATAATAATGACTTATCTAAAAATAATGAGCATATTAGAAAGCAGAATGAGACAGTTACATTATAATAGAATCTTTTCCACTGAAATTTATTACGGAAGCCTGTTTCTGCCTCAGTTGAGTAAAAATATCATTATGTAAGCAATAATAATGAGAAACCTCACAACAATGACTTAACATCTCATAATAATGAGAAACTAAGTTATTAATATGAGAAAGTTTCTCATTATGATATGTTAAGTCATTGTTACTATAAGAGTAAGTCATAATTATTAGATTTTTAGATTATTAGAATAAAATTCTCATTATTGTGATTTACAGAATCATATTTTTACTCAATTTAGGTGAAAACAGGCTTCCATAATGACCCCCCCCCCCCCCTCCCCCACCCACCCATCCTAAATACATGATTAGATGCCTGTGTTTTATAAGCATCCCACTGCTCTTGGCATCACCAAAATATTCTGTTGTGAAGTTTTGGCTTTGGATGATTATCGTTGAACATTGAGATCAAAGTTAGATACATTTGACATGGCTACCTTGTTTCATTGCCATGACCCTTGAATATTGCTGTAGGCACAATAAAATCAAGAGATCAATAACTTATATGAAGCACTTTCAGTTACAGCACTCAATTTCAAGTCGCATATTTTAATTCGCCATCCGTCACCTCCCCCTTTGCCCTTAACAGAGAAATGCTTGTTCAGCTTTACAGAGGGTCAAGGATGTGCTGTATCATTTGTACAGCAAAAAACAAACACACTTTATACAAAACCTTAAAAATATCCAGACCGCTTGGCCTCATAGTGGGAAGTAGCACTTTTGTAATTCAGTGCTTTTATGTGTCTAAATGATGCCTTTATTTGACAACTATTTGACTTGTATTTAATAGTTGAAAGACATTGGATAAAACAAATAAATAAATAAATTATATATATATATATGTTTCAATCATGACAGCTCTTGGAGAGATTGGCATGGTAATGGATAAGGCAATGCTAATGTATTTGGTCTTGGTGGACTATATCTGTTAAGCAGCTGCTGCTTCTGCTGTTGATTATTTCTGCTGCTGCAGAGCAAGTATGGATTTGCTACTGCCATTAGATACACAGACATGCTGCTGCAAGCATACTATATAAGATATGTTGCTGCTGCTGCATAAATTGACATAGATAAATCCCGTAGATCTAGGCAGGTGGAGCTGGGGAGGTGGAGGGTTTCAGGGAAACTCTGATAGTGCACTGTAGGACTAGCCTACAGCAAACACTGAACCAGACTATTTAAATGTTGACCAAGCAATCCTATTGGCTGCAGAATCAGGCCAATCAGCTTGTGCCATGTGGTCATGATGCGATTGCTTGTAGATTGTATGAAATGGGCCTACCTGTATCAGCCTGGCCTTCAAGAGTTTCATGGCTTAATATATATATATATATATATATATATATATATATATATATATATATATATATATATATATATATATATATATATATACACAGTGGCTAAATATATGTGTAAAAATGGGACGCGTGTGAGGTTCACGTCATGTGCAGCAGCGGCAGATCTTAAAGTCACAGCAGCCACTAATTCATGTTAATCAAATAACAAAGGTAACAGAGAAAATTACACACTGCTCTTCACTGAATAACTTTTGTAGCTTTAATAAGGATTAATCTATATTTAATTGATCATTTATGCAGTGCAGACTGTTTGATAACTTTATTCCATTTCTGTATATTCCTACCTGTTATACAGCTATGACCACAGGTAAAAATATGTAATTTACTATAGATTTATGTGAGGATTGTTTTAAGTTCACTTAAATTAAAAGTTGTTATAAAAACTTGTGTTTTTAATCACGATTAATCATGATTAATCACAGGGGAAAAAAACGTAATTAATTGAGTTAAAAAAATGTAATCGATTGACAGCACTAATTTTATATATATATATAGAGAGAGAGAGAGAGAGAGAGAGAGAGAGAGAGAGAGAGAGAGAGAGAGAGAGAGAGAGAGAGAGAGAGAGAGAAAGAGATGTGTTTGTTTGTGTGCTATAGATAGTATCTATGATTTCATACTGGTAGTTAAAAAGTTTGAATTTTTGTTGAAGCGTTTCATGTAATATTTTTCTTTCTGAAGTGCAGTAGTAGCAGGCCTACTTGATATTCATTGGACACTGTAGTAGGGCAGACACAAAACTGTGGTCGCTGTGGTCAGATGCCTAGGTAAGTACCCTAAGATGAGATGTCTGTAGCATTCATCTGTGAAATAACAGGTTGTGAGACACACACACACACACGTACACACACACAAACACATTTACACAGCCTTCTGGGATGACCTGGCCAACTTTTTGATGTCTGGGTTTTAAGTTATCAGCGAGACCGTTTGGCGGAATCATTTTTCATATTACTTTGAAATGCTGCAAGGCGACCTTTAAATGTAGTTTTGTTATAATATCATAATTATGGCACTGCACGTTATTGTATTTATGTTTCATTCATCCCCTTGGGTAGAATGATATGAGGTCGACATAAATGATCATCTTTCAGCCGCCAGTTATAATTGTAAATCTAATTTCAGATTAGAAGATGTAATTATAATCATGCCACTGAATTGATGTGTTAATGCGCAATGCTTCTGGTCATTTTCTCTCCTGTTTCCTGTATTTGTTAACCCTGGACTCTGTGTTTGATGTTCCTCTCTTCACCCACTGCTTGACCTACCAATCATAAACCGTTTAGGGCCAGCAGTATGCCACATGCTAGTTTAAACCACACCAAGAGGTCTGTATAACTGGGATGTGACATCGCATAGATAGCAAGTACACATTTTCTGGTACTCAGCTGATGGGGGTTGGCAACCTTAACTAGAAAGCGTTATTTAAGATAGAAAAAGCCTTGTGATGGAGCCGGCACCACAGCAACCGGAAAGCATGAGATCATACTGGTGTGGTTGTGGCATCTATAAACCTAGGAAGTTTGACATGAGTTTAGATCTGTTTCATCAGGCTGAATAAAAAGAAAAAGACTATGGCTCATCTTGCACCCTTTGTGCCATGTACATGAAGGGTAGTTTAAATAGTGTGGCTTTTTTAAAAAGAGGTGTGCTGTTACTTTTAAGTGACTGGACTGGAAACTAGTTGTGACTTGATTATTTGAATTTGTTTACTAAAAAGGTTTACTTGTCCTTTCTGCAGGTTACACTTACATTGTTAAATCAGGTGGTGGTGAAAAGTGTCTTCTGTGAGTTATGAGAAATTGAGTCATTGTTGGTCTGTGTAATTGTGTCAGAATTTGCTTTGGTAAATCGAAATTTTGACATGAAAATTCATAGTTATGAAGATATTCACAAATTCTGAGATACTAAATGATAATTATGACTTTTTATTTGAATGATTTTCAAGATGTTATATTTAGAGAATTATGAGATACTAAGTCATGAGATAAAAACGTTTAAATTATGACATAGAAAATGAAATTATGAGATAAAATGTCTTGACAAAAATGTATTTTTCATAATTTTGAATATTTATTATAAACTGTCAAAATTATGTTTGTAATATTTTTTATGTAATAATTATGATTTACCAAAGCATTCATTTTGAAATTATGATACTTAGTCATAATAAGATTAAAAAGACAAATGTTTTGTCATGGTTATGACTATTAATCTCATAATGTCAACTAAAAAGTCATAATTATGACAAAGTTAAAATTATGAGATAAAGTTTAATTTATGAGTTAAAAAGTTGTAATTATGACAGTTGAAATTCTGAGATACTAAGGCATAATACGATTAAAAAAGTCAAATAGTTTTGTCATAATTGTTACTTTTTTATCTCAATTTCAACTAAAAGTCATAATTATGACAACGTTGAAATTATGAGATACTAAGTCATAATGAGATAAAGATGAAATTATGAGATAAAAAGTCATAATTTGTCATGGTAAAAAATAACAATTGTCATGGTTATGACTATTAATCTCATAATGTCAACTAAAAAGTCATAATTATGACGAAATTAAAATTATGAGATAAAGTCATATGAGATAGTTTAAATTATGAGTTAAAAAGTTGTGATTATGACAAAGTTGAAATTCTGAGATACTAAGTCATAATACGATTAAAAAAGTCAAATGTTTTGTCATAATTGTTACTTTTTATCTCCTTTTTTTACTAAAAGTCATAATTATGACAAAGTTGAAATTCTGAGATACTAAGTCATAATGAGATAAAGATGAAATTATGAGATAAAAAGTCATAATTATGACAAAGTTGAAATTATGAGATACTAAGTCATGACATAAAGTTGAAATGATGTGATAAATAGTCGTAATTACTTGTTAATTACAATGACTTGATGTTTTGTAACTATGAATTATCTCATAATTATGTTAATTATTATTATTTATGTTAAGTTATAGAGACAGAGCGTATTTAGGCCATGCCCACACCCAGGGGGAAAACAATCTAACCGTCTCCATTGACTTTGCATTGGGAGAGGCTGCCTCCTTGTCATTTCTTGCTTCTAACAAAATACAGAAAAATGCCTAAAAGCTGCTGTGTGACAAGGTGTACAGCAAACAAGCTAAAAAACCCAGAAATAAGTTTTTATTAGCTCTCGACCCCAAAAAACGAGTGTTTTTAGGGCATAAAAGTGGATACAGGCAGTTTAGACAGAGCGTCACGTGTCTCATTACTCTGAGAACTAACGTATGCCCGCTGGAGGAGACCGTAATCGGCAACACAGGATAGTTTATCTTACAGAAATATAATATATAAAACTGACATTTGGATATTTGACTTACCAGTGACCAAATGTTTAACTTACTGCACACGTAGTGTATTTTTAGTGCATACTGAGTGTCAGGATCCCACAATTTACCGCAATTTACCCATTCGATCCAGCCTGTATCCACTTTTATGTCCTCAAACGCTCGTTTTTTGGGTTCGACAGCTTATGAAAACTTATTTCTGAGTTTCTTAGCTTGTTTGCTGTACACCTTGTCACATAGCAGCTTTTAGGCAGTATTCTGTATTTTGTTAGAAGCAAGAAATGACAAGGAGGCAGCCTCTCGCAATGCAAAGTCAATGGAGACCGTTGGACTGTTTTCCCCCTCGGTGGGCGTGGTCTTCAGATTATGACGCGTTGCGCTCTGTCTCTATGTAAGGTTCTTCTATGGCATCACTGCGAAAACCCCTCTCTGAACCTTTATTTGTTTAGAGTTTAGAATTGATTTTAAACTGATGAACTATAAAAATGGGCAATAGTCCTATAAACTCGCATTGAAGCAGCTACCTGAGTAATATATTTGGATTTGAGCAGGTTAGCAACCACCTAGAAATGACCCAGAACACCCTATCTATCAGTCATCAGCAATGCCCTAGGATTCAGATTCAGAACACTTTAGCAACCGCATAACAACACCCTAACATAATCTCTATAGGCTTTCTGTGAATAACAGTAGGGACTGCCATAGCAGCGGCAGGTGGCTATGGCAGTCCCTACTGTTATTCACGGAAAGCCTATACCTTATGTAGCCCCGCCCCTTTTCAGCGCTGCACTCGTTGTCTTTTGTCTTCCGGTCGACTGACATTTGTTAAGACATCTGCTTTAAACATTACAGTAGTCATGATAACTTTCGTTAACTTTACATTAAATAAATCCACTTGAAAATCTAATTACTCCTGGACAGCAATGCCATAGAAATATCCAGAGCGACCGCAAAAACGGAAGTTAAAAGACAATATTCTAAAAATGGCTCCGCCCTTGTTTCTCTGGCGCATAAGGTCTATAGAGATTGTCAAAGAGTACAAGTACCCAGGGACAATTTTTGACAATCTGCTGAAATTTACTTCTAATACAGTGGAGATATTGAGGAAATACCAGCAGTGGCAGTACCTTTTAAGGAAGTTCAATTCCTTTGGAGTTAGTAAGAACATTCTCACTATGTTCTACTACTCCTACATTGAAAGTGTCATTACATTCTCTATTGTCTGCTGGTTTCATTCTATTAGCCTCCAGAATAGAAATAGTCTGGAGCGCATGGTTAAAGTCTGCTCAAAAATTAGTGGACTCCTTATTAGGGCTCTTTCTATTATAAGTGAACAGCAAACGCTGAGGTTGGCTGGAAGGATTTTACGAGACACTTCACATGTCATGTTCTCTGTTTTTGAGTGGCTTCTTTCAGGGCGACGGCTTCGTTGTCCATGCTGTAGGACAACCTTTGTTCCAAAATCGGTGCAGCTTTTAAATTCTCAACCATCTCTGGCCCCCTTGTTTACCATGCCGTGACTTTAATTAATTATTTTGTTTAAATTGTACACAGTTATATACGTATATATTTACGTATTTAATCATTCTCATATATGGTATGGACTTGTTTTTTAGGTATCCACTTCCGTGTATTCCGTGCACATTGTGTTATTTATTTAATCAATGTATGATGTTTTTATGTATATTGTCTACGTGGCCTCGTTAATTGCCCCTATAAAGTCAGTGTTTGTATATGGGAGCGCAGGACCAACTACAGTGCATGATATATCTCTGGGAATTGAGCAGACTCTAGCCTCAGGAAAAGCAGGAATGGTTTCCCCCCCGTCTAGACAAGTGAAAATGTATTAATGCATCTCATTCATAGTCTCGATCTCTATAGCAGCCTGCCCATGAATCTTGAGTCGTCTTGTCATATGTCTACGTGGGTTCTGTCTCCCAGGTGTTTGCATGGCACCCTGGTGCTTGTGTAGTAATGATGCATGCAGTCATCCAGAAATCCTGCAGTGGTCAGGAATACTGGACCTCTGGTGATCTGGAACCGTCTTCCGCCCTCAGCACTTTAGTTATTGTCAGTCTGCATGGTGCAACACCCATGAGAGGGGACGGAGTTTGTGTTAATGGAGAGTCATTACTCTTTAACACCTCCTCCCTCTCTTCATCTCTTAGTCTTTCACTTTCGTTCAAGTGGGAAGTTCTCTCAAGGGAACCAGCTGTGGTGTTTTTAAATGTAGCAGCTGTGAGCCCACTTTTTTCTTCCCCGCTTTTTTCTCTTACATACTCTTGATCTGGTCTATATCTAATACATGATCAAAGGTTATATATGACATTTCAGAGCAGAACGCACTTGAGGAGCTACTGTATGTAATTCCATGGCCTGAAGGACGGCTATTGTGTTGTCCCTTTTAATGACGAATGAATGTTGCTAGGGCTATTGAGCAATAGGATTTATTTATCTTTTTCTCAGTTCATTTTTATGTGTTACTGGTGAAAGATTATTAAAAACCACTGGAAATTAGAAATAGCTATCCAGTGGTCTCCACTGAAGGTATCTCAAGCTGATAGCAAACACAACCCGGACATGTAAATGCAAATATTATTAAAAATCAGCATATTGAATATACTGTATATATATTTCTAGGACAGATTAATATTATGTTGTGTCAAGTACCAATCCATAATAATATAATATTTAATAATACTATGCATGTAATGTTTTGTAATCAAGTTTTACTCCGTATCTAGGCAAAAAATATTTTAGCGATGGAAATAATAGGTATCAATGGTCAATTTAATAAATAAAAAATACAAATTTATGACATTTTGTGTTATTAGTGTGATTTACTAAAGCGTGATTTTCTAATTAATGAGATACTGGTCATAATGAGATTATAAGAGAAAATGTGAGAGAAATTATGAGAGAAAAAACGTCAAAGATTTTGTCATAATTATGAATTTTTATAATTTAAACTTTGTCATCATTACGAGTTTTATGTCACGATTATGAATGTTTAATGTGGGTTCTAAAGCTCTTGCCTGATCATAACCATACCTTTTCCAGTGATATTCCCCTGAGCTTTTCTCTTTTGTAATGTCTCTCAGCTACTCCCTCTTGCTCACTCACTCTCCTCCCCCATCATGAGTGGACACGCCCCCTACTTCTGATTGGCTACAAGTGTGTTGTGGTGCTCGGTCCTATTCACTTTCAACTAGGGCTGGGCGATATGGCTGAAAACTGTATCACGATATAAGTGTTTCATATCGGTCGATATCGATAATTATTGAATTTTTTTATAACATATTTAAAATAAGGACCAGTCCAGGAGACAAATATATTACATTTAAAGATTTTTTTATTTTAAACTTAACCTACCTTTGATTATAATCCCATCAGTTATAAAGGCAGAAATGTCAACACGACCATGGAAAACTCAAAAGTCTAAAATCTGAATGAACACTTAACAATTATCTCTTAACATTAAGGTGCAAAATTAAAGAATACGTAAGAAATGCTTTATAAAGGGGTGGGCGATATGGCAAAAATATAATATTACGATTTCTTTCTATAAATTCTATAAATCTATTTCTTTCTATTTTCTATAAATTATACATTGATACTTATTAAAGCTATTAATAAAGTTATTAGTCAAGAGCAGTGAGTGATTTTCTCTTTACATTTTGTTGTTTTATTAACATTAAAGGGATAGTTCTCCTAAAAATTCTAATTTTCATAATTTACTCTCTCACGTTGTTTTAAACTCGAATAAGTTTCTTTCTTCTGTTGAAAATAAAAGTTATTTGGAAGAATGACCAACAGTTGATGTACCCCAGTGACTTCCATAGTATATTTTTATGGAAGTCAATGGGGACCAGCTACTGTTTGGATACCCACATTCTTCAAAATATTAATATTAGAAAATATTAGATAATTTTTATTTTTGGGTGAACTATCCCTTTAAGGACAAGCGGCAGCGTGTTTACTATTACTGTCTCTTTAAGAGCTGCGCGCGACGCGTCTATTATACACGCATTTGACAAACAGATTTTCTCTCAATTTTCTCAAGTTTGCTTTTACTTTAGACATATCCGACTAGTTTATGTAAACCTTGTGTGTATATAACAGTATTAGCAAAATAAGACTCGAAAGATAACTTAGTATTCAGGCGCTGGTAGACAGGCTTTTAGTGCATGTGAGCTTCACATGTATGCGCTGAGAAACGCACACGCTAGAACGCATCAGCACGCGAATAACAGAGAAACTGACGACGGTCTTGCATAATCTGCAGACGACATTGGTCTGACTACGGTCAGACTTTAAGTCAGGCGAGCTGACTTTTTCTGTTTTATCTAGTTACTAGAGAGTGAGTGCCTTTGTTCATGCAATCAAACTTGCTTTGCTGGTTGGTTCCAACGAAAAAAAAAAAAAATTATCGAACGTTTTATCGAACACATTTTTTATTGATATTGATTAGGTGTCTATCGCGATACATATCGTTATCGTTTTATCGCCCAGCCCTACTTTCAACATAATTTCTCAGAAATTGCTTACTGCACCTTTAATATCAATACTCTTAGTTTCTGTTCTCAGTTTTGTTCTCCGTCTTAAAATTCTCTAAACTGTAAGTGCAACTGTCACAACTGTTTGCTGGAAAATCAGAACTCTATCGCATGGCTGCAAAATGTAGTTGCTCACCCAAAAATTTTAATTCATGCTTCAAAACCTAGTTATTGTGTCAATAAATTGGACAATGCCACCAAAATGAAATGTTTTTTTTGTCATCATGTGAACCACATTGGTTAAAATGTTTAGCTGTTTTTACACCATTTGTATACAAATGTCATGTTCGGCATATAACACATGTCTAAATAGTAAATGTACTGTAAATACAAAAATGTATACAGTACTGCTGTAGCTGCTGCTGTTTTGGGTTGTATGACGTTCCTCTATGTTCAAAAATGGTTTTGATTGTATCTGGGCAAACTCCATATACTGTATATTCTTCCAAACTTGATTGGTTGATTAGTACGATTGTGATTCCTATTTCAATGGCAGGGCATTTGCCAACTTAGTAGACATTACAAACATTGCATGTCAGATGTTTATGGAATATACATGTTTGTCTGACAGATTTTGAATGGATCATTTGCATGTGATGGCTCACACAATGAAAGAAGGTTTAGATGTTGTAAAGAGTTTGACAATTTCACTGAGAATCAACTCTTCAGTTTTGATCAACAAGCTGTGTGTATTTAGAGTTATTGTGCAAATTGCAGACTATTGCACTTATTATCCTCAATTATCCTAAACTCACATGATTTGCTTAAATCAATAAGAAATTCAAATCTGATGTGAACAAGAACTAATTGTTCATAGATCTGAACTTATAGTTTTGAGAGAAAACAAAATCTCATGGGGAGAATTGAGCCAAAAACTCTAATATAAAAAAAGTTAGAAACAAGCAGCTTTTCCAGCAGAATTAGAAGGAATATTGTGATCAATAGCAAGGGACCCTTTAAGTCAAAAATGTTTTACCACTGACATTTACCACATGCTTGGCAAATGGATAAATTAAATGCAATTTTATCATTCAATTAAACTACATTTTAAAGCTATTTTAGGATTGATTTATATGTTTTTGTGTGTATTTTAATACATTTCAATTGTTTGTTTTTTTGCCACTCTCAGTCCTCCATAGTTTCTATTTAATGGAGCACATATCTAACAACATTTAATCTCACCCAGGATCAATCCATCCAATAGTATTTGTCTTAACTAAATATCTTGTTTAAATCACTTTGTATTGTATGAGAGCTTTGAGTGGTTTCTCAGTGGCTTATTGGATTTACCTATAATTTGTTTGTGCCTGCTGTAGTATTCGTGTAAGAGTGAATCATAAGTGAATAAGGGCCAATCCAGTAAAAGCGTGTCTGAGTGGGCCAACAAATGAAGAAGATTTTCTGCCAGAGGATAGCACTGACACTTGTTTTAAAAAGACTTGAGTTACCTTTTTGGCATCATACAGAGTGAAAGCGTATGAAGTTATGTTACTCACACTTACAGGGTGGATGGGTGGGTGGGTAGATAGATCGATCGATAGATCGATAGATAGATGGATGGATGGGTGGGTGGGTGGGTAGATAGATAGATAGATAGATAGATAGATAGATAGATAGATAGATAGATAGATAGATAGATAGATAGATAGATAGATAGATAGATAGATAGATAGATAGATAGATAGATAGATAGATAGATAGATAGATAGATAGATAGATAGATAGATAGATAGATAGATAGATAGATAGATGGGTGGATGGATGGATAGATGATAGATAGATGGATGGATGGATGGATGGATAGATGATAGATAGATAGATGGATGGATGGATGGATGGATGGATGGATGAATGGGTGGGTGGGTGGATGGATGGATGTATAGATTGATAGATAGATAGATAGATAGATAGATAGATAGATAGATAGATAGATAGATAGATAGATAGATAGATAGATAGATAGATAGATAGATAGATAGATAGATAGATAGATAGATAGATAGATAGATAGATCTAGACAATGTGCCCTACAGCTGTGTGTGTGTGTGTGTGTGTGTGTGTGTGTGTGTGTGTGTGTGTGTGTGTGTGTGTGTGTGTGTGTGTGTGTGTGTGTGTGTGTGTGTGTGTGTGTGTGTGTGTGTGTGTGTGTGTGTGTGGCTCCATTGCTTCCTTACAGCCATGTCAATTTATCACTCCTTCATGGCTGTCTGCTTGTTCACATACCCTTGCTCAAGGACGTATGATTCATCGGTCTGAATATATCCGATTAGCAGGAACATTTGGGTCAATTTATTTCACTTTAAATTAAATCACCTGCAGAGAAAGACATTTGCATTACTTGTGTTGGGACAGTTCAGTTTGAGTGGAACTTCATTTTTTTTTTTTACATATCCAAGTGTCCATCTCTCGTCATGTCCATTGCTGTGATGGGCATGAAGAAAATAGTTTGCCAGCCAAGAGATCTGATCTCAGTTCTGTGAGAGACATGTCTGAGTCAGACATCATATCTATTGTGTCTCAGGTTGATGGATATCAGTGATGAGCAGCGCTGTAGAGAGAGGGGGATCATTTTGAGTGAAGCTGTCTTCTGAGGCATGTTTGTTGAGGAAAGCGATTGTACAGTTGTATTTGTGGTTGATGATTCATATTTCCTCATGAGGCTGTTACTCAAGGAGTCGGCAGTCCTCCACTTTAATTTGCTATTCCTAAAGCTTGTAAGATCGAAACTAATTAATTTCTAAAACTCAATGAACGTGTGACTCTTCCTCCCACAAGAGTGCTTTCAGTACATAACAATTTGGCGTCTTACTAAGGCTAATGATGGAGCAAAACCATGACAGAAGTGTCTTGGGAAACATGATTTTCCAGGCCTACAGTGAAGATGAAGGCTTAGTTTAGAATTATAGTGTACTTGACTGCCTACTATGCAGTATGCATTGAAAAAGACCTATATTTTAAAATATACGACATAAGTGAGTATATACACCAGGGGTGTAACAATATATCGTGTCACAATATATCACAAAATACATAAATGCAACAATATGTTTCGATATGTATCGATATTGACAATATGTATGGTGTATAGTTCACCCAAAATGAAAATTACAGTTCATGAAAAAATTCAAGTTTACAGAGTTTTAGTGTCAGTACTGCATTAAATATATACTATATATAAAGTTGAATATAATGTATAATAATGGGAATATTTGTGGGTCCTGATAATGCCACATGTCTTATGTTACCAGTAAAAAGTGGCCTAGATTATGTTAAATATATATGGAAGCTTGTTTCCGCCACAAAAAAAAAAAAGATAATTGCGACTTTTTATCTCACAATTGCGAGTTTACATCTCGCAATTCTGACTTTATTTCTCAGAATTGCGAGATATAAAGTCAGAATTGCGTGAAATAAAGTCGCAATTGCGTGTTTTAAAGTCAGAATTGCGAGATATAAAGTCAGAATTGCGTGAAATAAAGTCGCAATTGCGTGTTTTAAAGTCAGATTTGCGAGATATAAAGTCAGAATTGCGTGAAATAAAGTCGCAATTGCGTGTTTTAAAGTCAGAATTGCGAGATATAAAGTCAGAATTGCGTGAAATAAAGTCACAATTGCGTGTTATAAAGTCAGAATTCAGACTTTTTTTCTCGCAATTGCGACTTTATATCACGCAATTCTGACTTTATATCTCAGAATTCTGACTTTATATCACGCAATTGGGAGATCTAAAAGTCAGAATTGCATGATATAAAGTCGCAATTGCGTGTTATAAAGTCAGAATTGTGAGATATAAACTATTCTAAGGTTAAAAAAAAAAAGTCCGTCTTTTTTTTTCCCTTAGAATTGGACTTTATATCTCACAATTCTGAGAAAAGATGTCAGAATTGCGAGATATAAAGTCGCAATTATGTGTTATAAAGTCAGAATTGCGTGATATAAAGTCAGAATTCTGAGATATAAAGTCAGAATTGCGTGATATAAAGTCGCAATTATGTGTTATAAAGTCGCAATTGCGAGAAAAAAAGTCAGAATTCTGACTTTATAAGACGCAATTGCGACTTTATATCTCGCAATTCTGACTTTATATATCAGAATTCTGACTTTATTTCACGCAATTCTGACTTTATATCTCGCAATTCGGAGAAATAAAGTCAGAATTGCGAGATGTAAACTCGCAATTGTGAGATAAAAAGTCACAATTATCTTTTAAAATGTTTTATTCAGTGGCGGAAACAAGCTTCCATATCTAGTCAGTGACAGAGTGCAAGCATATTCATATAAAATAATTCAGTTTTCAGCTTCAGAATCATGAATGTTTATTCTGGTGTCACTATTGTCCTGTGCTTTGGGTTACCAGAACCCACTGTAATACCAAATTTAGCATTTTGATCAACAGTTAATTTTTTGTTAACCTTTTATCGTATGTCTTTGAGTATCGCAATAATATCATATAGTGAGTTCAGTATTGTGATATGAATCGAATCGTGACATGAGGGTATCATTACACCCCTAGTGTACACATTATATATAGGTGCACAATATTTCAATGCCATATTGGCTATTTTCTGTTATTAGACACGTATTAGACATTAATTGGCTGATATTGGATATTTAATTGTGCATGCTAATTTAGATTACATTTGCCATTAACTAAAGCTCACTAAAGTTCATATTTAAAAAAAAAATACTTCAATGTTTAGCAAATATAACAATGAATATTCATCTTTTCTTACCGCATATTATGTCATGATGCCTAAATTCACTTGTAGCATTTTTTGTTTATTGGTCATAACATAATGAATGTTTGGCTTTCAGTATTTGTTTGTGTGCTTGTATTTGCTTCCAACTGCCAGAAATAGAGCGATAAACGGCCAGAGAAAATACTTTGATGACTCACTGGAAAAATAATGAACAGAATCAATACAAACTTGTGTGTGTGTGTGTGTGTGTGTGTGTGTGTGTGTGTGTGTGTGTGTCAGGGGATCTTTTTGTAACTCTTTCATTTGAACTGTTATTGCAGAAGGCCAAGGACAAAGTCCTTTCATGCACTCCAAGTTTCATATACAATTAAGATTTATTTCAGTGAAACATTCTGATTCTGTGAATATTGACACACTATGTAATGAATGTTTTATACGATTAAGAATTTCTTTTCATAACGGTGAACGAGTACAATAGGTATATTCAGCGCTTACATTCTCAAGGTTCAAGGGAAGAAAACCCAGTGATTTAGATTAGATTTGTTCTACATGTGCATGGTTATGATTAATAACTCGGCGAATGTGACAAGCCTAATTGTTACTGTTGCTGGAATTAAAAATGTTTGCCAACCTGCTCTCAAGATTTAAGTTATTAAAAATGGGAACAATTGAATTCCTCCAAAAGGTTCATGTAGAAATCAATAGTATCTGCTCAAATTCAGCTTCGGGCACATGGTTTTCTAATGTCATTTCTATGAATCACAACCTTTCACGGTGAAGACGTCTTTTATCAAAATCTGCCCACCTCTTGTTGCCGTGCCACTTATTGAGATTCATCTTCAATGGAATAAGAAGTTCTGCAGCTTCTTTTGTTGAGAAAATAAAAAGGCATGCTGTATTTTCAACTCTCTCACAGTAATTCCATCATTTTACCATTATGGCACCAAGCTGTTTGTGGTCAGCATGTCCTGCCAACGCAGAACATCTAAAAACAGCTTTACCTCTGACATCACCAGCAAGAACCTGAACTCACAAGGTAGAGAGTCTGGTCAGCTCAGGTATTTCTCTAAAAAGTACTACTTCATCCCATTCTTTTTCCTTATTTAAAGGAAAGGCATTTTACTGTCAATGTTTCAATGCTGAAACTTTAAGGGCCCTATTTTAACGATCTGAAACGCAAGTGTCAAAGCGCAAGTAACTTTGTGGGCGGGTCTTGGCGCTGTTGCTATTTTCCCGGCGGGATAAATGACTCTTGCGCCAGGCGCAAATCTAAAATGGGTTGGTCTGAAGAGCTTCATTATTCATAGGTGTGGTTTGGGCGTAACGTGAAATAAACCAATCAGAGCGTCATCTCACATTCCCTTTAAGAGCAGGCGCGCGCCAGGAGCGGTTCACAGCCAAGGAGAGCAACGCTCTCGTCAGGGACGTTGGAGATGGAGAAATCCACCCAAATTAACTTCGGTTGAAAAGGCGTATGATAATTTGGGTAAATGTGTAAGCTAGATGTATGCTTTTATAATAAATTGTCTATCTATCTATCTATCTATCTATCTATCTATCTATCTATCTATCTATCTATCTATCTATCTATCTATCTATCTATCTATCTATCTATCTATCTATCTATCTATCTATCTATCTATCTATCGTAATAATGTATGATTTGCAAAAATGAAAACTGCTGCTTCTGTGTAGATGAGAGAATCAAAGTGTATGCGCGTTGTGCACACGCTACATTGATTATGGCCAAGCATGCGCCCTTAAATTAGCATCTGAATAACTTGCGCAACGCGCCACTAACTTTAAACAATTTTTTCCTGGTTAGTGGCGCAATTGTTTTCTAAACTGCAAAATAGCATGAAGGAACGTTTGCGCCGGAACACGCCTCCTTTTTTGCGCTGAACCGCCCAGGGAGCGCAAGTTCATTCCCTAGTTTACCGACGTACTTCTGTGGAGGGAAAAGCGCGCTTTGCGCGGGTGCAAAATAGGAATGATACATGCGTCGGTGTACAAAGTCAATTGCGCTGGGTGCAAGATAGGGCCCTAAGATTTTAAGAGTTAAGAGTTGCTCTTACAGTTTAGGTTTGTGAAAATCATTCAATGATCGTTGGACTCAGATTGTACACCTCATCAATCTCTTTAGGCCACTATTTTGTTTAAATAGAGATCTGTGTTGATTAGTGCAACGATAATACCATTCTATTATTGTGTTCCCAAGAAACGTTGCATTTGTTCACAAAACTTTTCACATCCTCTCAAAAAGTTTTTCAAGCAAACACAAAAAGCTTTGAAATATAATCTTTCATCCATTCTCATTTTTTTCCCATCCCCGTGTCCCTTTAAGGGGGGTTCATTAAAGTAAATGCACCATAACTGAGAATGACATCTAAATCAGTACAGTTTTCTTCTGTGGTGTCATTGGAGTTTTTGTTAACAGGTTTATTTCTTAGCTTTAAACCAAGGTTTATAACAGTGTGCGCATGTGTTTAGGGTGTCTTTAAAAATAAGTGTTCAGTAATTAGATGTTAAGGGAGTACAGCTTTCCTCAGCTGAGCTCACAAAGTCTTTCAGAAATAGGCCATCATGTGCCACAATGTGTCCACTCAAAAATAAAACGCCCGTCTCCCCCTCGACTCACTGTCAGCTTCTTCTTTCCAGCCTCCTCTCCTTCTCCTATTTCCCACATGTTATAACTTCCTCTCTGCGTCAGTTTGTTTTTAATTAATGCCTACTGTATTATCTGAAGTACGTGAGTCCTGTTGTTGGCTTGGCGTAGAACTGAGGCGGCTTTGTTTACCAGCGCTCCGTCTGCTTGTCAAGAGCTCACATGATTAAATAAGTTGATTAACTCAAAACAAGTCTGATTGGAGGTCGGGCCGTCTGGGTTTGAACGGAGGTCGGGATTTGTACCTACAATAAGTCTCTGAGTGAAGGAGCTCTGAATTAGAATCAGAACATGTAAACATTATACAAAGTGCAGCAGAATGCATTGAATAATATTTCTTTATTTGTTTATACAGCGAATTTAATGTTCAGGTCAAACCATTGCACAATTACTGATTTATTGAAATTATTGGGTAAATGATATTTCAGTGGTGTAATACTTAGCTCACTTACCTCACAAGTGCTGTCAGTGTTTCAATGCTGAAACTTTGGTTGGATGAATGGCGATAATGCCATTCTAGACCATGATTGGCTTATACATTCTGCTCTTCCATTGCTTTGTCTAATTAATCAAACTCTAAACGAGCATTGAATCAATGGTATAGGCCTAGGGTATGAGTGTTGGGTAAGGGTTTAGTATGGACCTGTGATCTACTGAATAGGTGGACTGATATTTAGGGCTCTTGGCCCATGTGAGGAGCCCATCTCTGCATACATTACCATGAACGATGGGCTGCCATTGTTCTCGCTTAAAAGGAACGCACAGTTATTCTAATGAAACGTGGGAAAGGGGATCACTCTCCTTCTTTTACCTCTCTGCCTCGTTCCTCCATTCACTGTTGGTATGCTACTGTTTGTGAACTCTATCAGTCCTTCATTTGTCATTTGAGTTAGTTGGCAGCCTGTGTGTGTGCGTGTGTGTGTGTGAGTGTGAGTGTGAATACAAATGTATACAGGTGTTTAGGACTGTGTGTGTGTGGTGTTATTTTTCTGATATTTTTTGTAAAATGTTTTTTAATTTTTTACTTTTGAACCAAACCTTTCTGAACCACATTGTTTACTATGCACTACAAGTTGTACACTTCTACTACACACTATAGGTATGCATTTTTGAGTGTGTAATAAAAATAGAAATGCTTTAGTATTTACATAGTAACACTGAAATTCTTGATACCGCATAAGCTCTCGTCGCCATCTGTTTGTTTGCGCGTGTCAGCATTTTGCTACATTCATTTCCTTAAAAAACTATAATTGCATTCGGATACCAGATACCCATCGCATCATTGTCTGGATGGAAGCGTTAGCATTTTGCTAAATTCATTACCTTAAATGTAATTGCATCTTAATTTCCTTGTCACATTTTGTTTGCATCTGTAAGCATTAGCATTAAGCTAAATTTATTATAGCCTAACTAAAGTTGGATGTAAACCATCACGAGATGGACGAGATTGTGGGCAACATTAGTTGAAAAAGCATCCATGGGTCCACATTTAGAAAATATATGGCCTTCCAATTTCTTAATGCACTATGATTTGGGACACACTCATTTCTGTCTTATATAATTTTTAGGAAATGTTATTATAGACCAAGTGTAAGAAAACTCTCAGATATTGTTTTTTCCAGAATCTTGTAACCTCTAACAAAGGCAAAGACAAAATCAGATGATCACAGGACATTGAAGTAAACAATAATAAAAAATATGATGTATACTCAAATTACACAGCTAAAATTCACCAGCAGATCAAGCCCATGCTCCATATTAGTACTCCGAACTTTCTTCTCAGTTTTGAGACAATACTTATGGGGGTTTAAAGGGTTTTGCTTGTTTTTTAATGTCTCTCTCTCTCTCTCTCTCTCTCTCTCTCTCTCTCTCTCTCTCTCTCTCTCTCTCTCTCTCTCTCTCTCTCTCTCTCTCTCTCTCTCTCTCTCTCTCTCTCTCTCTCACACACACACACACTTGCTTCCTCTCTTTTACCCTCGCACTCTTTCGTGCTCTTTTAATCTAGGTCTGAAATTTATATTCTATGCTGTTGGCTTGTGGAGAAGTTCAGCCATTGACTTATGTAGGTCAGAAGGTTTAATTGGATCTCGCTTTATTGAAATGGAGCCCTTTGTCTAAACGTGTGTGAATGCAGATGTGCACACACACACACACTCTGCAAATTGAAGGCTGCTGTAATTTAAAAAAAAAAACAATATAATCTTTACCGCATTGCTGGTCCTAGTGCTTAGCGTCCTACAGGAGATGAAAGCATGGAAATGCAAAACAAGCCGAGAGGTTTAGGTTTTGAAGTACACTGAGAAATCTCCCCAAGTTGCTGTCAATGAAAGCACCACAGTGTAACCATTATGGACTTGTACTCTGGGAGTCTAATCAAATATAAAAAGTTATTGTGCTGTAAAAGGTTATTGGTTTGTTGTTTACAAACAGCAGGAGAAATTAAACTTATATTATAATGTTAATATGTATTGTTGGTAGTTATCAGGGGTACATCCCAGGTCCCTTCGTTGCCACACATTGCTATTAGAATGAACAGCCCATCAGTAAACACCAAAAAAGTGACTGCTCTACAGCAACTTTACTATCACCAAAGTCCCTTTCAAGGAATGTCATGTCACTTGGCAGTTTTTATGGCCATGCAAGACCAATTAATATTTACTTAAATGGGTAAATACTGAAATCTCAAAACTTCTTGTCAAACTCACATTCAAATCATGTTTCAGCAAATCAGCAATAAAAAAATGACAAGAACTGCAAACTCAAATATAATTTTTTAAGGTGGTGCAGCAAATGTGCATGTGCAGTCCCGAGCGGAAGTCTCAAGGCCTGTTTGCACCATTGATTTTTCGCAGCTAACATGAACAACTTTTTGTTCCTTAACACCAAATAAGAGTACAGAGACCGATTCAGGACTCTTCCTCTGCTATTCAAAGTCACTTAGCCACATAGTCTGTTCTAGTCGTTGTCAGTTTGAACAGATGCATTAACAGCCATTTATTCAAATTAAAATGTTTATTGCACCAAATATTCATACTGGTGTGAACAGGCCTTAAGGTACTAACTGTTTCAATGGGAACCAGAGCTTCTAGCGGCAGCTATAGTGATGCAATGACTTTACCCATTGGCAGTTGGCTCTTTTATTAGAAAGTTGGACTTTTGCCATATTGCATTTTGCAGTTTCTCCCATTCCCATAAATGAATCCCATGAAGTAGAGTCAAATAACACCACCTAACACTAACATGATTCTGACAGAGATTGCCATTATCATCTTGCTAAGCTAATGGTTAAAAGCGAGTATAGGTTCGATTTGGAACATGGTTGCTATTATGGTAGCAATTAGTTTATCCACAAAGTGGCAACACTTCCCAGCCTCTTGTTTCACAGTCAAAAAAGAAATGGATGTGATGGAACAACAAACAGCTATTAGAGGTGACATTTTTATAGGTCGTAACTTCTAGAAAGAAAAAAAGATTGCAGTGAGCTCACTCTCTAGTGAGCATGTGTCGATCACCTGTTAGTGCACATGCATTAAAATGAAGTATTTTTGAAAGGCTATGTGTTTGGCATTTGCTAAGCATAAGTGTAAAAAGTATATTTAGGTTTAAGACAGTAATACACAACTACTAGTTTAAGCTGGATTTTTCAAAGTGATTCCATTACTGTTAGCCGATTAGCCTGTTAGCCTAGCCTATACCAAACACAGTTACACAATTTATTTGTTTTTGTTTGCTTAGCCATTACAAATGGCTAGATTCTGAGATCCTACGCAGACTCAACTCAACGAATCACCCCATTCTGGGATTGCATTAACGTTAACGGATTCATGTGATGCTGCTTTAGAATTTAGACAGTATAATGTTGCTGCCTACTTTTTATAAACAGCCTTCTGTACGGTCTAGGCAGGAACAGAGCTTTAGTGTTTGTGAGACTCCACCAATCAGGCTATGGAGTCACTTCACATGTCCCGAACAAACACTAACAATAATGTTCATTCCTGTGCTTTTTCAAACCCTACTGCACCTGTCCAGCATGTTCAGGACTTTAATCATTTTACCCGATTGCTTCCTTAGTCATGAAATGCTGTTCTTTTTTTCAGCGCAGTTTAATGTGCTGCTTGAGGAGTTCAACGTCAGCATCTTCAGACTCTAGACAGGCTGTAATCATTGACTCCTCAATGTGCGCCACTGTGAAAAAGAGGCTCAGGGAGATTGGTTGCTAATTTTAGCTCCACTATAGCACAGATGCTCTCTGCTCTTAGTGGTGTCGAATTGCATCCACTTGCGTGTTAGCAGGTCGTGAAAGCATGCAGGTGTGAAATGTAAGGTTTCTGTAGCGTTGCAGCCCTCATGTTGCAAAGATCAGTTCACTTGCAAACACACAGATGGGAGAAGATTAAGAAAAAGGCATATTTCAAAGGATTTTGACATCAGACTTTTGTGTTTCTACATCTTGTCTGAACCTTGATTTTGTAGTCAGTCCAAATGTGTCTAGCTCAAAGATGTCTAGCACAGTTCTCCTCTTTCCAGTTGCTCCGTTCTTATCGCTTCTTTCTTTCAGACTGGACTGAATTAACCCCTCAGGTCTGCTCTCTGCACTGAGAAACTAGGGCAGGGTCTTTGTGAGCAGACAGCCTGACTAAGAGCATTTATAAGAGTGCGTGTCTGCAGACATCTCGGTTTCAAAGTCACCAAGAGGTCAATTAAAGCTCTTTTTTTTTACATAAAAACAGAGGCATTGGACCATAGGTAATAATGGACCTGATTAAAGGCGCGGTTACATTGGTGACAATTTCAGCGACAATGCAATGTGAACCCAATGTGCAATCCGCATTAGGAAATTTCTTTGACGAATTTAACCCGATGGACTTGCCAAAACACTGATTCCCTATGAATTTTGCAGAGCAATGTTAAATGTGATCGCACCTTAGCAGGAAAAGCTGTTTTGGCAATTCATTTGGCAATTCATTTGACATTATCATGTCACATTCATATAGTATTGACTTTCTATTGGTAGAAATAAAAGGTTGCAAGAATTTGTAAGAAATGAGAAGTTCCCCTTATCTAAGTGTTAGCTAAATCCCACCTCCCCAAAAACAACAAAGTTTCCTCATGCAGTAGGTATAAACTAAATACCCAAGGTCAAGTATTTTTTGTTTTTATTTTGATTGCATAATTTAAGGAATATTTCACTACATATATGTTGTCACACAAAGTTTAAGCATCCTAAATAAACTTCTGATGATCGTTTTCTAACGATTCAAAAGTCGTGAGTTAGAAGTGCAAGTCGAGATTAATACATATAAATAATTGCTGAGAAAAGCCTCCAAATGAAGAGTTCATAAAGATGATATTATTCATAAATATGATATTATTCATAAATATTTCATTATTGTGGAAGATTAGTAAAGCACATTAAAGTGGTTTTATATTTCTTTTTTGTTTCTTTTATGTCAAACTATCTAAGTAAAGTCTTGGTTGTTGTTTGTTGTCTTCCAATGCTAGGAAGATGACCTATTATGAAGAGAATTAGGACAACACAAAACTCTCTTTAAATCAATCACACAATGATAATACTTTAAAACTTCCTCCAGATTCTTAGATTCTCAGATTAATCACATTTATAAATCATTTCTGAGAAAAGCCAACAAATGAAGAATTCATAAAGACTGCATGGGTTTTCCAAAGTGATTTCATTGGCATACTATTAGCCGATTAGCCTGTTAGCCTAGCCTGTACCCAACACAAATGTGCAATTCAGCTCTTAAAATAGGCTAAGCTGAGGTCTGAGTAATGACTGCAGAGACCAGACACCTTGACTTTGTTCAGTCAGAATAGATGACAACAATAACCTACTAAACTGAAGGACAGCCATGTAGTGCTAATGCTAATTTATGTCAATAGATGTCAATAGAGACCAGGCAAGGCCACCAATGACTTTACTTAAAGGACATATCCTTCAGACACTGTTCAGGGACTGAATAATTCTCTCAATATAAAACAGAATCAAAACAATGTGAAAAATTTGAAAATCATTAGTTAATTCGTTAAGCATTAAGACACCATGTTATGTGTTACCTATTATATTAGCTAAGCTCTTAAGCTGCTTTCTCTATTAATTTTTCATTTAAATTTGAGCAATTCCAATCCCAAACATCTTTTGTTCATTTCATCAGCTCATTTGGGTTAAAAGAATGTAAACTGTATACTGTCGTCCTACTTTCTTCTATGTGATTGATAATCTTATAATTAATAAAAAGATTAAACAATTTGTCACATTTCTATAAAAAGTGTACACAACAGGACCTTAAACTATTTCCCCATCAGAGTTTATTAAAGAAGTTTCCAGTCAGTGCCAGCATTTCTGATCGTATTCACAAAACTTTCATGGCCCCCAGAATATTTTGTTGACTGAATATCTGAATAATAACGGTCAATATATCAATTTCACTTTATTTTGATGGTCCCTTTAAAACATTCTGTTGACTACAAGTTTCACCTGCATGTCTACTAGCTCTCATTAGGGTGTTAGTAGAGGATTAGTAGACTGGTAGGGTTAGAATAAGTTGACATGTAGTTGCAAAGTTACTTATAGTAAGTAGAATATCTGTTGGGGAGCATCAAAATAAAGAGTTGGAAGATATTAAGCAGACGGTCTACTAATACTCTTATGAGAGTTAGTTGACATGTAGTTTGCAAAGTCAGCAGAAAGTTCATAAGGGACCATCAAATAAAGTGTTACCAATTATCAAAACAAAAAACTGAGCCTCTGCAAAAAAAAAAAAAAAAAAACTTTATTCTAGCTTAATAAATATAGCCTATATATATATATATATATATGTATATATATATATATATATATATATATATATATATATATATATATATATATACAGTGGGGAGAACAAGTATTTGATACACTGACGATTTTGCAGGTTACTTACAAAGCATGTAGAGGTCTGTAATTTTTATCATAGGTACACAGAGAGAGAGGTACACACAGGGAAAGAAAAAAACAGCAATACATCTTCAGACGTAACACTACCAATTTAAAAATAGAAGCTACAACAAATATCAATTCCGCAGATTTTTTCACATATATGACATTATTTATTGTTCGGAAACCTTTTGAAAACAGTCAATATCCCTTTTTTGTTTCCTTTGGTGACGCCAGTGGTGCTTCAACTTTCAGTTTAAGTGATTGAAAGCGCCAGTTGGGTTTTCTCTTGGCACAATGTATTCATTCTGGCACAGTGTTATTTTTGGCACAGCTGGGTAGTTTTTTGTAGCAGACTTTATTTTACATTCATCCAGCTGGAATTGCCTTGTAGTTGGACACACTGTAATCCATAATTGCAATGTGCCGTGGATCAAACACTTTCTCTTCTGGATGTGCTCCCCTTTTCTTCCTTCCAGCTCCAACCATCCGAGTGTGTTTTTTCTTTGCAATTGTTGCCTTTTTCTTGCTCTATGTGTTATTTTTTAGACACCGATATGTATGAAAATGCTGTAGTGTTATAATATACAACATCGAATATGGAAATACGGATATTTCAGTACTTATTTAATGGAATTTTTAGTTCAATCGCAGCAGAGATTCTACACTACTTGATTATTTTCCTTTAGAATATGACCAGCCCAGGCTCATTTGAGAAAAAAAAAAAAATAGTTTAACAGAAACTTTTTGAACATAACTAAAAATAAAAATTTGCGCAGGGTTAAGCTGTGCTATTGCTGGCTGCCACAACAACAGCAATAAACTGAAGAAATTCCTGGAAAGTATGTGTTTTGATTACCAGTAAATCTGCAAAAGATTGCCTATATGGCGCCACATGCCTTGCATTTTATGCCAAAGACTGACAAGAGAAAATGAGCTTGGCTTGCAGCACTTAAGAGCGCACATATACCATTTTATAAGGAGTATTTTAACTTAATATTTTGAGGACAAAACCCCCTGAATTTCACCCGATCAGGAGCTTTATGTATTATATGAGTGCCTGTTTGTTTTCAATGTAGCTAACTTCAGGCATCTTCATGTCATCTACGCACACATTAAACTTTGACGGGTGAAGCACTGACAAAAGAAGGGCATTTCGACACTGAAGTGATGGTACTATGGAGCCATGTGCTTTTTAAAACCATTTTCATAGGTTTAACGTCACATTATCAGCTCGGAAAATACACTAATTTGACTAGAAACCTGGTACATGTGCACTATTGATGCGGATTGCTTGGTTACAAGTCTTGTAAAACAAGCTAAAATGGTACAGTTGCTTCAGCAAATGCGTTTTTAGCTTGCGTTTGCTCACAATATTAGTTGTAGGTATAGGTTAGGGTTTGGTGTAGGGGGTGCGTTATTTTCAATGATAGAGCATTAACTTTTAATGCCACTCACCAGACATTTCATTTCCGAACTTCCACAATACATAAAAAAAAGAAAGAAAATGTCCAAGAAATGTGCAAGAAGCAATACAACATTCTGTCTCCATTAACTGAGGTAAATAAAAAAATATAGTTTGAAGTTATTGTTTCAACTCCTTCATATGTTCTAAAGTTTGATTTAATTACTAAATAAAAACTGTCATTCAGGGGACATTAACTCAACATGAATACTGTAGTACCCTATTCCACATGTAGGGGCAGTGATTTACAAGCTGAGGATACACACTCATCCACTTACACTGGGAAAATGCCACTCCATTTCCAATATTTAAGGACCAACTGAAAACACTTATGTCACCATCAATCTCTGTATAAATGCAATGCTATTTGCTTGTGAGGAATATGGTTTTGTCTCCTATTTGTCAGAGTTTTCCCAGCTGAATAACAGCTATCCAGTCAGACATCCCTACAAGAATAGCAAAACAACAATAATACGGGTTATGTGCAACAAACTTCCATATTCTGTAAAACAGGTTGCATCACTTTTGGTTCAGATCTTTTTGTATGTGCTTTATTAAGTATTGAACTGTTTTACTCAAGATGCCTTCAAAAGAGCTAGAGACCTGTTTTCATGTTTGTGTGACGCTTGTCATAAAGCCTGTAGTACAGACAGAGTTCCCTATACCACTAGCACTGCATTAAAATGAATGCACTTTTTATTGTTCGATGTCTTCTGTTTGCAAGTGAATGAAATCTTTGTTGTATGGTGATCATTATACTATTTACATATACATTATAACATTTATTGTTTGCTCTATTCGAGTAGGTCAGGAGTTTGTGGATTTGTGTAATGGTTCAGTTGGTGGATTATTATCAGAAACCTCATTGGACTCGTGTACACGATGAAAGTAAATGCGACCTACTGACTCCTCACACATGCTCAGTGTGTTTCTGGGACTCTGGTAGTCATGGTGCAGAGCAAAACTGCCATTAAACCAATGCTATAAATGATTCAATTGTGTGTGAACTTGAAGCACCACCAGTAGACACACAACAAAAGATTGCCGAGTCTCTGGAGCAGTTTTTGGCCGTGCTTTCGGTATTAGAATGTGCTGGCATCTGGTACAGACAGTTTACAGTGCTTTTTAATCTGTAGGGTTTAACTTTGCCAGATAATGTTGTTTCAGCTTGGCTGTGTGTGTGTATTTTAGTGTGCAACTTTTTATTATTACAATTTGCTGCAACATACTGAATCCTTCATTTGGTTTGGTACTTAAAGGAACACGCCACCGTTTTTTGAAATAGGGGTTATTCACCGTCTCCCCTACATTTAGATAGGTGGGCATTAACGCATTTTTGTCTCAGTGCATGCATTGTCTTAGTCTGGCAGCGCCACCGCTAGCTTAGCTTAGCATAATGAATGGAAACCTTTGTTGCCGGATAGCATGTCGTGATCCAAAAAAAAACCCCTGCGTATTCACAACGAGTACGAATAGCAATGCAGATTAAGACTGGGCGATTTCCTAGGCAGATATTGACTTGGGACTATATTGGGGTGAAGCACAGGCGAAGCACTGCAACTTGTGCGTAGAGATATCAGATATCTTGGGCGCAGAGATAGCGGATTTCAGGTGTTGGGTGATATCTCTGCGCCCAAGTAGCAGTGCTTCGCCTGTGCTTTACCCCAATATAGTCCCAGTTTTATTTGTTTTTTTATTTTTTGGATCACTTTTACTCACGACATGCTATCCGGCAACAAAGGATTCCATTCATTATGCTAAGCTAAGCTAGCGGCGGGCTGCAAGACTAAGACATTGCATGCACTGAGACAAAAATGTGTTTGCCCACCTAAATGTAGGGGAGACGGTGAATAACCCCTATTTCAAAAAACGGTGGCGTGTTCCTTTAAGAAACATGTCTTGTATCAATATTGAAAACAGTGTTGTGCTGCTTAACTTAAATTTTAAATGCAATATAAGTATAGTTATGAATAACCTTTTTAACAATTAACATCTCAACATACTTGCCATCTTGGATTAATTTTTTGTAAGAGTCATAATGTTCTTCCAAAATATTGTTAAATATTATTCTCCATCTTTTTCTTTGATTAGTTTTTGAAAGAAATGGGTGAGTGTTAGTGTTGCAAATATGCTGATGACAAAAATTGCAATTACAAACATTAGGCTCTATATGTCAGCCCTTGACTGTAGAGTCCAAATGAAAACCGAAGCATACTTTTGACTTCAAAATGTCTATGGTCAACCTGCTAGGTTTACTATACCCATCCGCTCAGAAGAAAAATGATCTATCATTAAAATCTTAATTTTAGTATATATACATAAGGTACAAACACGCTCAATAATTTTAAATGCATTTACACTTTCTCTGTTATCCCTCTCTCTGTCACACGCACGCACACACACACACACACACACACACACACACACACACACACACACACACACACACACACACACACACACACACACACACACACACACAGGCACGCACAATTGGTTTAATTCAGGGCTGTTGCAGCCATGCAGATAATTATTTTGCAGCAATATTAGCAGCATTTTCTTTCTCAGGGAAAATCATTAGATACCAAAATTAGACATAACGTCACCAGACACAATGAGCTATTGTCTGTTTTCTAATGGAAATGAGCATATCAATGCACAAAGAATTGCTAAATGTTATAATAGTATCTCAGATGCTTTTAGCAAAGGAAGTCACTTTGTGAATCTTTTTTTTTTCGCTATCTTACCATTTGACTTTGTGTCAGTTAGCTAATTGTATGCTTATTGCTCATCTTATTGATTTGCCTGTCAATGCATTTCATGTCTGATCTCCAAATATTCCCCAGATATGCTTTTGAAGTTGCTATATTGATGCCTAAAATGTGTACAATCATATAACTTTTCAAACACTGGCATAAATTACAAAATTCACAGCTCAACAGTGTATGCTTCGAATGTGTACATGTGTCCTGTTCATAGATGAGTGGGTGTTTTTGTGTGCGAGTTTTTGTGTACGAGGTTGTGTTTTGCCCTCAGTGTGCCAACCTTCTCAACCTTCCCTGGCACTCAAACTCACAGAAAGAGTAGCATGCCAATGAAACCACTGGGTTTGTTCAATAGGGGAACTCTCAAACCCAATGCCCTGCCAGATTCAGTATTTACATATTCAGAGAAGTCAAACTGCGGCCATGTTCTCACTACATGAAGCTGCGAGGCTTACATAAGCTCAAATGCCTTTGCACAGACTGTGTGAGACATGCGCTTAAGTTGGCGTTCTGGCCTTGATTCACTCGTTAGTTCAGTCTGATTTTCACATTGTTGGCTTCTTCTGTTTGCAGGCACTTTTAGAGAAATCTTATTGACTAAATTACATTTCAGGTTGACGGAAGTTATTGAAAGCTGTACAATATGGTTCTTTAAAGGTTATTTACACGTAGTAACAGTTCTATTTAGTACCGTATCGTCCTGAAGAGCCCTTTATATGCTG
The DNA here is from genome assembly GCF_964197995.2 of Scardinius erythrophthalmus. NCBI lineage: Eukaryota > Metazoa > Chordata > Actinopteri > Cypriniformes > Leuciscidae > Scardinius > Scardinius erythrophthalmus. The sequence goes on along the minus strand of NC_138224.1, from coordinate 17,368,373 downwards.
AAATGGTGCTTTGTGTTAGTTTAGGGTTCTTTATTCCCGCCTTTTTGTTTTTCAAATCTGTAACTGTCAAAGCCTCCTCATTAGCCTACTGATTTTCTGGAGCACAGCTATACAACTACAGTTACTACACAGACTGTCAACATACTCTCAACAGGTAAATGATTTCTTTCTTAAAATGTCTATAAATTATAACTTTAAAAATGGTAACAATCATTTCCTAACAATCATGTCTTTTTCTCTTTTAGTTTAACTGAACATGTAGTGTGAGCAGCTCTGTTCAGTTAAGGATACTCATCTTGTCTTCTCCACAAAGTAATTTGGTACTGTTTAGAACCATTTTTCTTAAGAGTGTAGCCTTTGTAATCATTTTCACTTTATTTTTATGTTATGTAGTTGCTACAGGATATTTTGTGTGGTTGCTTGGTGAATGCTTACGACTCACATTAAATACAAATTAGGGGACTTTTTTCAGCTATTTTATTGTAAGGATGCACTATACACTAGCGTTCAAAAGTTAGGGTTGGCCAGATTTTTTTTAAAGAAGTCTCTTATGCTCACCAAGCCTGCATTTATTTGATCAAAAATACAGTAAAAACAGTAATATTGTGGAATATTATTAAATTTTTAACAAATATTTTAATATCTTTTAAAATAATATCCTGTAATGGCAAAGCTGAATTTTCAGCATCAATACTCCAGTCTTCAGTGTCACATGATCCTTCTGAAATCATTCTAATATGCTGATTTGCTGCTTAAGAAAATGTTGTGCTGTGCTGTTGTACTGCTTAATATTTTTATCGCATTACCGTAAAAATAAATACAAATTCAAGATTCTTTGATGAATGGGAAATTCATAAGAACAGCATTTATTTGAAATAGAAATGTTTTGTAACCTAATTGTCTTGACTGTCATTTTTTATTTTATTAGTGCTAATTAAAAGTATTAATTTATAAAAAGAAAAATAACATCTCACCCCAAACATTTGAGCGATAGTGTATGTCGGTACCATATCGGTTATCAACCAATATCAGTGATTTTTATTTTAAATGTATTGATATTGGAAATATATTTTATATTTAATTTTGCATTCTCATTTACCCTATTTTTACATTGAGATCTAATGCTATAGTTCATCTTTAAAAATTATAATAATAAAAAATTATAATAATTGTAATTGTAATATTGGTCATTTATCTGTTATTGCCATAATATAATTATTGGCTTTTTGGTATCTGTCAGAATTTAATATTAGTGCGTCCCTAAAATATTGTAAGTCAGATTGGTTCCAGAATAGTACATCTCACCTCAACAAGCCACATAATTTCATTTCATTCGTGTTTTTAATATGGTGTGAGATACAGTTAAATATTTAGTTTTAAGGGGTTTGTTCAAATCCCTTTATAAGTTTGAGCAATAGTAATACTGAAACTTTCCTCTGCAGACACCAGTAATAAGCTGTAAACGACAGATTTGAAAATCCCCTTGAAAATAACACGTAGACCATATTCTCCCCCACAGAAGAGTCTAAAAAGAAGTTATGTCTTCTGACTAGTTCTATGGTGTGTTTCAGCGGGGGGTTGTGTGCTGCTGTGAGGTGCATGAGAGAGGGATGACTAATGGATGGAGAGAGATATTTTGGAGCGTTAAAAGTGAGTGAGGAAATGACAGTTTAAACGAGTAGGAGATTCTGGCTGTCGAAAGGCCAACATCCGAAAGTTCTGTTTTGGGCCAAACTAACAATTTCTCTCACTTGTTTTGAAAATGATGTTCAATACATGTCATGGAATAGAGTGGTTTGTTTTGCCAGGAATTTATGTAAAATAGAGAGAGGGAAGGAAGGAGAGAATGGAATGTAAAAACGAGTTTCCTGTGAGCTCATCACATCCTCTGTATATTAGGGATGGTTTGCCCAAAAATTAAAAATCTGTCATCATTTACTCACCCTCATGTCTTTTCAAACCCATAAGACTGGAAGATATATTTTAATATTCTTTCAGTATATTTGTGTCCATCTATTTGAAGGTCTATGTAATCAACATTTACAAGCTTATAAACATGCCAGGCATGCACGTTGAGCTTACGTTTACCAGATAAGTTCTATGTAGGTGTGTTAAAGGGATAGTTCACTTTGAAATAAAATTTTGGTATGTTTTAGCTTACCTCAAGGGCATCCAAGATGTAGGTGTCTTTTTTTCCACAGTAGTTTCATTTTGATATTTTTAGGTCAAACCGTTCTTGTCTTTCTGTCATATAATGCAGGTCTATGGTCACTGTCTCAAACAGAATGCACAGCGTCCAAATTAAAACAATTCCCCATCGTCCAAATTAAACAATTCCCCATCGTAAGTACACATTGATGGCCTAAGACACGAAACGAGCGGTTTGTGTGAGAAAACGAACAGTATTTATATAGTTTATACCTCTTGTAACACAGCCACATCCAAGTGATCTGAGGGCGCGCGCGCTTCCTGCTGTGTGACGTGTGCGCAGACTGGTGCATAGATATATATACACTAGATGTCGCCTTGGCTACGGCAGTTCATTGGAACGAATGTCTTTTAAGGCGACATCTAGTGTATATATCTATGCACCAGTCTGCGCACACGTCACACACCAGGATGCGCGCGCGCCCTCAGATCACTTGGACGTGGCTGTGTTACAAGAGGTATAAACTATATAAATACTGTTCGTTTTCTCACACAAACCGCTCGTTTCGTGTCTTAGGCCATCAATGTGTACTTACGATGGGGAATTGTTTAATTTGGACGATG